>NW_024582082.1:2347283-2522001 GCF_017639235.1 Corvus kubaryi | reverse complement strand
CAGCGCCCCCCGCGCGCAGGCGCCGCGCTCAGCTGAGCGGGGGTCACGTGACGGCGCGGCCGAGCGAGCGGGCCCGGCGGGGCCGGGCGGTGCGGGGCGGCGGAGAGGTGCGGGACGGGCACCGGGACAAGGACCGGGGCGCGACAGCGACCGGGGGGCTGCGGGTGGGGGCTGCCAGCCGCCTGTCAGCCGCCTGTCAGCCGCCTGCCAGCCCGCGGCGTGCCCAGGGATGCGGGGGGCGCGGTGGCCGCCGTGGATGCGCGGGGTTCCGGCAGTGCCGGCGTCCCGCGTGGGTGCTCGGGGCAGCCTGGGCGCGCTGACGGGACTCGGGGTTCCAGGGCATCGGTGGCAGCCCTTGGGCATGGGTGGGTGCTCCAGGTCTGGGGGTCCTGGCCGCTGACATGGGTGCTGGGGGTCCCCGGGGGTGCTGGAGGCTGACATGGGTGTTCCGGGGAGTGCTGGCGATGCCCTGCATGAGGGCTGGCACCTCGTGAGTGTCCTCTCGGAGTGTCCTGGCATGCCGTGCAGTGTAGGGGGCACAGCCCCCCGTGTGAGGTGCTGGTGAGGATGCTGTGAGGCACTGGCGGGGTGCAGGGAGTCCCACACTCTGCGGGCTTCAGCTGTGCTGCTCTGTGGGGATGCAAGGAGAGCTGGGCAGCTCAGCCTGGCTGGGGTGGGAGCTGTGGAGACTGGTGGGGTTTGTGCCCAGCAGCCTCCCTGTGGGGAGAAGCTGGGTTGTGGGGACCAGGCTGTGCTGTGAAACGTTGGAAGGGTGAATCTGGGGGGTCTCTGGAGCTGTGGGAGCACTGGGTAGCACAGGGTCAAGAGGACTGATGCTGTGACTGGGGGGGTGTCGGGCTGGCATTGGCATGGTGGCCTGGGGAATGGGCTTGTCTGTGACCTCTGTGCAGGCAGGGCAGGGGGATCTGGCAGTGCTGGCTCTCCTTTGTGTCATGCTGAGCTGGGTGACAAGCAGTGCTTTGGAAATTAAGGATTGAACATGCATGATGGGAACCAGCAGTGAGTTTTGCTCACTTTTGCAGAAGATTTCCTGATCTGCACACAACTCCAGCTCAGCTGGGGAGAGCTGTCAGGGTCAGCAGCAAATCACATCTTGCTTTTGACTTCTGGCATGGGGCTGTCACTGTAAGGGACAGAGTGCTGTCACTACCCCCCAGCTTTCCTAATAGGATGAAATTGCTCTTGTGTGTAGGTGGCAAAACGCGCACATGAAAGTGGCCAAGGACTTGGGTTTGAAGTGGAAACCAAATGTGGATGTTCCTGTCTTTGCTGTTTTCAATGACAAGGAAGTGGCGAAGTGGCATAGTGGGGTTTTGCTTTGGTTTGAAGTGTTTGTTGTGTGGATGAGACATGTTTTGCAGCTTTTCTCATTGGTTGTGGGAGAGCAGAGTGCTCGCTCCCTGCTGCCGCGCAACCTTTAATCCAGACACAAGGCAGGCAAGTCAAGATGAATGCATTTCCCTGGCTCTTCAAAGCAGAAAGCAGACGGGCCTGCTTGAAGGGGAAAAAAAATCCGCAGGGAGCGATCAGGCAGAGTGATGTCACCATGTTGTATTTAACTGCAAGACATTGCTGTGGGTACTTTGGATGCTGTGCAGGCCATCTTTGGGAAGGGTACCCATGCCCGACCCAGCCCTGGACCCCCTCTGCCCACTCTCCTTGCCCTCTGCCAGCTCATGGTGCTTGGCAGAGCCTCCTAGGTCCTTCTCTTGCCCCTTGGGCCGGTCACCGATGACAAATAGCTTCTAACGCTTTCCTTGTGTAAACTCTTGCTGCCGTTCTTCCCGCTCCCTGCCTCGCTGGATCGCCCTGCCTGCGGCGGAGCTGGTTCAGGACATGATTACATGTCCTGGCTGCCAGGGAGGAGGCTGGGCAGGAGTGATGCATGTGCTGCCTTCGGCTCTGGAGTGTCTGCCTGCCAGCATCACTGCTGCTCCAGAGCCTGCTATTCCATGGGACACACTGCTGCTTCCTGCTGCTGCTGTTGCCTGGTGCTGCAGGAAATACAGCACTGCTGTTGTGGTCTGGATAACTGCTCCAGAGCAGCTGGGATCTGGAGCATCCAGAGCAGAGGAAAAACCCTTGCTCCCTGCTACCCTTCTGATCACCAGGCTGGACCCTCCCAGTGGTTGCAGCTCTTGGCTTGTTTTCTATGTAGCAGCCAGGTTTGCAGAGTGGTGTTCTGGGGAATGCCTGGGTGCTCTGGGGGTGAAGCAGCACCCGAGTGGCCTGGGATGAGCATTCCCTGCACAGCCAGATGTGTTGGTCTGTGCTGAGGCTGCATCTGGTGGGTGCTCGCGTGACTCAGTGGGTGCACGAGGAGCTCTGGCAGGAAACGAGATAGTTTTTTGCAGTAGTGACATTTCTCTGCTGCTTCCTCTTGCTCCCAGTTCTCCACCAGTGCTGGGGAGTGAGATGAGGAGCACCAGGACTGCTGGGGCAGGGATGGTGCATGACAGCCCGGAGGAGCCGTGGGGCAGGGATTGGGTCGCCAATCTGTGGCACAAGAGCTTTGCACATAATTTCCCTGCCTCTGGTGCTCCTTCCCAGTGGGTGTTTGGGATGCTGGGTGTGGCATGTGTGGGAATTGAACCAGCTGACTGTTTTCCAGATAAAGGCATGAGGTGTGTATCCTTGTTGAGGCTTGTACTGGTGCTCCTGGCTTGCTGGACACTGCTAGAGTTTCTGCTGGAGCAAGAGCTCCAGGCTGTGCAGGTGCCTCATCCTGGGAAGCCCCTTGGTCCCATAGGCACCTCCGTGGCTGTGAAACCTTTAGGGCAGGTGTTTTGCTGTCAGCACATGGTCTCCTCTTTGATGGGAGTATAATAAATTTTTGTAAAAATTCTCTTTAATAAAAAGTCTTCAGTAAGGGAAAAAAAAAGAGAAGTTAGGAAACTTTCCCTTCCCTGGCAAGAGCAAGCTGTTCCCTTGCAGCACACTGTGTGCGAGTTAAAAGCAGTTACACTTTCCTGGCCCATCCAGTTGACAGCCCTAGTCCTGAGTGCCAGAGCTGGGGACACAGTGCCAGCATGTCCCCTCCTGCCCCACTGCCTGTGGTGTCACACTCACCACCCTTAGAGCAGGGGTACACAGCTCCCTTGTTTGACATGAAGTGGGTCACTTCCAGGCTCTGCCTGCAGGATCCTGACCCCGTTCTGGCTGGGTGTGCCCAAAACATGGGCATGAGCCTGAAGGAAGAGCCAGTGGGAATGTGCCATGCACCTTTGACCTTAGGACATGCCAACTTCGTGATTGCTTGGGCAGGAGCATGTGACTGTATAAAAGCCCTGGAGGAGACCTTGCTCTGGCAGTGCGAGCCGGTCTCTCTGCACAATGACTGACCCCAAGGAGCCTGAGAATGGGGCTGTTGAGCTGGGCACCCCTAATGCTGCTGCCCCCACAGGGACCATGTCCACCCGGCGCCTCCGCAGTGAGGACTACAATGACTACAGCTCCACAGACGTCACGCCGGAGGGGAGCCCTCCCGAGGGCATGAATGGCTTTGCCCACCCTGAGTCCTACCAGCGCTTTGGGGAGACCAACGGGACAACGTGAGTGATGCTTCCCTCTTTCCTGGGCTGGCCCGGCACCAGGGAGGGTGGAGGAGGTCATGGTGGCTCCCTGCTGGCTTTGCTGGACGATGCTGGAGCCGTGGTTTTATAGGGAGTTCTCCTGGGGGTGATGAAGGCAGGGCTGTGGTCCTGCATCTGTGGCGTGCTGGCACCAAGCAAGCAGCTGCCCCAGTGTTGCTCTTTGCTCTCTGGTGAAGCTGGGCTTGCTGGCAGTGGGCAGTGATTGGTGCTTTTCCCAGTATTCCCCTGCTTCAGCTTGGTTTGATGGGGAGCTGTGGCAAGCAAACAGCATGCCCATATTCTGAAGATAGGTGGGCATGTTGCAGCCATGTTTTGGGGGTTTCCTTGTGCCCAGGTGTGCAGAGGATGCTGTCTTTTCCTGACAGAGACGGATCCCTTCAGCTCAGAGACTTCCTTGTGCAGCTCCTTGGTGTTGGGCTGTGCTTATACTGGGTTTTGCCATGAAGTTGGTTTTGCAAATGCCCACCCGAAATCTGTTTGTTCAGTCTTTGTCTTCACACCTAGCTCAGTCCCAGCTGGCTGAGCTGGCTTCAGGGTACAGGATTATGACGTCCATGTGCATTCCTGCTGCAGTTCAGAGCTGCTGTGGACCCTCAACAGGATAAGCTGTGTATGGTCTGGGTGTGGGCTCCTGCTGACAGTCACCTCTGCATCTGCTTTCCCTCAGTTGGTACCAGACCCTGATCCATCTGCTGAAGGGGAATATCGGGACGGGGCTGCTGGGGCTGCCCCTGGCTGTGAAGAATGCCGGCATCCTGGTAAGGCAGCTCAGCCCTGCTGTGCTGGAGCTTGTGGGGCAGAGTGACCCCGGGGCACTGGGCAGCTCACATGGCCAGTGTTGGGGCTGTTGGGGTGTGAGTCCCTGCCCAGATGCCTCTCAGCGTTTGGTGACTTTCACATGTTTGCACCACAAGCTCTGTGGCTTTGTTTTGCTGCTGAGACTGTTCCTGCTGCTCCTGCATTGTTGCTGCCTGGTGTGAAGGAGTTCAGTGTGTGAGCTGCACCTGTGGTTTCCTCTGCTGGGGTCAGGCAGGACGCTGTGTCCAGGCCATGACCTCTTCATCATCTGCATAATAGGCATGTGCAAGATAGTTTGGAAAACAATTCTGGAAGTGCTTTGCTATGCCCAAACTGCCCCAACCTGCTTCTTTTCCATCATTCCTGCCAAGCTCGTGGCTCTGTCAGGTTCCTTGGTCCTGGGGGGGCTGGTTCCTGGGAGCTGCACCAGAGCTCTGGTTCAGCCTCCAGAGGTGTTTGCACTCACCCAGCCCGTGGAGTTCTGTCTGGAAGTAGAAGGTACTGTGCAGCTCTGCCTTTGGCCGTCAGAGTGCAGCCTTCCCCCTCTCTTCCCTGCAGCTGGGTCCTCTGAGCCTGCTGGTGATGGGAGTCGTGGCTGTGCACTGCATGGGCATCCTGGTGAAATGTGCCCATCACTTCTGCAACAGGTAAGGAGCAACTCCCCTTCTCAGCCCTGCAGCTCCTACAGTTCTTCCCTCTTGCCCAAAAAGCCCTGGGGTTTTTCTAAAGCCCCTCAGCAGCAAGTTGCCCATGTCAAAGCCTCAGTTGGGAACTGCTCTTCTTTCTCACAGGAACTGTTTTCCTTTTAATGTCACTATTTGCATTGGGAACTAGCAGACAGGGCTGATCTGATGACCCTTCTCTCTTCTCTGGACAGGTTCCAGAAGCAGTTTCTAGACTATGGAGGTGCCGTGATGTACGGGCTGGAGGCAAGCCCCAGTGCCTGCCTGAGGACACATGCCGTCTGGGGAAGGTACTGCTCCCCTGCCCCAGGCAGGGACTTGTCTTTGAGCCCAGCATGTGCTACAGCTGGGACAGAAGAGCCTCTGGTCACTGAGCTGTGTCAGCAGATTAGCACAAGTGACATAAAATGCTATTTGGCTCACCTGCCCTGAGTGCTCAGTGTCCCCCAGAGGTAATGCTGAGGTCTTTGATCCAGTACTGTCCCCAGCCAGATGTGACTTATACTAAAGGAGTGGGATAACTCGGTCTCCACAGCATAACAAAGGGATGAATAGGGTCTTGCAGTGCTGGCCCATCTTGCTAGACATGGAACACATCCAGTGGCTGCTCCCTGCCCTGTGAGTGTCCCACGTTACATCACACAGATCATTGCACATCAGGGGATGGGAACATTCCCCTGTTCCTGTGTCCAGGGAGTGTTGTTTTCAGCTCTGACAATTCAGCAGCAGACTGGAGATGCTAAACCTAAAAAGGAGACTTTTCTCTTGAGGGTGGTCCTGACCCTGTGGAAGTGATGGGGAGACTGGAGAGCTTGAGATCTGTGAGGTTGGGTGGAGAAAAGGTCCTCTCTCCTTATCACAGAGAAGTGAGCTGGGTGTGCTCTGACCTGTACACCCCAACCTTGTGGAGAGCAGCATCTCTGCGCTGTGCAAGTGCAACCCAAAGCAACCCAAGTGCGCTCTTACTTCTGTATGATCTGTCTGACAAATGGTCTTCTTTTGCTTTCCAGGCGTATAGTGGGACTTTTCCTGATCATCACTCAGTTGGGTTTCTGCTGCGTGTACTTTGTCTTTCTGGCGGACAATCTGAAGCAGGTTGGACTTACACCTCCTTCATGAGCAGGGGGGAGGTGAGAGGGTGTGAAGGTGCTTGGGTTGTTCTTAGTTCCTGTGTCCTGTGCCCTGTTCTTCACCAAAGGTCTGGTTTCTGTCGGATATGCTGCTCAGAAAAGTACCACTCCTCTGCCCAGATACTTTGGAGGATCGATTTTCCTGTTCAAATAGAGCAGGTTTTCCTGAGAATCTCTGTGATTTTGCAGAGGTGCTGGAGCTGTCTGTGTTGCCTAGGAGAAGTGGGGCCATTCCTAGTGAGGGAACAACAGGAAAGGGGTGAAATCAGAGGGACTGTGCCTTTTCTGTCCTGTCCCGCTCAGTTAATTGGTTTATTGCTGTCGATGGTAATGTGTGAGTCCCAGGACCTGCTGTGAACCTCTCTTCTCCCTTCCTTGGATCTGTTTGCATTCCAGTTTCTTTCCTCATCCTGTGGCTCTGGAGCTTAATTACATCTTTAGAGAAGGAGTTTCTTCCTGCCAGGCCTCAGGAGGAAATAAACAGAAACCCTGAACCTCTTGGCTGGCTCCTGTTCTGTAAGAAACTGGGAATAATGAGTCCCCATTCCCAGCCTCTGCCAGCTCAGTGCCTTGCAGGCACTGCTCAGCTTTTTTCCCCATGTGCTCCTGCTCTGCTCTTGCAGCAGTGGTCTGGTCACTACCACCATGGCTGTGCCCTTCCCTGATGGCCATCAATTTCAGAGGGGCTTCTGGGGGAGCAAGGGGGAGTCCTGCCAGTGTGAGCCTCTTCCTCTGCTCCTGGAGCAGCAGCTGAGGAGATTCCCATTGTGGGGTGGCAGAAGGAGTAAATGGGTTGACACTGGTGATCTGATGCCACCAGCCCTGAGAGCAGGAGGCAGCAGGGTGTGTGCAGGGACCAGGCTGCTGCTGGCTCCCACCCCTGGGAACAGCCCCCTGCTCCACTTCAAGGTGGGCTTCTTTCTCCTCAGCCCCTCACAGCAAAGACTGAAGGCTGCCTCAAGCCTCAAGGGAAATTTGCAAAAACCTGCAAATCCACACCATTTTTTTAGGCCACAGGTGGGAAACCCCTTGGCTTTAGTTTTGGAATTTTTTTGGGTGGGGAGAGGGGAGTGTTGCTTGGTTTTTTTTGTGGTGAGGAACAGCGTGTTAGGTGGGGAGTCATGGTGCAGGTGGTACCTTGGGCGAGGTGCCACTGTGTTGGGCAGGGCTTTGGTTTGGAAAACGGCTTTGGAGCAAGCCATGAAGAGGCAGGGCAGGCTGGGGCTTGAGTAGCACTGTCCCCATGGGTGTGTGGCCCTGCTCTGCCCTCTCCCACAGAGGATGCTGGTTTACACAGAGTTCTTCAGCCTCTCCTCTGGGGCAGGACTTGCTCTGGAGCAGGTTAAATAAGTTTTCAGGTCGCTCTTTGCTGCAGTGACTGGACACGACCTGAACCAGCTTAGTCATGGTTGTATTGGTGATTCAGTGAGCCCATGCTCTTGGGAGGGATGGCTCAGCCGCCTGGTTCCTGGTTCCTGAGCTATCTCTAGAAGTGAGCACATGGCCTGGAGTGCCTTTGGAATGAAAGACCCAAGGAAAGAATGATTTGTCATGAAGAAAGTGAACTTGGAGGCCAGCAGTAGTTTCCAGATGTCCTTGCACGTGAACGGGCGCTGACTGACTGAAGGACTGTGTGACTTAGATAACAACTTGGTGCAACAAGAGGAAAAGGCCCTTTGAAAATAGTACTTAGTGCCTATTTCCTCTCTGCTCAATTGGCCTTAGGGGCTGTGCAAATATGCATCCTGTGCTCTCTGCCCCCTCTGGGCCTGGCTGCTGAGTCCTCCTGCTTGGTAAACATGGGGTCGGGCAGGATTTGCTGTCTTGGCTCAGGTGCCATAGCCAGTCCCACCTCTGCCCCCTGCAAGATAACAGGGATTTGCTTCAGAACTATCTGAAAACATGTGTTGGTATGATTTTAATCAGCTAGCTGTGTTTGAAGTGAGCTCTTGGGGTGCTCTGACCCACCTGGAATGGGCTGCTAAGATCTGTGGCTTTTAGGCCTGTGAGATGGGGTTCACCAGGGCTTTCTGTGCTTCCCCAGGTTGTGTCTGCTGCAAACGGGACCACCAATGACTGCAGCTCGAACAGGACAGTGGTGATGACCCCCACCATGGACTCCCGGTTGTACATGCTTTCCCTCCTGCCTTTCGTGGTGCTGCTCACGTTCATCCAGAACCTCAAGGTCCTGTCCATCTGCTCCATGCTGGCCAATGTGGCCATGCTTGTCAGCCTTGTTGTGATCTACCAGTACATTGTCAGGGTAGGTGTGCACGATTCCCCCTTCTCATTTCTGTGCTGTCCCGTGTTCTTGCAGGTGGAGGGAGCTCGGGGTGTTTGGATGCTGTGGGGTGCTGCTTGCTCCTGTGGGCATGATGGTTCTTTCTGCCCTGCAGGGCTTTCCCTGCACCGTGGGGCTTTGACAGGGAGTGATGGGAACAGGCCAGGTCTTCCCCATCCTCCCTGTGTCTGAACTCTGCATGGGCTTTTTTCCAGGACATTCCTGATCCCAGAAACCTGCCTCTAGCAGCAGCCTGGAAGACCTACCCTCTGTTCTTTGGCACTGCGATCTTTGCTTTTGAAGGCATTGGCGTGGTAAGTCTGGGTGTGGGGCAGTGGGACTGCTGCACAGGAGGCTCAGCCCTGCTCAGACTTGCTGCAGCACCTGCTCTGCTTTGCAGCTGCATTCGCAGCTGAACTTCTCAGACAATAGCCCAAATTCTGGATGATGCTGTTAGCTTTAGCTCCAGGCTATCTCCTGGGTCAAACTCTGGTGCTTCCATCTGAGGCTGGAGGAACACGTGCTCCAAACCTCAGGAGGTTGGTTGCTGCTTTAAAGGTGGCTTTATGTGGCAGTAGATTGAGAATCACACCAGCCTCTGCCTTGGGCTCTGCTGGCTGGCCTGCAGATCAGGAATTGTCCTGAGTCTTGTTACCAGGCTGGATCCTGAAGTTGCCTAAATGAGAGGCCAAAAAGTCTGGCATGAAAAGATGTGATCCGTTCCTTCCCACCCTGCTGCGGAGGCACCGAGATCTCCCTTCGGCAGCCGCGTGGCCCCAGCCTGCCCATGCAAATGGGCCTCTCATGCAAGATGCTGTAAATAGACCAACTGTATCCATGAAAAAAGCTGGCTGGGTGGGTGGAGAGCTTAATGATTCCCTAAGATGTTGTGGGTTGTTTCCGGGAGCTCCCTTCAAAGGAGGAAAAAATGTTTTCATCTCTTAATATAAGCTGGCTGTGTAAACATGGGGCTGGAGAAGGCCAAATCCATTACAGGAGGAGTGTTTACTGAATGCTATGCCCTGGGCAGAGGGTTCTTGCCAGCACTGAGGCACAAATGCTCTCTTCCTTGCATGACTTGGAGGTGAAGAAGCAAATAAAAGTTATTCCTGTCCTACCTCCTCACCAGATCTGGCACTGTGTCTCTTCTTGAAATCAACACCACCCAAGGACAGTTATAAAAATGTTTGCTGAGGGCCTATATTTAGTGTTAGCATTATAGAGGTCAGAGACTTACCTCTGTCCTTCCTCTTTTTATTGTCCTGCCTGGTTGAAATCTGTCCAGACAAACTTGATAGCAGAGGAGAGTGTCTTGGTCTTTCCAGGATTTGCTGGGGAAAATAGGACAGTGTAAAATAATGGGCATGGCTGTGCTGTTTTGGAGTGCAGAGTGTAATGCACCCAAGGTATTGGGTGGTTGGTATTGCCCCAAGACCCAGCACTGGGCACAGCTCCTGCCAAGGGCAGGGAGCAGGTCCCATTCTTAAGGCAAGCTCATGGGTGACCTGCTGGAGACTTCCTGTGCTGAGCCTGAAGGTCTCCAATGGGAGCACAGAAACTTGATCTCCAGTACAGTTTTTTTCCAGCTGGATTTTCCAGGCTCCATGTGTGACTATCCCATCCCCTGGCATGGTGGGATGTGCTTGGCCATGGGGCTGCCCCTCCAGCTTTTTGGGCCTGAGGAGTATAGAGGAATGGGCAACCTGCTGCTCTGTCATCTTCCTCCTCCTCCTCGTCTTCTCCCAGGTGCTGCCTCTGGAAAACAAGATGAAGAACCCCCGGCAGTTCCCAGTCATCCTCTATGTGGGGATGACCACTGTCACCATCCTGTACATCAGCCTGAGCGTCCTGGGGTACCTGCGCTTCGGGGCAGACATTCAGGCCAGCATAACACTCAACCTGCCCAACTGCTGGTGAGTCCCTGTGGGGAGTTGAAGGACTGGGGGGTCCCAGACAGGGAGGTGGGAGAGGGGGTGGCAGGGGACTCCTTGAGAGAACTAATCTGGGTGAGCATGAAGATAGCCATATTTGCCAAACTTCAAGGAGTGAGACTAGGGTTGTCTGATGTATAGGCTGGAAGAGGCTCGTTGCTGTGGTGTCTGAGCCTGGTCTTGGAGCTCAGGCTGCTTCATTGGGGTCCCTGATGGTCCCTGCCTGGGTTGGTGCAACTCCTGCCTTTTTCTTGGAGCCTTGTGGCATCTTTTTGGCTCTCAGCAGTGCTCTCGCTGGCAGATGTTGAAGACAACCCCCGTGCAGCCATACCAGAACATCACTGAATTGTGCGAAACCTGCTTCTCTTCCTCAAATGTAGCACATGAAAAACAAATCCAAAGCTGGGAGCTCCCAGAGGGAGTGAGATGTGACGTCTCCATGTGTAGGTTGTGCTCCTTGTTTGCAGCTCTGGAGCTCAAACTCCCACTTCTTGGATCCACATTGTGCCTGGATGTGGCTCATTTCGAGCCAATGCTTTGCCTGTGAGCACTGGTGCCATGAGGATACCCCTTCCTTCCATGGGGGCTGAGCTCTGCAGCAGCCTCCCAGACCTGTCTGTCCTCTGGGATCTGGTGAAGCCTCTTGAGATGCTCCAGTTGCTGTCTGGAGCCCTGTGGCCTGACCCCATGCCTGCCTGCTTGGAGGTGTTGTTGCTCCTCTTGCCAGGGCTGGTGGCTGCTGCAGCAGCTGCCTAAGCTGTGTGCTGCTCTGTCCTGGGGGATGGGTGTCATGGCTCCGTATTCATCCCACAGGAGAAATGCAAGCAGTTCTCTTTGATGGTCTCTGCTGGCTTGAAATCCTGCAAGAGACCAGAGTGAGAACTGGAGCTGGGCGTGCCTGTCCTCCTCCCCTGCCCATCCTCTCTGCTGTTAGTAGCACCCAGCACCATGCAGTGTGACTCACTGTCTCACTGTTGGAGTAAATTTGGGCAGGACTCAAGTTTTGAGTCACTGGGGCTTCCACATGCTGCCCTTGTAGAGCTGCACAGCTGGGCCTCTGGAGACAGCAAAGATTTGATGAAAATAGAGCCTGGTTTTGCTTTAATTATTGCTGTGTGGGTTTCTTTTCAGTTTGAGTGCATGGATGTTCATTCATGCTGGGTCTGTGTAGTGACTGCTCTGCTGGATGTTGGTGTTGGTGTGGTAGAAGATCCTGCTGCTGCCGAGAGCCTTGTCTTGTCCCCTGCAGGGGCTTGGAGCTCTGCCAGGTCCCTGCTCTCAATGAGGAGGGATGGGGCTGGTGGAAAGATGTGCCTGTGTTGTAGGGAGGTCTCAATCCCACTGTGCCGAGCACAGGAGGTGTGATCTCTTCTGCTCAGTAAACTGAAGTACAGTGTGGAGGGGATGAGATGCTGCTACCTCTGAAGGTGGAAAGCAGGTCATTTCCAGGTTTGGGCTCTGCGTGCCACAGCCTGCAATGGCATCTGCTGACCTGAAATGCTGCAAAGGGGCTTCTGCAGGGAATCTCAGCTCTGTTTGCCCTGAAGAATGACATACCTTTAGAACAGGTCCTTAGAATGGGATTATTGTGACCTGCTAGGCTACAGAGAGAAGAGTGCAAATGCATGTTTCTAGGAGTATCCACACCTTCTGTCTTTTCTTAAAGTAAACTACTTTTCTGAAGGTAGCCATAGGGTTTTTTGGGTAGTGAGAAGAGAACAGCCCTTTGGAATCAGCACCTGGGGAAACCTGGGCATGTGGCAGGGCTCCTGCTGGCAGCTGCAGGGAAGGTGTGCTGTGGTCCTTGTCACTTGAGAGGGACACGCAGGACACCTTGATGTTTGTGCACGTCGCCTCTGGGCAGAGCATTCAGTGGATGTTGGACTTACCTCAAGTAAGGGCTGTGATAGTTGAGATAAAATCTTGACTACTGCTCCTGTGCATTAAACCACAGGTGTTGGGTAAAGACTTGCTCTTGAAATGAGTGTCTTGCCCATCCTGCCTCGCCCACAGGTTTTCTTTCTGGCAGTAAAAGGCTGGGCTGCAGGAGCTGGTCATAAAGGCTGTGGGTGAGAAGTCATGGGGTTTGCCTGCAACCTGGGAGACAAGGCAAGGATTGTGGTGGAGGTGCTGCAGCCTTCCTTGTCTGTAGCCATTGCCTGGAGGTCTCTGGAGCAGATTTGGTGAACATCTTGGGAATCGTTGAGTTATAGGGTGACTAAGGACTTTCCCAATTTCATTTCTCTGAAACCACAGCTTCCTCAAATGAGGAGTGTGTCAGTTCCCAGTGCCCAGGTCTAACCACAGTGTCCAAAATACTGTGCTGCTGTGCAGAAATCCTCCTTGCCTCCTCGGAAGGGTTGCCTCACTGCACCATCTGAAGGGTGAAGAAATGCTATAGTGAGGGGGAAGCTGTTGGGTTGCATGTGGCCGGTTGAAGGTAGGTAATGACAGAGCTTACGGTCCCAGGAGGGTATTTCACTTCTTGCAGCCTTTTGGGATTGCCTGGCATGGCAATCTGGATTGAAGCAGGCGTTGCTGCGGTTGGCAGAGTGCCTCTCCAAGGCCCTGCATGGGCCCCTGTTTTCTGTGGATCAAGGGTAATGCTTGAATTCTTCCTCTTCTTGGAATTTAAAATGCCCTTTGATCTTGTTGTCCTGGTTCCTGACCTGTGCAGGACAGGTACACAGCCTTCTGTATTTTTTTTTTTTAATAACAGCTATTAATCATGGATTGCCCTGGAGCACTTCATGGTTTTTATAGAATCACTTGCTTGGGAATACAGTGATAAGATATGCCAGTCAGTGGCTCAAGGCTCCTGTGCACACGTGTGGCTGCATGGGTGCACTCTGGACTCTGGAGATAACTTTGTGTTCAGTTTGCCTGTGGAACCTCAGGGTGATTTAGGTTAGAGAGGACACCATGCGATCACTGGGTCCTCTCACCTGCTCATAGCAGGGCCAGCTTAAATGTTGAATATTGGTAAGGACAGTGGTTCCCAACCAATCCAGGCTCTTCTTCTGGCCCTTAATCATCCTTTGGAGATGCAGCTCTGTCCTACTGCACCTGGTTCTTCTGCTGTGATGCTCCAAGAAGAGCCTGTTACTCTCTCCTCCATGCCCTCCTGTTAGGCAGCTGAAGACATTAATAACATCCCCTTCTAACCTTTTCATCATGCTGAATGAGCCCAGAGCTCATTTTGTAAATCATGCTCCAGCCCCAACCATCTTAGTAGCCTGCACTCAACTTGCTCTGGTAGGTGTAGTGGATTGGTCCAAAATACTCATTACTATTTACCTTCTGTGAGATAAGAATTAGGAGAAAAGCAAAGCAGGCACCAAACTTGAAAGAATATAAAGAAGTTTATTAACAGACCTAAAAGAGGGAAAAAGGAAAAATAAAATCATACCACAGCTTCAGAACTCCTCTTCTCCCCCCACCTTTCTCCCTTCTCCCACTGACAATGTAAAAAGACAACCCTTGAGATGTTCAGTCTGTTTATCACTTCCATAACAACCTTGTTCAGTCCATTTAGGAAGAGGAGTCTCTCTTGCCCATGCTATGAAAACATTATCACAACGAGACAGCCGCCCGGGTTGGTTCTCTGCTCGCATGTGAGTCCCTTCCCCCAACTTGCAGCTTTTCCCACAACTGCTTTCGAGGGTCCAATCTTGAATTACTGGGGTACAGTTTTAAGGTTGAGCTGTTCAGAAACAAAAGTTCTCTTCACCCATCTCTGGGAGCATTTCATCTCTAAGAACAGAGGCCCTTCTCCTTCCCTGGGAGCAAAGGGTCTTCCTCATCTTCATCGTTAGGACTATCTCTGGGAGCATCTCTAGGAACTGAGGTTTTCTCCTTTTCCATTTGGAGCAAAAGTCCTCATCACTTCCATCTCTCCCTGTTCAAACTTCTCATCAAATTACAGCTGCTTCAGCATCTGCCTATCTCAGCGCAGGTGCTTTTGCTCACAAGTACAAGTTGAACGCTCCACCCCCCCATGCCTTCATGAGATTACAACGGGTACTCTGATATATCATAGCTTTACAACAGAATTTCAGCTTTAAGCATCTCCTCTTTCTCCTCCCTCAGGTTTTCAGCTCTTCACAGCACTAAAAGGGTTAATCTCACCCAGGCCTTGCAGCTGGAATTTCTCTTATTGCTGTTGCTCACATGATCTTTGCTGGACAGCGGTGCAGCTTTCGGCTGAATCTTGGCCGCACTGGAGAGGGGGAGCTGGGCCGCTCTGGCTGCCCACAGCAGGGCTGTGGGGGGGTTCTGCAGGTGGAACAGGGCCCATTGGCTCCAGGATGGCCGTGGCCCAGCCTGGCCTGGCCCGAGCAGGGCCTGGGCTGAGCCCACCAACCCCCACACGGGGACCTGCAGCCACCTGTGCCAGCATCAGAAACGAGAGAGAGCTGTGCCCGGAGTTTGTCTATTCTTAAGTGTGGACCACAGAGGCGGTCACGATTTTAAAAGGCTCAAAGAATTGTCCATATTCAAACTGGCCAGCTGATAGGTTCTGTCAGGTCACAGAGGAGCTGTAAGTACCCCTTTGCAAGGACATCACTTCCGAGACTATGCTTTGCTAACCCATCACATAGGTCAGTGTCCTGTCGTGGGAGTATCAGTACTGGACACAATACTCAAGATGCACAAGCCCTAAACAAGAAAGTAATCCCATAATCCCTATCCTTAACCTCCTGGCTATGCTTTTGCTAAGAGCCTGATTTGTGATTGACCTTAGTCACTGCAGGGTCCTGCCACTGGCTCGTGTTCAGTCTGCCGCCCACCAAGAGCCCCAGGTCCTGTTCTCCTGGCCCCACCCCTTCCCATGCATGGGATTTTGTTTTTGCACTTGAGCTTTGCCTATGGCATCATGTTGTTGCTCCAAGCTGTGTCAGCCATTTCCTCCAATTTGATCTTGCTTGGAATTTTCTGAGAATGTGTTCTGGGTCACTGAAAACTCATCCAGGTCACTGATGAGGATATTTCCATGATTGCCCCTTGGCAAATCCCTGCTGGCACTCCCTACTGTTCAGTATGTGCCTGGAAATGGAAGCCAGGAGAATTTAACCCATACTCTTCTGGGGATTGAGGTGAGGCTGATTAGCCTGTAGCTTCCCTCATCCTTCTTGAAGGTGGATATTATTCTCCTCCTGAGGCAGCAGGACCTCTTCTGAGCACCCTGCTCTTTTGAAGATGATAAGGTGGCTTCAGGCTGCTGTTGGCCACAGCCTTGAATACATCTGGTCTGGTCCCATAGACTTGTGTAACATTCCATTCACTTAGGTGATCCCTAACTCTGTGGGAAATGTTTGATTCTGCCATAATCTGCCACTAGTGTTCAAAGTTGTCTTGCATGGGAATGCTTGGATTTCTCTGATTTGAGGCTGTCGTAGCAGATGGATGCTGAGACACAGCGTACAGAAGGGCACAGGCCCAAAAAAGGTAGAGGGAAGGCAGGAGCCAGATACATTCCTCAGCTTGGATTCACCCCATATTTACCCAAGTGGTATGGCCAGGACCCACGTTTCCTGCTTGGTTAGCATGTCTTGAGTTGGGGAAGGGTTAGGACCATATGTGAGGTAACCAGATGTTACTTCTCTTTTGGAGAGGCTTTTTCTGCTGCTGGGAAGCTGAGGGCAGAGGTGGGGCTGGGAGGTGCCTTGTGGTCACCTGTGACTGGCTCTCTCCTGCAGCCACACTGTATTGCTGCAGGATCTGGGACATGGTGAGATCTGACTTGGGGTGAGCCCGAGGTGCTGTTTGCAGCCTTCTGCACTCTGCCTTCCTTCTGCTCAGCCCAAACTGCTCTTTTAACTGTCTTCCCCCCAAACATGTATTATGCAGCATTCCAAAAATAGCTGGTCTTTTTTGTTTGATGGAGGAGGCTGAGTTGCCTGTTCATGTTGCTTTGCTTTTGGAACATTGTGATATTCACTTTGCATGGAAGCCCAGAGTTATCCCAGCAATGCCATCCTCTTCCCCCTCCTCAGAAGCCAAGCAGTAGCTGGAATGTGTAATCATGGCTGCAGCTGATACGTGTCTTTGCTATCTCTTGCTCAAGAGAGGTCTTTGTGAATTAAATGCATCACCCCTAATTTTCTAAGAGAGTGCTCAGGAGCGGAGACCACTGACTCACAGAAGTCTTTGCAGAGCATTCTCCTTCTGCTTTCTGCTGTTGATGTTGCAGGGGCTGGAGCAAGAGCCTGTCTCACTGTGTCCTTGTCTTTTGCAGGCTGTACCAAGCTGTCAAGCTGCTCTTCTCCTTTGGGATTTTCTTCACCTATGCCGTGCAGTTCTACGTGCCTGCCGAGATCATCATCCCTCCCCTCGTGGCCCGGGTGTCGGAGCGCTGGGGCTGGCTGGTCAACCTGCTCCTCAGGATGGCCCTGGTCTGTGTGACCTGTGAGTACAAACCACCTTGTCTGACTTCCCTATAATGCTGTGGCACCTCCTTCCCACTGAGCCTTCACCGCTCGCCCCAGCACCTCTGGCCCTGCTGCTCAAGCCCTCACAGCTGGCAGTCCCTGGGCCTGGCTAATGCAAGCCAGCAGGTCAAGGTGGCCTCCAAGGAGCAGCAGCCGTGGTCCTCTGCCCCCTCTGTATGGGACCAGTCTGCTCAGTGGAGGAGTAGTAAACTGCATTGTTTAGAAGTGGCAGATCCCCATGGAGCCTCAGGCCTGGGATTCTCCTGATGGCAATTCTGTGAGACATTGAGTCCCACCAGGGTTTGCATGAAACAGCCAGCACAGGATTCAGTGCCAGGGCAGCCCAGAGCAGAGGCTGTTTTCCGTAGGCAGTGTGCAGCCAGGCTCCTCGTGCCTGTGTGATGGGGACACGACTGCAGAGGAGTCACTGACCGTGAGGGATGGGGTGTTCTTGTGCCCATGCACTCATTGCAGCATGGAGCACAGCAGGAGACAACTGACAGGGGTAGGTGACCCAGAACCAGAGCCCTGGCATGCTGCAGTGCAGAGTGTGCAGGGCAGGTGTGCCTGGAGCAGCCCCACAGGGTCCCTTCCCTTCATGGTGTGTGGTGCCTGCAGTGAGGTTCTGGTGGAACAGGCTCCTGGCTCAAGCCTGGTGGACCTTTGGGAAAGGTGTGGAGCAAATTAGGTGGTATCTGATTTTGGCTGGCTTTGATTCCTGAGGACTAAATGCTTGCTGTTGTCAGCAGAGCTGAGACGCTTGACTGAGCTCCCCGGCGTCCCCTGCTGAAATGGAGCTTTGCTCCATGGCTTGATGCTGCTGATGCACCAGAGCTGAGCATCAGGGACCTGGCCACGCGTCCCAGCTGGCTTTGGTTTGGGTTTGAGAGGAGCATGGTGCTCACTCAGGGGTGGTGGAGCAGGCTGGGAGCAGGGTGCTGCTGTTTCTGGGCTCTCACTAATGATGGGCCAGAAGCGCTGCATTAACAGAGGTGGGCAAGGCCCATCTCCTCTGTGCTGAGTTCCTGAAGCCTTCATGTCCTCAGAGGGTGCAGGGATGAAATCCTGCCATGCTGGGCAATGTGCTCTGGCCACCCTGGTGCTGTAGGTGGACTGGGAGCCTGCTTGTGGGGTTGGGGCCTCTCCTGGAGGGTATTGGGCTGTGCCAAGCTAGGGAAGTGAAGGTTTGGAGAGATGGGATGGCTTTAGGCATCATCAGTGGCTGTATTCTCCTATTTGGGAGTAGGGAGGCAGCAGAGGTGTTGGGGGAAGGATGCTGGTTCCTTTGTACCTCCTCCCCTCACCCTTCCATGTAAGGGATCTCTGTGGCTGCTGCTGAGGATAAAAGCAATTAGGGGGGTTGCATGAATATTCATTGGATGACTGTGTGGCCGAACAACAAGCCCCCACCAGAGCTTTAGCTCCAAAGAGAGGATGCAATCTGGTGTATGGGTGTCTTTCAAGCTTAGACTTCAAAACCAGCACACATAAAACCCTTTGAATTAATACCTGCAGAAATCAGACTGTTTCCCCGGAGGCTGAGGACTGCAGCTGGTGCTTCAAATCTCTTATTTTAGAGGGGAGTTAATAATTTTGTTTACTTTTGAGTCCAAAGAGCAGTGTGGGGTGGGCTGAGGATGCTGTTGGAGGGGAGCTGCTCTGCTCTCCACACAGGCTGCTGGAGCAGGGATGCTGCTTGCAGCTGGTACCTGGCAGAGCACTCCTTCGGCTCTGTGCAGGGCTGAGCACCAGGATAAACTGGCACAGGACCTTTGTTGCTGTTTCCCTTGGTGAAGGGATGGTTTATCTCTAGGCTTATCCAGATGACAGCAGTGCTGCAGTGGTGGCACAGTCAGTCTCCCAAGCCTTCCTTCTCCTGCAGTTCCATGGGTGATCTTTGGCTCAGGGAGGCTCCAGCAGCCTCTCTTGCCTGTAGCTGATAGCCAGGGAGAGAACAAATCCCTCCAGTAAGGAGCCCTGAGATGTCCCTTCTCCACAGAGAAGGGACCTGCCGTGGTTCTAGGTGTCTCCTGTTTCCAAGCAGAGCTTTCAAAGCAATAAACCAATTTATTTCTCTTGGTCACTGGTTAAGCACTGGAGCTTAGCACTGCTTTGCTTGCAGAGGGTTCTCTTGTGTTGTGCAGAGCTCTGGTGACATCCCTCTGTCCTCCCCTGGCGCCGTGCAGGAGGAGGGGGAGCAGGAATATCCCGGAGCTTGCACTGCTAAACTCAAGCTGTCAGGAGTCTCCCAAGGGGATTTTCCTTGGCTGCAGTTTTCACCTAACAAATGTTCTCCCTCGGGCTGTGCCGTGGGCGTGCTGCTGCTGGAGCAGCTCTAAACACATGCAAACCACACGGATTGATTTGGGTTGGGGGGAGATGCCTTTTTCTTCCCGTCTCCTGCTTTTATGGGGTTTCTGAGGCTTCATGGCTCCCCAGGTGTGGGGAGCAGGAGTGCTGGCTCGCACAGGGGCGGTCGGGAAGGCTGGCAGCCAGCGGCACCCATCCTACTCAGCCCTGGAGCTCGCTCTGGTGGTGCCCAGGGCGACAGAAAGGCTTGTTAATTCAAACAGCTTAATTGCTTCTTCGGGAGGAGCTGCCGGAAAAACATGCAGCCTTGTCTTCTGTCAGGGAGGCGGGCAGAGGTGTGACTCAGCCAGCGGCATCCCTGGGTGGGGTTTTGCTTGCTTGGACACAGGGAGTAGCGTCCTGCAGTCTGGGACGTGGCAGCACTGATGTCGTGTCCGTTCCTTCTCCAGGCGTGCTGGCCATCCTCATCCCGCGCCTGGACCTCGTCATCTCCCTGGTGGGCTCCGTCAGCAGCAGCGCCCTGGCTCTCATCTTCCCCCCACTGCTGGAGATTGCCACCTACTACTCCGAGGGCATGCACCCCCTCGTCATTGCCAAGGACATCGCCATCAGCCTCTTCGGCTTCGTGGGCTTCGTGGTGGGCACCTACGAGGCGCTGGTGGAGCTGGTGGCACCCGCGGCCACCGTGGTGAATGTCACCACTGTCCTGGTGCAGTGACAGTCCCCCCGCCCTGCCGGCCCTGCCGGCTGCCGAGCTGGGGGTGCACGGACACGGGGCACTGCTCTGCTGGGAACGCCCTCCCCTCTCCTCTTGGGAGGCATGGTGGGTTTGGTCTGGGAGAGGATGGGGCTGCCCGCTATCACGGCTGCCCGGCCGCAGCAGAATCCTGCCCTGGGCTGTGTCTGGAAGGTGGGATCCAGGCTGGGGCAGTGCCTTCCCTGGGGGCTCTTAGGGCAGGTGGTTGTAAATAGTCACTTTGAGAGGTGAGGAATCCCAGGGATGTAGATTTTATTATTTTTATTTTTTTAAATCCCCACCTTTCCATATTTCCCCTGTCCCTTCAGTCAGGGCAGGGAACAGGGACTACTCTTTTTTGTGCCAGTTTGATTTTTTTTTTTTTCCCTGAGCACTTTATTTTTACAGCAACAGACAAACCTCAGCTCAGGTTAAAGAGCATGGAGCTGCCTCCTCACCCCAGCCTTGTGGGGAGGGTGGGCAGAGCCTGAGGTGAGGAGCATCCCAGGGCCCACAGCTCTGGATCCCCAGCCATGAGCATTGGCTCCTGCAGTGCTCCAGCTCTGTTTCCAGCTACCTTGAGCAGGAAGTCTGAGCAGGCCCTGGAGCTGGGCACTGGGCACGGCACCTCCCTGACCTGGGAGGGTTTGCTGAGCCCTGGCCCACGCTTTCAGTAGTGACACTCATTTATCCCCATCCAGCGCACAACTCAGTGCTTGGCTTTCAGAAGCTTTATAGAACCCCAGGCGTTTGGGGAGCAAGCAGGCTCTGCCATAAGGAGGGGCTGAGCTGGTCCCCTTTGGGTGGGACAGGGTGTCCCCTGCGGTCACCACAAGCTGCCCACGTGCCACAAGAATACATCACCTTGTTTACAGTGCCTGAGCTGGCCCCGGCACGCTCCGCCTGCGTCTGCAGGCCGATACTGAATGTCAAATCACACACAAAAACTCCATGATATTTCTTTATTTAACCCTTTCTCTCCTGGTTCCACTTCCTCTGCATCCTCTGCCTCCACCCAGCTCCTCTCCTCCTGTAGGATGCAGCTCCCTAGCACTTCTCCCTGTGCTCCTGTTGCTTCTTTTGTCGTGGCTGGTGCATGCCTGGTGGGGACAGTCCCACGGCACTACTGCTTTCCTTCCTCTGAGAACCCAGCTTCCTCCCTAGAGAATTTCCTTGCCTTTCTGCTGGATTTCTACTTTTTTTAAGACAAGGGAGCAAATGCATCCTCCACAGGATAGGCCGAACTCCTGCCTACTGACACAGCATCTCCCAAATGCCATCTCTCTGTGGAGAGCCTTCATCCCTCATCCCACTGCAGCTGTGTCTCCCTGGGGGTGGGCAAAGGCTGCTGGTGGTGGGAAAGGAGGGTGAGTACAGCACCAGTGGGCTGCATTCCCGTCTTTGGTGGAGGCAGAGGTTTGTGGTTATTTTTGGTGTTTGATGGGGCTCTGGGAGGAGAGGGCTGTGTGGAGCAGTGTCCCTGCAGCCTGGCTGTCCCTCGGTGGTGCTTGTGTCTGCACTGTGTCCACTTTGCTGGCAGTTCTGGGTGCCCCATGCTGGTACGTGGCCAGGTGTGGGGTGGGTCTGTGTCACGTCACTGCCCCTTTCCAGCCCCTCGCCTGCTCCCTGCATCTCTTGGGGTTCACCTCATCTCCTCCAAGGCTGTGCTGGGGAAGGTTTTGGCATGACCAGCATTGCTTGGTCAGGAGCAGAGCAAAGCTTTAACTCAAATCCTCCCTCTGGAGGGCACCATGGGGATAGAGAGGAAGCACCCAGGGCTGGGAAGGGGCTCCAGGGCATGACACAGGCGGGAGAAGTGCAATATTCAGGTCCATCTCTGTGTACTGACCCCAGCGTGGCCCTTGGGGTTGGGTTTGAGTCAGAATTTCACCCTCACCAGAGGAGGGAGTGCTGTGACGAGCAAGGGATGTCTGATTGCTTCCTGTTGCCCTGCTAGTAGTGCACTCCAAGAAAGCTGGCCACATTTTAGGGACAGCTGTGTGCCAAGGCATGTCCCCAGCCTGGCACTGGGCATCAGTGGGTTTGCTGATCAGGCTCTTGGCATCCAAACTCACTTTGCAAGCAGCAGTGAAGACCTAGTTTCCAAGGGGACTGGGATATCACAGAAGCATTAAATGGGTTTTGCAGCTCTTCCCTTTTGTTGGGGTGAGCAGGGGTGTTTGAAGATGGGGTGCTGGTGGCACACATGGTGTGGGGCCTCTGCTGAGCCAGGGGGAGCTGGTGCAGGACCCGATGGACACGAAAACTTGACACTTGTATATTGTAGGCTGCTCAGTAACCAAGAAACTTGTCTGTGTAAATATAGCGATGGTCACGTCCATGTCTCGTGCCTATGGATATTGTCAGTGTACAGCACGGGTGCTGCCCAGTAGGAGGGCTGCTACTGCACCTGAATCATGTATCTTACTTTAATCAATAAATATGATCTATTTTTTATGTGTAAAGGCTTTGGGGTGTGAAGTGTGGGTTTCTCTTCCAAAAGAAGTGAGAGCAGGAGATGTGGAGCCCAGCAGGCAGCCAGGATCCCACCCTGTGCTGTTCCCACCCCCACCCACACAGCACACACGATTTTTCCTCCTAGTGAGGGTTTCAAATAAAAGTGTTCCAGCTTTGCTGCTCGGAAAAGTTAATTTTTCTTCCGACCTCATTTATGCAAGTAGGTTGTGGGCAGAGCTTATGGGTTTGTAGGGCTGGGCTTTTCTCTACCCCACCAAAGCTGTGCCTTGGTTTCTCATCTCCCTGTTTATGCCAAAAGTGGGGCTGCAGCTGAAAGAAGAGCCTGGCATGTGAAAAAAAGATGGGGGATGCTGAGCTGCTGCTGATCCGCCCAAGAGATCAAAGGAGCAAAAGTCATTCCGCACTAGGAGACTCTGCCAGCACTGCTGCAGCTCGCTTATCCTCTCTGCTGAATAATTCATGCCATTGCAGTGTGTCATTACAGGGCTGTTGGGGAAATCAGTGCTATAAAAAGTTCATCTTTAGAAACTCTGGCATAATTTTTTTGTTAAACTAGGAGGCTTTTGCAGGCTGATGGGGACTGGATCTGAGGTCACCTGAATGACAGGGCAGGAGGGACACAGGCAGCTCCTGGTGCTTCAGGGTCTTTCTGAGTATGGAGAGTCACCATGGTGGGATCCACAGCCATCCTTTTGTAGGGTTGAGCACTGCAGGGCTGTCCCCATCCCATGAAATGGGCTTTGCTGAGGCTGCTCCTTCCCAGGTGTCACTTGGTGGAGCATCATCTCAGTTGCTTTTACCCTGTGCTGTGACCACTGGCCAAAGCAACTCTGGGGAGTTAAAAAATCTGGAGGAAAATATCACTCTTATTTGTGCTGCTTCTGCTGCTGGGAGGAACAATTTGTGTTTCCTTATGGGCAATAGTGGCACTCTTAGTTTCCTCTTCTCTCTCCCAGTGTCACAGACTGTTGCTGAGACACCTCAAAATAAAGTGTTCTCAAAAAAAAGTGCAGGAATTGTGCTCTTTTAGGATGATGTTCAGAGGGATTTACCAAGCAGAATAAAACCAACTAGATAAAATAGTTCCAATCCAGGCAGGGACTGATTTCTGCTGAGCAGAGCTGGTAAAAAAAATGTCGTGGAAATGCACGAGAGCTTTGGGAGGTAAAACAGGTGCTGTTTGTTGGGGATGCAAATCAAAGCAGGGCTTCAGTTTGGGTCCTTTCAAGCCCTTTAATCCTAAGAGATAGAGGAGGCTCACGGTTTCCCAAAGCAGGACAAGGTACTGTGGGTCTGTCTGCCTTGTCCCTCTGGCCCTTACACTATCCTCAAAAGTGTATTTAACTTGCTGTCCTGGTACTTCCCTGAAAGGTTCTGGTGTCCAAAATAAGCTGTTTTTCCCCTGGCTGGAGCTAGGCAAGGATGTCCTATTTATTTACAAGAGAATCCCTGAGATAACTGAATAAAACCATAATAGTAAAAAAATCCAAACTCTTTTAATACTTTCCAAAAATTCGACAACAACAAAAAAAGTTACATCAAACAACCAACCAAAGAAAACCTCTCATGAAGAAACGATACATTCCCAAGCACAAGGACAAACAGGCAAACCCACGCTCAGTAGCCTCGGTGCCCCTCTCTGGGCAGAGATTTCAGGCAGTGCTGGCCAGACTTTCTGGGACACAGCACGGAGTCCCTGCTGCTGGCAGGACCATGTACAGCTGCCTTCAGCGTGGGACCATGACAGCCACGGGGACAAGGCTGTGCACACAGTCCTCGGGGCAGGGTCCCCCTTTCTCGTGTGAGCACAGCCCGACTGGGAAGCCTGGTTTGAGTCTGTGGGTGGTTCCTGCTGTGACAGACCTTGTTGCTTGGTTTTTCTACAGAAATGGACTTTTTTTTTTTTTTTTTTCCCCTTGGACTTCTGTTAGCCAGTGAGGGATGTGCTGATGGGACCAGCTGCATTCCCTCTTCTCTCTCCCAGTGCCAGGGAGCAGACATGAAGAGGATTTGCACCAGCTGATCCATTCCACGAGCAAACTGTTGGCTTGATGCAAGCCCTTGGAGCCAGAGCTGGGAGCAGGGAGCCTCTGCTACTCCACATGGGGCACTGCCAGGCTGTGCATTGCTAGTCCTTTCACACCTTTCTCCACCACGACTGCTGCCATACCTGCAGTGCTTGCCCTCCTCCTCCTCATCCTCCCTGCAGCCAGGAAGCCTGGGGTGGGAGGAGGTGGTCCTGCATGGTGTTGGAGGCAGTCCCCTTGGTGAGGAGGCAGGTTAGTCATTGTCATCCCAGGAGCATCCTCCGTGTCCCAGCAGTGGCTGGAGCATTTCCCCTCCATTTGCAGCCAGGAGCACCATGGAGGGCAGCGAGGGGAAAGATCCAGCCAAAATTACAACCCAGCCTTGCAGGGGGAGATGCTGCAAGCTGTGGGGGGCACACACAGACCTCCCTTCAGCAGCGTGTGCCAGCCCCCTGCACTCTGTTCTGCGTGGAGATGTGCTTCTCTCCTCATCCCATGAGCGAGCCCTGTTAGAACATCACCTCCTCGCAGCTCCCGTAGTCACTCTCCACCATGTCAGAGCCCTCGTAGTTGGGTGGTGGCAGGGGCTGGGCTCGGATGCTGGGCTGGTGGCCCAGCTCGCAGTCGGCGTAGGAGGGCTGGGCCACGCTCAGGCGCATGCTGACCCTCTTGTAGCCCGGCTCGGGCTGGTACGGGACCCCCTCGCCCTGCACCAGCTGCGCTGGGTAGTAGCTGATGGCCGTGTACTCGTTCTGGCACTGGGATGCTCCCATGTCCACGGGACCCAGCGGCAGGAAGTCCTCCAGGTTCTGGTTGCTGTAGCGGGGTGGGATGGGGGCTCGCTTGTTGCTCTGGTCCAGCGGGAAGGGGAAGCCCCCGTAGAGAGCGACCGGCTCTGTGTCTGCCGGGGGAGGGGGTGGCGGGGGGAGAGGAGGGTGAGAGGAGGGGGCCGGGGGGCCTTGAATGATCTCGTAGTGGGAATATTCCTGGACATCTGATGACAGGTACCGGGGGGGCCAGTAGGTCGTTTCTGCTGGATAGACTGGAACAAAAGAGAGTCGTGTTAGCTGCAGCTCTAGCGGTTGTTGCCTCTCTCTTGCCCTCCTGCTAATTCCTTCTGTAGGCTCTGAGCCTGTAGGAGATGTGGCAGACTGGGGAGGAGACATGGGGACAGGGGAGGTGTAGTTGCTACTTTGGGAATTGCAGGGACCTGAGATCACCCCTGGTTGTGCTGAGGCAATGTTTCCACCAGCCTACAGGTATCCACTACTTGAGCACCCAAAAGACACACTTCATCATGCTGTTTGGATGCAAGAAACTCATGCTATGAAGGGACTGGGGCAGTGATCCAGTGATTCCCTGGATCTCTCCCTTTCCCTGCAGTTACTCTTGTGAGGAACTCCTGCATGGAGTAACCCTGCTGTCCAGAGCCATTCAAGGTGTTTCCCCGAGAATGTGATGATCCCTTTGCCCAGGAGCACTGATGCAAATGTCTTCACTTAAACTCCCACTGACTTTTAGGATCTTAAGTTTTTCCTTCAATTTTTCTCTTTTTTTCAGGGGGTTTTACCCAGGATCACAGCCTGCTATGCATTAATGGTTTCCCTGCTGACTGTGTATGAGACCGAGCAGGTTAAAGCAGAAAACTGGAATGTACTGGTGGACAGGGAAGAAAGAGCCAATGAAGGCCCTACAGCAGGGCTCAGGCAGTATTTGCCCCTGCTTAGTTTGGCTTTAGCCAACACCATTTCTCCCTCACGTTTCCAAACCTCAGATCCACTTCCCAAGGGGAAGAGGGATGTGTAAGAGCAAGAAAAAGCTGTGGCTACTGACCCATCTCCTCCCTTGCCCAGGTGCACTTGATGAAGGACTCGTTGTCAGAGTTGGACGGCGGTGCAGCGGGGGGCAGGTTGGGGGCCACGCTGCACACGATGGTGCCCCGGTGCTTCGGGGCGTTGGCCGAGTTGAAGGTGACGAATTCCGGGGTGCTGGTGGCCTTGCGCTGCTCCGGCGTGGCCCGGTCCAGGTTGTTGTGCGTCGCGTCGCTGAGGATGTTGAGCTCGATGGGGGGCACGCCCTGGGTGCCCACACCCACGCTCTTGGAGAACTCACTCTTGGACAGCAGGTCGGGGTCCTCGCGGGCCACTGGCTTGTGCGCCTTGGCGCGGTGGCGGCAGCGCTTGCGGATGAGCACGAAGGCCACGGCCAGGATGGCCGCCCCCAGCACGCCGGCCGCGATCTCCGCGATCTCCTCGGGACCCAGTGCCCACTGCGTGGGCACGATGGCGGGGGTGATGATGGGCTGGGTGCAGTAGTCCCCCTGGTAATCTGACGGGCAGATGCAGTGGATGGAGCCCTGGCTGCTCACGCAGCGCCCGGCGTTGTGGCACGGGTTGTCTTGGCACTCCTCCGCCAGCTTCTCACACCTGTGGGGAGAAAGGGATGGACATAACCACCATCAGTCTGGGATGCACCAAAACTGCCTCATCCTGTTCAGGGCTCTGGCTTACACCACCCAAGGATGCTCTATCCTGGTCTGCTCTTCCTCCCTCGCTGGATTCTTGCTCCCTGCTTATCCTGGCAGAGGATCTTTGAGTATAAAACGATGCTTTTCAAGAGACCATGTTTTACAGGGTGGTCCTATTTTTCAGTCATGTGCCCAAATTAAAATGGGGGGCTTCCTGCCTCAGAGGGGTGTTTGTAGTTCCAGGGCTAACACTGCATAGAGAGATGCTCTCATCCTGTTAAATCAGGGAGCCCAGGGTCAGTCTAAGGTGTGTTAACCTCTTAAGAAGTCTCCCACGTCCTTCAAGCTCTGTGGAGCCTCTGGATGGTCGGTGGATGTCTGCAGGTTGCTGCAAATATTTGGGGGAAAGACTACCCTGTGAGGTGGTGAGTGGACATCCTTGTTGGAGAGGACTTTTGGTATTTTATGGACCATCTGCAGAACCAAGATGGAATTTCTGATTCTCTGTCCTGCTCCAGCCCACACAACCTAAATATTTGCCAACAGTACAGGGGACCTTCCAACAGCAATGACCTCCCCATGCTAGGGGGAACATACAAGGCTTTATTGGCTTTCCTTCCTTTTTTTGTTATTACTGAACAAACTCTGTGAGGTTTGCACTGCTCTTGTTGTAGTCAGTGATTTAGGATGTGTGAGCTGGTGCGTGCGACGTGCACCCACAGGCTCCGGCTGATTTCAGGTATTACACTGCCACCTAATGCTCAGCTATAGGCTTTTATTCCAAGAGCTGCACGGATACTTTCTGTCTTTGCCTTGATCCACAGGACCAGTGCTCATCCTGGCTAAATGGGCAAGGCAGAAAGATGAACTGGGTGTGATGCTGTTGGAGCCTGCACTGGAAATCTCTGACCAGGCCGGGCTGGAGGCAGGGTGGGGGTCTTGGAGGGGCTGCTGGGTGGGGTGGTAATGCCCATTGCCTTGAGCTGAGATTTGAATTGGTTGAATTGGATGAATCACAGCTATGAGCTGGGACAGAGATTTCCTTTACATGAGCTCTGTAGAGCTGGTCCTGGATAGAAAAGGTGCCTTTAGCACCTGCAGGATGGGTGTTCAGGCTATTGAAGCAGGGGGCACCTTACAGGCAGCTTCCCCCAACCTCAGAGCACCCTCCTGCCACCCAGTGCAGTGTCTGCCTGTACCCTGCTGCCAGGCCCCCCGCCACAGCTGAGCTGCCCCCACCACAGCCAAGGTGTTCCCATCACTGCTGAACTCAGCTCCCGTCATGGGGAGCAGCAGCGTGCGGGGAGAGACTCTCCCCCAGCAAGGAGAGGCACTGAACTACCCCACAGCACCTGCAGGCACCAAAGCAGCTGTTAAGCAGAGGAGATTTTTCTGTTTTCCCTCCTGCTCAGAGGAGATGGGCACAGAGGGGCAATGGCCACACGATGGCAGAGTTATTTGTGTCCTGTTCCGCTCAGCTCTGCCCTTACACCTCCCAGCTGCAATGCTCAGGTACCCGCTGTTTGCAATTAATCCCAGAGTGCGTGGATCTGGCGAGCTCCAGAAATGTGCAATGCTCATGTTTGCAGCCCATCATGGGATGCCACCTGTCCCAAAGCCCCCCCAGGCCTTACCTTTCGCCCAGGTACCAGTCAGGGCAGTGGCAGGAGTAGCCGGTGGCTGAGACGGTGCAGGTCCCCCCGTGCAGGCAGGGCTTGGACTCGCAGGGACTGTCCCCAAGCTCACAGTGCTCACCAGAGAACAGCCCGGGGCAGATGCAGGTGTAACCTGGAGAGGGTGAGAGTGAACATATCTGTGTGGAAAAACGGGCAGGAACAGGGAGGAGCAGTGCCTGGTGCCCCCACAGAGGGCTCAACACAGCTACCCAGGCGCAGGTATTTGCTGCTGCAGCAGGTGCTGTGGGGCACCCAGACCATCCCTGGAGGCCTGGTGGGTGTTTTACAGGACCTGGTGTAGTTGCTGGAGGTTGGGTGGCCACTCTGGGGCAATGCAGTGGCACTAGGGAGCTGTTTGAGCAACAAGTCAAGCTTGTCCTCTCCTGACACAGACCAGAGATGCAGTCAGGGCACAGCTTTATTGCATGGAGAAGCTGAGGGACAAATCTGGGATACAAGAAAGGGAACTTGGCTGGCTGATTCACCGTTTCTGACTCTGCTAAGTGCAATCCCCTGTAATTTGTTGTTCTCAGGAGTCTTTGGTCCTGCGAGTTCTCGTGGTATGAAGTGCCTGTCTCAACATGCCGAGTTTCTCCTGCTTACAGGAGCTGTCTGCTCACAGCCAGAGAGAAACCCAGCACAGCCAGGGACTCGGAGGGGGCTCCGGCTGTTTGTGCTTTTGGCTGCTGTTTAGTGTAGCCCTAAGCATGGGAATGTCCCTGGCTGTGCTGAGCTCCTGCTCGTCACCTGGCTGGTGCTGTCATGCAGGAAATCCAGAGTTTCCACCTTGCAGCACACTTGAAAAGTCTTTGCTACTCACCCACAAGCTGAACCCTGCTGTAGAGCATGGGGCAAACAACGGTGGGCCTGTTCCCACATGTGTGTCAGTGGCTGTACCAGAGGGACGTGCTGACACCGGTGCAGCAGGTGCTGGACATTGCCCACAGGGCTGTGTGTGCCCAAACACATGTCCTGGATGTGGGGCTCACTGGTGTTTGTGGTCCTGAGCGCTGTGGTTGGGGTGGTGCTGGGCTGGCCCGGGCTCTCTCCCCACAGGTGAGTTCTCACACGGCCACGTGGTTCCCTGGGCTCGCTCCCACAGGCGAGTCCCTGCCTGTGCTCTAATCCCACGCCTGAGATCCCTGGGCACAGCTTTGCATAAACTCGTGCTGCCTGCCCAGGGTCCCCAGGACTGAGCCCATGGCACTCAGGGAAGCCAAGCAACCAGGATAACCTCACAAATAAACATCCCTTGAGCAATCCCTTCCCTGCAGGAGTGTCCTGCCTGAGGCCATGTCTCACAAGCTCTTTCCTGGTCAGTTGGGCCATTTGCAGGAGAAATTGCTCATCTTGGAAGGAAACTATGGGAAGGGCATTGGATGATCATTAGGTTATTACTGAGGGAGTGATTTTTCACCTCCCCCTCCCACTCTCAAAGCAGGGGATGCCTTGCAGAGATGTGTTTTCCCCTCATGGGCTTTGAGCCCCTTCCAGCCCAGCCAGAGAGGTTTTCTCTGCAGAAGGTCTGAAGGCTGAGCTGTGAGTGCCAGCCAGACTTAACTGTTCTGTACATTTACATCTGGTGTCAAACAAGTTCACCTGAACCAGGCAGCTGCTGAGTCGACAGGGCTGGGAATCTTGTTCCCAGAGGCAGCGGGCACGGCAGGAGAAGGTGGTGCCTCCTCTGTCCTCACTTGCTCGCTGGGCAGGGTGTGCTTTGGCAAGGGCCCCAAAGAGCACAGAGCTGCAGGAGCAGCTTCTGCCCCACGCAGCAGCGTGGGAAGCATCCCACTGCCCCTCAGAGGGGCCGAGGCACAGGCAGTACCCATCTCATACACGGGGTGTTATGGGGTGCAGCCCTGCTGTGCTGGCAGCTACGACGAGGTGTAGGGTAGTGACACACGGGTGGACATCACTGGGAGCAGCTCCTCTCCTCACAGCCCCTGTTCCTGTGATACAGCTCACTGCAAGGAGCCCCTCTGATGGCAGGAACGGGGCAGCAGTGACACTGCCTAGGGCAGAGCCTGTATCAAACCTCTTTTGGGGGTGTGCACACCATGTTAGCCTGGGACTCTTGGATCTGAGCTTATGGTTTTCCCATATCCCTTTGCATAGCCCTGGGGAGCTGCTCGATGCAGTGGGAAGAGGCCAAGATCTTGGCTTGTTTCTGCCCAGATGCCATCACCGCATGATCCCATCTTGCCTGATTCCACCTTTGTTAACAGCTCCTTAAGCAAAAAGGATGCAGAGGGGTGGGTGGAATTTCTATTTGCATTCGAGTTTTTGGCAACACTCTGCTCTCCTATGTCATGCACACTCCTTAGAAACACCTTCCTGCCCTCTGGGGCCATGGTCCACTGGTGAGAGCCAGGATGATGATCTCATACCCTGCAGCTGCTGCTGCACTGAGTCACTTGAGGTCCCCTGGGACAGAGGACCTCTGCTTCCCCTCTGGAATAGCCCCTCCATGGGGATGAATAAAGTTGCTGCATCTTTCCCCCCCCCACTGCTTATTGCCCTCCTCTAGCTCTGCGTGGGATGTTCACATACCTCCTCCATGAGTTTCGGAGCACATCCCGTTGTTGAGGCAAGGGTTGCTGCTGCAGGCACCAGTGGGGGAGCAACACTGCCTTATCCCCACCTCCTCCAAGACTTCCTTCGATTGCCCTTTCCCAGGAAGGAGAACCACTTCTCTGCCGTTGATGGCAACCACGTCCAGGCAGCCCCTGAACCCCTGTGTGACTCTCTGCGACTGCAGCGACTGCCGGAGGCCCCCAAAAATCAGGTCTTGTCTGCCCTGGGAGATGCTACAGGTCCCTGGCAGCTGGAGAGAGGCATTTCCCAGGCCATCGATGAGCAGGCGGACCGAGGTGTTCTTCACCTCCAGGAACACCGAGTGCCACTCGCCGTCGCTCACAAAGCGTGAGGAGGAGAGGTTCCCAGCGGAGATCCCCTGGCAGCTGTACCCAAGCTGAGGCACTCCATTAACCATCTGTAAAACACACAAGTCACAGGTAGCTGTGACACGGGTGGCTGGTGTTTATGAAGGGTTTCAACATTTCTGCTGCTTGTTCCCCTCTCTCCCTGCCTTCACATTGACAATTGAGATGACTCCCAACTTTCTGATTCCAAGAAGTACCAGCTAGGCAAATGCAGTCCCTTTCACCAGTATTGACCTATGCTTGGATCAATTAAAGCCTGTTTAAGTGACTGCAACTTCCTTTATTTTGCAAAATATCCCTCTGACACAATTTCAGCTGTGGTCCTTCCCTGCAGCCTTTGACCAGCATGCAAGGAGGGAAGCTCATCTTTCCACGTAACAGAGAGCAGAGCCATGGGATCATACCGCTACTGCTGCAGCTGCTTGCCCTTCCTCCCATCTTCTTGAGCCTGATCAGAGCCCTGCATTCAGACTATCCATAAGTGCATCACCAGTCACAGATGGACTCCTGTTCTGGGCCACGTGGTTTTTGTTCTATTCTCAATGTCTCATTAGTGGCAGGGAAAGGTGCTGGAGCAGTGGCCCCTCTGGCAGGGGTGAGGATGCTGAAAGAATCTTGTTGAGGAGAAGCACTGGCAGCTTTCTCTGGAGGAGAAAAGGAGGACTTGGGAGGCAGAGAAAGGAATTACTTTTGTACCCATGCTGGAATGCCAGGCCAAAGCTACTGATACGTGCTGCAATCCAATCCTTGATCTCCACCAGACTGGAGAGAGACAAGGTACTGAGCTGCTGAAAGTGAACCAGACCAATGTCTTCTGCATTAAACAACAACATCAGAAATTCCTATTCCTGGCCCAAGATTCATCTTTAAAAGTCATAGAGGATGGAGAAAGGAAAAGTTAGCTGTGTTGTTTCAGGGTGAAGTCAGGGTTAAACCCCTTTTTCACCTTTATCTCCCCAGTGCTTTGTTGATAAAACCTCTCTCTCACAGAAGCCAAGAGCCTATGGAAAAGGAGAAAAGAGATGGAATGAAGTGTTTGTGGGAAACCTGCAAAGCCTGCTGTGTAACATCAAGCAATTCAACCCAGGCAAGAGTGATGTCCATGGGGGACGAGGAGGGATGATTCTTGGAAGGGGTTTAGAAGAGGAGGAATGATCATGGGCTACACTGACTCTAGAAAAACCCACATACAATATGAAAGGGCTACTCTGGAGGGGAAAAAAGCAGAGCAGCACAATAGTTAACTTAGAGAAGCCCATGGTATAAATAAATCCCAGTAGGAGGAGAAAGCAACTGCTGAAGGAAGGAAGAAAAAGAAGCAGCTGGCACATGCCATGGAAGGGCCTCAGGGCAACACGTGTGTAAATCCCTTTGCACAATTGGCAAGCACACCAGAGAACTTTGTCACTTCACTTCATCTGCAGGAACATGATTTCACTTCAGATGGGTCTGTAGATTTGGCTTATCAATTTCTGGGGCTGGGAGACAGCTGAGAACTCGATTCCCTGGAGCAAGAACTGACAGGCTGCCAAACCTTTCCCAGTTTGCCTGGTCTGCCATCCTCTTGCTGCAACCTATTTCTGAACATCAGGAGAGCTGAGAGACTGGAAAAGTGATGATATTCATGCTCTTGGGAGAGCTCATCCTCTTCACCAAATCTACAAACCATCACTTATGGTCGTTTCAAGGCTTTGGCTCCTATCCGGAGTACTGCAATTTACGAAGTTTAAAATCTTGAGGGATTCCTTCATTTTTATCAGGCCAGGTTGTTTAGAAATGTTTTTATCCCCAAGATATTGCTAATAAAGTGAGTCAGGAAAGAAATGATTCACAGGCTCTTTTATGGAGGAGGCTTTATGAATGTTTCCTATTGAAAAGCTTGTGGAGACAAGCTTGGGCACAGGAGATCATGGGCTCACTGAACTCCACCAACAATGAGCCTTTTCTCCCTTGACTCCCTTGATCCCTTGGCCTGGATCAATGGAGTTCCTTGCCTTCTTGTACTTCCTGAGCACCATCTAAAGTGCTGGATTCCTTCTGATGAACTATTTGGTGACTCTCCTTCCCAGAGGTGAGGTAGAAAGCTTGAGACCCTTCTTGAGAAATTTTTCTCACTGGCCCTTTACAGTGCAGCATAAGGTCACTCTCAGAGATGAGGACATATGGATGGTATTTCTCTGTTCCTGCTCTTCAGGAGTGATGGCTGTGGCAGCAGGAGCTTGAAATATGTGTGACAGGTTATGTGTGTGGGGGTTGGCTGCTGTGCAGTTCCCTGCCTTTTGTAACAGTGGAAAGACAAGTGTTTCACAATAGGAAGATGGAGTTGTGAAACCATGAGAAGGGATGGGGGAATTCAAGGACAGGATGAACACTTCCAGGGAGGATATAGTGTGTAGATCTCAATGTGATCAGTCTCAAGGACAAATCTCTGTAAGCTGTAAGCATGTCCTGTGATCTTAGCCTCCAGTTAGTCCGAGTTCAGTTGATGAGGAATATACAAAACCCCTATTAAGTCATCTGCTGCTTTCCTTCTGTTGCCAAGGCAGAAGAGGGAGATGATCTTTGAATGCTTTGGTAGGTTCAGTGTTCAGTCAAAGGGAGGAGAGTGATCAAAATGAAATGTTCCTGTCTCTGCAGGTGTCTAAAATAGTGAAACCATCTGAAGAAAGTGGTTGAAAAGAGGGGGTGTGTGTGAAAAATATAATTTAGGACTCCTGTTTTGTCTGTTCTGCCCATTATTGTAAAGGACCTTTAATTTGAGGTCTGAGGGGAAGTTTGCCCTTTGCTAAAGTAGAAGCAGATCAGTCTGTGGACAACTCCACCTGGTAAATTCTTTGTCCTGGGAGGTGTGGTGCAAGAGAGGAATGAAGAAGCAAGCTGTAGGAAAGAAGGTGATGTACACCTGCTGTGGATGTCTGATGACTTCACACCAGAAACCAACACGTGCATTCACAGATGTAAAGAACAATTCACAGTTGTGGTTGCAGCAATTGCCAAACTGTGCTTGGCTCTCACTTGCTCTTCCCAAGTCTTACATTTCAGCTACATAAATTGCTAAGGGTACATATTTTTGCATATCCTTTCTGTGATTCCCTTCCCTGAAAAAGTAAGGTTTTTGTAACTCTGGAGAGAAATCCCCCTGCACTGCAATACACACCTCCAGAGTGGCGTGGTCAGTCCTGTTGGCGTAGAACACGACCGCGTGATGCTGGTGGGTCTTGAGGCGAAAGTGCATGTGCCAGGAGCCAGCCTGGGAGTGCTGGTACCAAATGAAACTGTGGCCTCCAAACCTCACAGCTGTTCCTGAAAGGAGAATGAAAGAAAGGTCTCATCTTTGTGGCACTTTGAGCCTGTGGACTGCATCGAACTTTTCTTCTTTTCCTAGCCTGATGCCACAGCTGTCCAGGAGCAGTCCCACCCACGGCAACCCATGCATCCCCACACTGCATCTACCACAGTCCCACTGGGAGCTCCTGGTATTCTATGTACTCAGCTGTGAAGGAGCCCTGAAATATCAGCCTGGCTATTTCTGTCCTTCAAAGTGCTCTCAGTGTGGTCTACAACACCCTTGAATTTCTCCATCCTTAATAAGTCTTTATATTATTCTGTGGTATCCCCTTACATTCCTGCCTTAGTGTTACTGATCCCTGCTCCCTCCAATTATTTCTTGAAGTATTCTAGAGCCAGTATAACAAATATGCTTTATTTGGCTTTCCTCAAATTTATCACTCTGTGCTTTTCCAGGCCCAGGATTAACACATGAGATCATGGATCAAAATTCTGGTCATTGACCTTCATTACCAGCTATGTATGAGTGACTTTTCTCAATGACAGAGACAGATGTTGCTGTTACTAAATGCTACAGGAGATTAATTTTTAGAAGTAGACTATGTGAAACTTTCAGACTCTAAGAGTCTTTGAAATTGTGGGTAGAGCTCTTGGTCACTGGGCAACCTAATCCCATGGAAAATCCAGATGCTCTACAATGTACTGAAGGAAAACACAACATGCCCAGGTTTATAGGGTCAGACACTGCCAGGAAGGATGGCTCACCATTGCATGAGCAAATTTGCTCCAAGCTGTGCCGTGGGGTGAGGACGCTGAGCCGGGCAGTGCTGTACGTAGACATCATGCCTGGATCCAGCTGGATGGTCTCCTTGCAGACACGGTGGGCACAGTCTGACCCGTGGCAGGGCACATGGATCGCTTTCTTCATCCGGAGCCCAACGAGCTGGTCCATCTCCCCAGCTGACCCAGTGAGCTTGTTCGCCAACACCCGTGGCTCGTACAGGGAGCCGTGTGGCTCTCCAACAGCCAGGAGCAGATCCACTCCATCAGAGGCGGCTGCAGGCTGCAGGCTGGCCATGTGGATGTTCTGGCGCCGGGTGACAAGGATGTTCCCCAGAAATCTCTGCAAGTTGCGCCAGTGGTCCCCCACAAACTCCTCGGGGGAGAGGTGTCGGAAGTGCAGCACCACTGCCTTGTCCAAGGCCTCCTGCGTGAAGCACCACACGTGGACGCTGACGCTCGTGGTGGCTGTGAACGTTCCATCACTGACTGTCACGTTCAGAAGGTAGTGGCCGTGGGGGAGCTTGTCCCCAGCAATGATCTTCCCATCTGCAGCCCCAACAGAGAAGAGACCCTCCTTGGGCATTTGTGCCACCAAAGTGTACACCAGCGTGTCATGGGGGTCCCGGTCCGTGGCGTGGATCTTGCCCAGAACGCCACCTCGGAAGGCTTCCTCGTTGGTGGTGATGAATATTTCCAGGGGAAGGGCCGAGGGGGCGTATTGGCTCTGCTCAGTCACTTGGATATTTATAAATGCAGATGAGGAGAGGGGAGGGATGCCGCTGTCGGAGACCTGGCAACAGAAGGATCTGTTATAGCCACATGCTGATGTACTGCCACCTCACCTGACTGGCGAGGTCTTGCAAAGGAGAGAGCCTTTCAGGGAGCAGTGAGCAGAAGCTCTCAGGCAGCAGATTGGGAATGAAGAAGGAATAGGAAAAATTGGCAGCAGTGTTGGTGCTCTGCCTGGAGAAGGCTCCAGGGAAAGAGCAGCATCCCTTCCAGGATGGAGACTGATTGAGGCCTTCTGCTAGCAATGGGGTCACGCTCACTTTCCTGTGCACTCAGCAACAGCTGGGGCACCTCTGAGTGGCTCTGAATTCCTGGGGGTTCACAATTTTTGGTGATGTTGCCAATCTTTGCAGTTCCACGCGTAACTGAGTGCACAGAGGTGTAAAGCAGTTACGCACATCAGCACATTCGCTCACCTTCCGGGCTGTTTTAAGCCCCTGTGCCACCTCTGACAATGTCTGTCTAGCACTGAGTCAAGGAACCTCAAACAGAAAAATGCGAATAATCAGATTATGGGATAAGTTTCTCCCTAATGCTAAGCAGTTAGAGGTTGAGGTTTGTAATATAATAGTACCCAGCTTTTACAACAACTGCCATTACTGAAGAAGTATGTACTTTACATGTTATTATCCTTTTGTTTGTAATGGACTATCCTTACTGATAACATTGAAAAATAATGAATTCATTCTGCAACAATACAAATCCTTTTTGAAGAGGAACTTGAACCACTTCTTAAATGACAAGGATAATTAGAGAAAGCTTGTAGGACCAGATCCAGGTCTCACTCTAAATTGGAATTCACTAGAATGATTATGGGGAAAGCATCTGTCTAAGGAAACTGCTGACAGAGTATTTCTCATGATCATATTATCTGATTTTATCAACAGAGAAGCTGGCCCCCTGCTTCTTGTGGGCAGACTGTGTGGAGAAATGAGCTCTGCAGCTGGCTCCAAGCTGCACAATTTGTGCCTGGATTGGATTTCTTCAAAGCCAGAGATGTTTTCATTCAGCTGGGCCATGCTAATCACATTTTATTGCTACTTAAGCTGGCTGGGGAATTCAGACACCAGGACAGTAACACAGGCTCTACCTGGACTTGCAATAGGTACTGTTCTTTCATTCTTCTGTTCAGGACAGATGATGTCACCAGCAGACCATTTTGAGTGACTTCAAAGGCTTTCCCATCATTGCCCTGGGTGATCTGGAATGAGTATGGTGGTCCATTTTCTGGGGAGTCTCTGTCACTCATAATCAGCTCCAGGACACTTGTCCCCACGGGAGCCTTCTCCTGAAATGGAGAAAGATGCTGTTGGAGCAAGGTAAGCAAAGAGAAATGGCCCAGAGGTACCTACAGTGCCCCAGCAGCTGCTGGATCAGGAACAGGGAAACGAATCCCACTCCCTCCCCAGAACACACAGAGCACAAAGCAGCAATATGATTCATCACTGTCTCCCCACTCTGCTCCAACAGCAGCCCAGGCATGAGTTCCTTAGTGCCATGAGAGGGATCGGGACAACAAAGTGTCTCCTGGCTTACCTGCACCACCACACTGTAGTTGAGCTGGAAGAACCGAGGAGGGTTGTCATTGACATCAGACACATGGATGTGCACAGGGACATCACTGAACTGAGCAGGGTGGCCGTTGTCTGTGGCTCGAACTGTCAGGGAGTAACTGGGGATCTGGAGGATTTGTAGTGCAGGATTACTTGGAGAAATGGCAGAATGGTGGCTTTTTCACAATGAAGTTTTATTCTGCTGCATCTTGTTGAAATGCCCAAGGCCATGCACTATGGCCTCACAGCTCTGCCCTTGGCTAGGGCTCTCCATCCATAAATCTCAATCAAAGCTCATTGCTAAACTAAATCAGCCTTACAACAGTTGCAGAGAAGAGAAACAACTTGGCAAAGATGGATGAAACTAAGCTGGGCAAACACCTGTCAGTAGTGGTTTAAGAATAGTAGCATCACAGAATAAGCTGAGCTGGAAGGGACCCATCAGGATCAGCTCCTGTTCCTGTGCAGGACATCCCAAGAATTGCACCACCTTGTCCAAAGGCTTCTAACTCTGGCAGGCTTAGACAAGCTGCTGGTGTTTTATGAATGAGAGATTTTCCAGGTGACCTTTCTCCTCCCCACACCTGTTTTCTCTAATGCTGTAATGCAGAGAAGCAGAACCCAGCTATGCTGGTTTCCAGTTTGGGGCTGACTCTCACCCAGCCAGCTTGAAGTACCAGTGGAGCAGACCAAAACTCAGAGCTGTGGAAGGTGTCCCTGCCTATGGAAGAGGCTGGAACTAGATGATCCTTTAAGTCCCTTCCAACTCAAACCATTCTATGATGCTATACTGCCTTTCCTAAATCCCAGCCTTCCTACTGCAGTATTTTTGAGTCTAGAAAACAAATCAATGCCTTGTCTTCTACCTACAATATTATGAGTAAATAATTCAGAAAACAGGAGGTAGTTGAGCATACTGTTCTCCCTCAGTCTTTTGGGACAAATCTGTTTCAGCCTTCCCATTCTCATTTTCCTGAACTCACCTCCTCCCTGTCCAGATGCTTGGCAATGCTGATCTGCCCATTTTTGGGTTGAATGGCAAAGTGTCCCAGAGGGTTCCCTTCCACGATGGAATATGTGATCTGATTGTTCATTGACCCATCCAAGTCATCAGCTGACACCTGTTTGGAGAAAAAAAAAACCCTGCTAGGACCCTTGGGCCAAAAAGGACATGCCATGGAGAAAAGGGACCACTTTGTCATTTAAGGGTATTGGTTTGAGCTTGCCTCAAATGAGGAGGGGGAAAGGAAGGTGATTTGAGTAAGTATCATCCAATAGTTTTTTCAAGACAACATAGTTTTCTCAGCTTTCTCCTAGTCCCTTTCCTGACTTTACCATGCCTGTGATGGTAACAGGCTGGACAGGGAACTCCACATCCCCTTGGGCTCTGCTATTCTGCCCAGAGAAGCCTCTGCCTTCCTCAGGTCACAAAGGCATTGTCTTTTTTCAAGCATTTTAGTTTTCTTGGGATGTTCTCAAAGTTCCTGAGACCACTCCTAATTTTCCCTTAAAGGTGTCTTATAAAGCAAAGTGTTTTCCTTGTCTATGGAGTCTCAGGAATTCTGCCAATCATCCTTTTTTAAAGTCATGCTTTATTTTTAGATGTTGAATGTCACAAGCCCACTGAGGTCGCTGTGTCCAAGGAAAAGTGCACAAGAGGAGTGAATAATGCATAGCACAAATAAAGACTTGGTAAAGACAGCTGGCCTGGTTCATAATCATACCGTGAGGATGATTTCTCCCACGGCAGCATCCTCCCGGATGTCAGTGAAGTAAGGGTCTTGGATGAACTCTGGTGCATGGTCATTAATGTCAGTGATGTTGATCACCACCATGGTCACATCGCTGAGAGAGGCTGAGCCCTTCCTTGTGCCCTCAATGGACAGGTAATACTCGTGACTCGCTTCAAAGTCCAGGCTCCCGTTTATGTATAAGGCACCTGCATTGTCAGATGGGGAAGAAACGACAGAAAAGACTTTGAATGAATGGCACATGAGATTTCCTGGAATACTTCAGATATGCCAAGGCAACTGCCAAACTGCCAGCTGAAACGGTGTAGTTGACCTAACTTTGACCACCTTGATGTGGAATAATTAGTAAGAGCTGTGTGACCAGAGAGGCTGAGGCTCCATTGATGAGGATGTTACAGCCGAGGGCAGAAGGCCATTGCTGACGCAGCCAAGGGCTCGTTTCAGGGAGTTAACACTGGCCTTCTGATAACAGCTCTTATCACATCACTGTGCAAACAGAACAGGGCTTTATTTGTCTGGTAATCCTGGCTCAACACCTGCCCATGGTTGGGGTGCTATTATCTGTGCTCATTGAGTGCTACTCAATAAAGCTGCCTGTTACCCTGGGCTGGAGGTTCCTCGTGGGACCTTGATGGAAAGACTTTTTAAATGAAACCGCTTTCTCCTGCGTTTTGAAGTGGGAAAATTTCCTCATCATGTTCTCCATGTATCCCTCATTCACATGGACCTGTCTCAGGTCTCAGACACATAGAAATATCTTTCCATTAATTTCAGCAAGATTTGGATCACTCCTTAAGTGACCTGGATGGCAAAATTTGGAGTAGAAAGGAAGACTGTATTCCCTACCCTTGTGCTGGGTACAGACAGAAGGGAGCAGAAGTGGGAGCCAAATGGAGAAGAACCAGAGAAGATGCACACAGAGACAGCCTTTGATGTTGGATCAACCTGGACCTGCTCGGGCACAAGATCATTTTACCTGTGTTTGAATTGAGCTGGAATTTCCCGTGGTCATTGCCGTTCACAATTTCATACTTGATCTCTGTGTTTTCTGCATTGTCCCTCGTCAGGGCTGACAAGTTGAGGACCTCAGTACCCACAGCCACGTCTTCTTTTACCATGGCCACGTATTCAGAGGCCAGGAAAACAGGCAGGTATTCATTGAGATCCACAACAGAGACAGTGACAGTGCCCAGAGAAGAAAGGGGCTCCGGGGTGCCTCGGTCAGTGGCACAGACTGTCAGCTCAAACGCTGAGTGCTGGGAATCCTTCAGAGGCTTTTCCAGGCGGATCACCCCTGTGGTTTCCTCAATTGAAAAGTGTCCATTGGCAGAGTCAGACAGAGAATAGACCACCTCAGCGTTGAGACCTGGAAGGGTAAGGGACAGGCTGCAGTAATTCATGGGTAGGGATGCTGCTGGGTTTATTTATAATCTATTAAGACTATATGAACTTAATGACCTTCAGTCCCAGGGACAATGGAGTTCTATGGGACAATGGAGTTCCCAGGGACAATGGAGTTCCCAGGGACAATATGATGTTCTATGAACATCATATGAACATTGAGTGCGCCCCTGCTCATCTGAAGGTTCAGACATCTGGCCACCCTCACCATTATCCACCAGTGTCACCTGCCTGCCTTTACTGGCGTTTCCCCTCTTGAATTACCTTGTTCTCAAATGTAATTTCCCTTCATATCTGCTTCCAAAGAAGATAAATACGATCTTGCTTCTCTGTCATCCTAAATTCAGTCTCTGCTGGAGAGGTTTATTGAAAGTTCCTTTCTTAGGAGCCTTACCTATATCTTTGTGTCTTCAGGAGGACCTCTCCATCCAGATTACCTACCTCGCCCATATCTAAAACTCCTTTTATTCCTTACTCCACACATTCTCAGTCCCCACCCTTGATAAAGTTTCTGTCCAGTTTGGATCCCTGTGTCACAGTTTGTGCTGTGCATCACAGTTACAGTTACTGAGCACGCTCTCAAAGAAGGTCTGCGTGTTTCTACAGATACTGCACTCCCAACAGGGTCACAAAAATGCTGATGCCAGCCCAGTAGTCAAGAACATGTCAGTGATGAGATCCAGGCACATCTTCGCCAAGATTCAATCATCTAAACTCATTGCTGTAGCACTTCCCTAGGTTTCAAAAGCTTCTATTCAGAATGAAAGATGAACTCTACCAACACATAAATCCCATTCTGACTCACCTTCATCAAGGTCCCTGGCAGCAACCACGGCAATGGGTGTCTTTGTTGTGGTGTTATCAAAAACGGCCACGGCACAATGACTGGGGAAGAACCTTGGTGCGTTGTCATTGGTGTCCTCAATGATCAGCGTCACATCAGCCTGGCAGGAACGGCCCCCGCCGTCGGTGGCTTTGGCTACGAGGTGGTACGTGGGCTTCTGCTCACGGTCAAGGGGTGCAGATGTGGTCAGCTCCCCTGTGGGAAAGAACAGGAGGTGGTCCTGTCTCCAGCAATCACAGCCACAGCCTACAAGACCTCAGAGAGGTTCAGCTGCCTTCCTGGATGAACCGTGGGAGACAATAATTGAGCTAATAGTGGTGATGTGTCCACGCCACATTGCTCAGGGCTATCCTCGGATCACTGCCAGCCAGGGCCCTGGCAAGGCTTCGCATGGGGAGTCCTGCAAGTTCAGCTGAACTTCATCCAAGGGATACCATCATGGGATAAAACTGTTCATAAATAAATTGTACTTCTAAACTGCACTGCATTGAGCTTTCTGCAATGTAGCAAACTCCAAGTGATCTCTAGAATGATCACAAAGTCTGTTTGGGTAAATACACTGCCCAAGATGGGACAAGAGGTGTTTTGGAATTTAGAACTTGTGTCTTTGGCTCAAGCCAAATACTTGCTGCTCTCTCCTCCTTGAGACCTGGCTGTTAGCAATAGTGTCTGCCCTTCATTTTAACAACATTTGTAAAGAGAGCAAGCAGGAAGATGCGAAGCTCACTCTCCTGGATGCTGTGGCCATTCCTTCCTAGCTTGGGACAGCTGGAATGAAGAGCTCCTTGTGTTTGCTCAAGAGGAGGTAAGTGTTGAGCCATGTTGGGAGCTTGCATTTCTTGGGGGTTGCTGAGGGAGAGGACAAAAGCATCCCATTGCCCTGCTCTCACCTGTGTGTGGGCCCAGCCGGAACTCCTCCGCGCCGGGGCCGTGCAGGCTGTAGGTTATCTGGGCATTGCTGCCGACGTCGGGGTCGGTCGCTGATATTTTCAAAATGAAAAGACCCGGCCCAGCATCTTCAGAAACTCTCCCAGTGTAGAATATCTGGACAGGACAGAAGAAATCGTTGGCATCTGAGCCATCTCCAAAATCCCTCATCCCATATGGGGGGGAACAGACCAACAGAAGCTTCACAGAGAAGGATAAACCCTGTGGTTTATAGGGGAACACAATGTGCCTCCCATTCTTGGCTGCTGGGGTGTGGACTGGGACCAGTGAGCTTATTTCACACAAGCCTTTAAATCTCCTTTGGGAAGTAACCACCTCTGTTCGTTCTCACCAGGGGTGACGTCCACACCAGCGATCAGCTCTCGACAGCAACAAACCTCCTGATGGGAATCTCCCAGCTTAGCAGGATATAAAACTCAGTAATTTACATGCCCCTTCCCAGGAGGCTTCCTGGCATTGTTTATCGCCAAAAATTACTCTTCATAATGCTTAGGCTCTCACTTGCTGCTGGCAAACACGCTTGGAGGCTAGACTTAATATTCTTGCTTGACATGCAGCTTAATTAAAATAGTTAAGCATAATCAAAGCAACAGGATCGTGTGAGAAGAATTATGACAAGCCAAACCCTTTAACATGCTCTGCCTGTTCTTTCTTCTTTGCTATTGTGTTCTTTCCCTCCCAGGATCTCCCTTTATGCCCCTGATGTCCCAGAACAGACATCTCACCTGGCCACACTCAGGGCTGTTGTCATTGATATCCAGTACAAAAATTTCCACTTCAGTGGTAGCCTGAAATTTCCCATCAGAGGCCATAACCTTGAGGAGATATTTCTCCGTATCTTCTCTGTCCAGAGGCTTCTTGGAAGAAATTGTCCATTCACCCTCAATTTGGTCAACTGTGAACTGTCCCAGTACGTCTCCTTCTAGAAGGGGGCAGGAAGCAAGTAAAAAAAGGCATTTACTAAATGCTTAAAATCAGAAGTGACAAGGAAAGGGAATATAGGTGTGTCCAACTGATGGTTCCTTAGGAGACTTGAAGGACTTTGATGCTCTTAGAGGTCTGTTCCAATTGAAATCATTCCATGACTCTCTGACTCACACTGGTGATGCAGAGAGGGCACTGGTGGTGCATCCAGCAGCTGAGGAGCTTTTGGTCAACCTCACTGCACAGCTGGGAAATACCCTGCATGTTTTAGTTATTCCCTGTCTGCACATTACAGTGGGAGAAGGAAACAACTGATTGCAGAAAAGTCAGTAATGTTCTGCAGATGTGCATATTCATTGCCTCAAAACCAGTGTCTCACCTTCCCAAAGCCTGTCAGTCTTTCTTGGTGCATGTTCCTAAAGGGATCTGAGAGTTGTAAATACCCTGCAGACATTGTTTGGATCCTGTTGTTATGGCACCATATGTAGTTGTACTTCCTCTTAAACTATAGGTATTTAATGTATAGCTTTGTTTTCTGGGGCTACTTTTTGTTTCTGTAAGAGGCAAATGATGAGAGGTAAATCCAGACTAGGCAGGCTCTCTGGTCCACCAGATTAATCCTGCTCCTACTGTTGTTACACATGTTGGATTTTAAATGGGCTGGATGCTGCCACTGGAGAATCCCCCTCTCCTGGGAAGGAGCTGGTGTCCTCTCCTGACCCAGGAAGAAGCACGGCAGGAAATGGGAGTCAGTGAAGAGAGCTGGCTGTGGAATCCTGTTTGTGTTGGACTCTGAAGGGTCTTGCACAGTGGGGTAAATTAAATTCACTCCCTTTCTGCTTTCATTTGTGCTGCAGTGATGAGGTGGTGGAGCTGGAGGCACAGTGACACCTCTACTAGCTCTTCCTCTGATGCTGGGAAGCACCAGCCTATGCCCCAATTTAGTTTCTGAGTGTTTGAAATCAATGTGGACAGGGGGAAGCTGGGCTCTGTGTTCACCTAATCCTCTCTTTCGTTGCATTTACATTTATTTGTAGTGTTTGACCTGTGCTGCTTCTGTGCAGAGCACAGAGAGCACAAGGTGTTCACCCCCTAACACGATGTGCATCCTCTCAGGTTTAAAGTACTTGGAAGTTACTACTACCTTTAAGATGGCAGAAATGTGAATACATAATAGATTAAATCTTTCCTCCCAAAGGCTTTCAAATACCTAGGCATGCCATAAACCAAATGAAAGTACCAGCATTCCTCCCCTGTTTTGGATGGTTACAATAATAGATAACGGGCTGCAGCATGATCTGGCCTAATGTTTTGACCCTGAAGGGTCCTCATTTGAGTCTGAACAAACATTTTAATTTGAAGTATCTGCTCCAGGTCTTAGAAAGACCCTTTAGGGTCAAAAAATACCATAAAATCAAGCTTCTACTTGTGCAGGTGCACAACAAACATTCCAGTGTACCTTGCTATTTTACAGCAGTGGTTAATTTTAGTTGGCTTATGTGATGTTTCAGGGATGCAAGTGTAAGTTTTAGTATTTCTTGTTAGCCACAACCTTTACTAAGATTGACGTGAGCGTTTTAAACATCCCCCAGTGCAGAGTGACTAACTGCAGCTTTGTTATTAAGCCAGACTCCAAGTGGTTTTGTAGGAAACACATTTAATACCAAAAAGTTATATATAGTTACTAAAAACACAGACAGGCTACAGGTATATGTGTCATGTGTAAACTGACTGCACTGCTGGCATGAGAAAAAGTTGGGTCAAAGAACTTAAATACAGATCACAGTATCTGTATGTGAGAAAAATCGTCCTTCCTGCTGTGCCACCTCTTCTGTTCTTCCAATAGATATTACAATTACACTGTCTTAATTATTCCTCTCTTGAGAAAGTGTAAATAAATATTTCTACAGTACAGTGTAATTACTTATATGTATCTTACTTATTTATTCCCAAAGAAATAGGACGATTCAGTGGTGAGATAGTTATTTTAATGATCATTCCTCCCACTGCAGTTAGTTACTAAAGGGTTTTGTATTCTCCAGATATATTAACTGAAGAGTCCAACTCATGATGGAGCTCAGCCTTCATCTCCTGCTTCTCATAGGACTGTCAGCATAACACTATTTCTGCACTAATAAGCTGTAAGACAAGGTATCAAATCCTCACTTTAAGATGATACTCTCTTCCTGCCCACTGGAGATTCAAAGTCAGGAAAAACTCACCAGTGATGTAGCACGTGACCCGCCGGTTCTGCTCAGAGATGTCTGCGTCGATGGTGCTCAGGGTGACAACGACCTGGCCCGGCTCTGCGTTCTCAATGACCGACCCCTTGTAGAAATCTGAGGTGAACTGCGGGGCATTGTCGTTTTCATCAGAGACAGTGACCTCCACCAGGGTTTGGGAAGAGAGCTGGACCTTCTTGCCGTGATCAGTCGCCACCACATAAAAGCGATAGATCTCCTGGTCTTCACAGTCCAGCTCTTTCAGTGTGGTGATCCACCCGCTCTCACCGTCGATGGTGAAGAGCCCGCGGAGGTTGCCAGATTCTGCTTCCAGACTGTAGGTCACCTGCCCATCACTTCCCATGTCCTGGTCAATAGCTGTCACTTGAATGACTGTGGTTCCTGAAGGCATGTTCTCCATGACAAAAGCTCTGTAAGGATCTGCCTCAAACACAGGTCTGTTGTCATTGACATCCTGCACTTGGATATTCACAGAGACCAGAGACACCAGCTCAGTCTCCTGATGTGAGCAGTGAGCCATGACATCAACCTGGTACCACTTGGTGGTCTCATGATCCATGGGTTTTTTGATTTTCAAAGCCCCTGTTTGTTCATCCAGTGTGAACACCTCGTCCTTGTTACTTTCTGTAGTGGTTCCCTTCACCAGGCTGTATATAATGGGATCCTCTGCAAAAGCTTTGACTGACCCTATTTCTGACCCCTCTGGAAGATCCTCAGATGCAGAGAATGTATAAAGGGGCTCAGAAAACCTTGGCAATGTCACCTCCCTGGGGACAATCTGGAGATTCACTGGAACAAGGGAGTTCCAGTGAGGGGGTCTGCCATCTTCAGCTTTCACCTTGAAGTTAAAGGCTCTGTTTTCTAAACCAATAAGGCTCTCCTTGACCTTAACAACCCCAGTGGCAGCATTAATTTCCACAAGGTCTTCTGCCACATCTTCCACAGAGTCAACAGAGTAAATGACATCTGCATTTGCACCTTCATCGGCATCGTAAGCCAGTACCTGGATGACAGGGGAGCCTTTGCTGACATTGGACTGGATGGACAGTGTGTATTCAGAGGCTTTGAACAGAGGTGGGTTGTCATTCTCATCTGTAAGAATTATTTTCACAGTGCAGAAGGCTACCTTCCCACCCCCATCCTTGGCCATGACTTTAATGGCAATGACTCTCTCTGTGGAATTTTCCCTGTCCAGCTTTTGCAGTGTGGAAATACAGCCTTTATTGTCTATGGAGAACTTCTCATGGGCGAGTTTATTTATGATGGTGTAGTCTATGGTGCCATATGGGCCACCATCTGGGTCAATAGCCAGCAGCTCAATCACTTTGGTTCCTATCTCAGCATTTTCTGCCAGCTCTGCCTCGTACACATTCTGCTGAAAAGAGGGGCTGTATTTGTTGGCATTCGTGGTGTTGATATACACAGGCACAGTGCTCTTGAAAACTCCATCTGAAGCAGAAACTCTGAGATTGTAAGATGGCTCCAAGTCCTTTTTGCAGCGGTTGAACATGGATATTATCCCAGAAGTGCTGTTGATGGCAAAATGCCTGTTGTCATTACCCGAGAGGATCACGTACTCCAGCCGGGTGGTGTCTCCACTGTCAGGGTCCAGGGCCTGGACTTTGATCACAATGTGCCCACACGTAGCCATTTCACTGACCTTGGCTTCATACTGAAGCTGGCTGAACTCAGGGGGATTGTCATTGATGTCTGTCACATCTACGATTACCAGGGCATCGCTACTGAGTGGAGGCACCCCATGATCTGCAGCTCTGACTTTCATGCGGAACTGTTGATTTGTTTCATAATCAAGTGCTTGAGCTGTTGTTATTTGCCCTGTGCTGGCATCAATATTAAAGAACTTGGCAGCATCTGAACCATCATCCATGATCTGATAGGAGACCACTTTGTTTCTACCTGAATCCTTATCAGAGGCAAAGAGTTGGACAACAGGGGTCTGTGGTGGCAAACTCTCTGAGACAGATGCTGTGTAAATGATCTGAGAAAATATGGGGGGGTTGTCATTAATGTCCTCTACCTCCACCTCTACTCTGGCTTCTGAGAAGGATCCAAGTGCTGTGTCTGTGGCTCTAACAGTGAATGTGTGTTTTGTCTCTAGCTCATAGTCCAGCTGCCCTGTGACAGTAAGGACACCAGTTTTGAAGTCGGTGTTGAAGAGTTTCAGGGAATCTTCTTCCACAATGTTGTAGATGAGGCGCAGGCCTTCAGGGCTGCGGGCCTGGATGTGGAGGATAGATGTGTATGGGGGGATGTTTTCTGGCACCTTCACTCGGTAGTACAAACTTTGGAACAGAGGGTTGGACCTGTTCCTCACACTGATCACAACCTCCTCTTCAGCATGCAGGGGAGGCTCTCCTTTGTCCTTAGCAATGACCCGGAGGTTGTATTTATTTAAACCTTGATAATCAAGAGGCCTCTTAAGGGAGATGTCTCCTAGGTAAGGGTCAATCCGAAAGTATTTGTAGTCCTCTGCAAATGAGTAGGTAACAGCTCCGTTATCCCCTATGTCTTTGTCTGTTGCTGACACCTGAAAAAGGACATCCCCTGGCTCTGTGCCATCCTGCACGGAGGTGTAGTATGGCACATTCTGAAACTGTGGGGGGTTGTCGTTGACATCCTCTACATAAACCCTGACTGTGGCTTGGGACACTCTCGGTGGCTTCCTGTTGTCCTTCACTTCCACAGCTACCTCGTGCATGTCTCGCATTTCGCGGTCAAATTTCACACCCTTGGTCTGAAGAACTCCTGAGGCTTGGATCATTTTGAACCTTTCCTTTTCATTCAAAAGCGAATAGGAAAGGGGTTCATTTAGCTGATACCCTTTGACCCCAAGAATGGTTAGAGTCTTCTCGTCTGTAGAGTTCTCCATCACAGTTGCTGTATATATGTCTTGATCAAATTTCAAGCCAGTACCTTGTACCTGAGTTAAATTTACCTTAACCAGAGCAGTACTCTTATATAAGCCATCACCAGCTCTGACTGTGAGCTCTCGGTAGCTTCTCAGGCCAGTGGTGTTAAGAATGGAGATGAGACCTGTGAGTGGGTGGATATGGAAAGCATTATCAAGGTTCCCTTCCACTATGCTGTAGGTCACCTCTGAATCTGCATCTTTTGCCTGCACTGAGAGAAGCTCCATCCCTGGGTGGGCAGGCAGCAAGACAGAAATGTCGTAAGCGTCTTTGAGAAAGACTGGAGGTGAATCATTGACATCTTTAACGTGGATTGTGACCTTGGCAGGCTTGGATGCAAACAAGCTGGGACTTCCACTGTCATGCACATGTACACTGAAGTGGAAAACTGGGGTGAGCTCATAGTCTATATCAGCACGACTAGTCAGCGTCCCTGTGCTGGGATCCACTGTGAAATATTTCTGTGCCTCTGGTTCCAAAATCTCATAGACCAGCAGAGCATTGGAGTCTTGATCAGCATCTGTTGCAGAGGTCACAAGAGGAGCATTGCTTTCATCCAGAACCATGCTTTGGGATGGGGCATTCTCCATGATCCAGCCAAGGAAGAAAGGCTTAACGAAGACAGGCACATTGTCATTCTCATCTATGACATAGATAAGCACCACTGCATCCATAAATGCTCCAGCCATGTTGGTGCCACGGACTTTCAACTGGTAAAAAGACACCTGCTCAAAATCTAAGCTCTTCTGAGTGGAAATCAGGCCTGACTGATAGTTCATGGAGAACACTCCATCTCCATTTCCATCTTTTATTTCATAGCTAACTGGTGACAAGCTTGTGGCTGAAACCTGGATCAGGGGAGAGCCAACAGGAGTGGATTCACTGATCTCTGTGATGTATTCGGCCTCTGGAAATTTTGGAGGGGTTCGATCCGAGGGTCTAATGTGGACATGTACCGTAGCAGAATCTTTAAGCTGAGGAAACCCCCGATCTTCTGCCTTTACAATAAGAGTAAATCGCTCCTGCCTGGATGGGTCCAGTTTCTGGGCAACTGTAATAATTCCAGAATATGGGTCGATGCTGAATAAGCCTTCCCCATTACCTGCAAGAACAGAAATTACAGAGTGAAGAATGCAGACACCTTACTGGTCTTGGTTTTCTGAACCTCTTTTTTCATAGATTCTCCTGATTTCAGACCTGATTAACATCTGTTTCTTTTACTGGGAGAAATTAATTCATTTCTAAACAATTTTAATTATAAGAACAATGAACCCATTGAGATCTGTGAACTAACATTTGAATCAATCAAAATGTAAATTGGAGATAAACACCCTTCTAATTTAAGCATATTTAGTGGTGGCAGAGCATGTGCTTGAAGCTTTTGCCTCGTGTGCAGAACATGGTAGCACACACAGTACTAGTTCCTTCAAGCCCTGTCATGCTTGTAATTACCAATACTTCAGGAGCAATTAAATTCCTCAGTCCTTGATCATCTAAATTGCAGTGAGAAAGATGGAGCAAAGGATGGCTTGTCTCCTGTGAAGAATTTACAGGCTAAATAGGCCGTGTGGCACAGACATAAATACTTAAGTTTTAACCTTTATAGTGAATGATAAAATATTTGCCCACTGAGCACGAATGACTCAAAACCACCACCAATCAATGCTGAAAGGGTTCTCGCCATTCCTTGAGGATGTGTTTCTTGGTAGAAATAGTGGAATGATGATGACTGCTGTGGGAATTGGAGTACTTTTGCCTAACAACTGAATAGTTCCCATGGACAAAGAGGAATTTTGTCCATGAACTCAGATTTTAGATTGTTCTAACTCGTCCAGTCACATTTTTTCTTAGACCAGTGACTCAACATTAAGCTGTCTTCTTAAGAAAAGATGCTAATATTCCATAATACAGAAACTACCTACTCTAGATTTTTTCCTGGGTAGGAAGAAAATCACATTTTAGAACTGTGCAGCCATTTGCTGTTCTTTGCAACAGCTAGAGAAAAGCTGGTCAAGTGGCCACCAGTTAGAGCATGGTAATGCAGGTATGATCATAACCTAAACTGTCCTGTTGCATGGCTCTCACCTGCCTGAAGGGAGTAGTGAATTTCAGCATTGGCTCCCTGGTCCTGATCAAGGGCTCTGACTTGTATAACCTCTGTGCCCACCACTGCCGAGTCCAGCACTTCTGCTTCGTAATGGATGCTGCTGAACTGGGGAGGGTGAAGGTTGCAGCTGTCCACGTGGATGATGACTCGGACAAAGTTCCGCTTGATGGGGACCTCCTGGTCTCGTACCTGAATGGCAGAGAGAGAGCAGGAACAGTCACACTCAGGGACAAGCCAGTCTTGCCTACACCATCTTCCAAGTAACTCATCAGCACTCTTACAGAGGGGGGTGTTTTGCAGTGGTACCAAGCCCTTGTCTGGGAATGAGCCTGGAAGTTTCAGCACCAAACCTCAGCCTGGAGTTTGAAACCAAACATTAACTATTATGCACTCTGTTTTCTTTTGTAAGAATCCAGTGGCCCTCCAAAGAAGGTGGTTAGAGGAATGCAGGGTGTTAACTACATTTAGCCATATAGTGAGGGTTAACACCCTGCTTTCCTCTTCCCCATTGTTCCAGACAAATCCTCCCTCAAAGACTAGAACCACTTTTAATTTCTCCAGTGACCCACATATTGCAGCCAAGCTGGTGGACTCAGCAGGGCTTGGTTAGGACTCACCATCACTGTGAGGGTGTGCTGAGGCATGGGCTGGGAACTGAAGCCTTCTGCTGTTGTGAGGGCTCCACTGCCTGGATCCAACTGGAAAAGTCTTGTGCTTTTGGAGTCCACACTGCCATGGATGGTGTAGATGAGCCCCTTTCCTTTGTCCTTGTCTGTTGCACTGACTTGAAGGATTTCTCTCCCTGAGGGGGTATCTTCAGGAATCCGCACCTCGTAATGGCTCTCAAGAAACTGGGGACGGTGCTGGTTGATGTCGATCACGTGGATAAATGCCTGTGGGGGAGACAGCACAGTGAGGGCAGCAACTGGACATGCAGCCATGTAAAATCTCAGCTACCAATCCTTCTTGGGCACTGACACACTCTGAGTGCCGTAACCACCACAGTTTTCCACCTCTTGGAGCTTTCCCATCCGCGATGACTGGGAGCCCTTTTGTCCTTCATCCGAAGGAACTCCTGCTGTGCCTTGCCCTTCGTGTTTTTCAGTTTGCTTCCTCTCCTTTTTTAAAATCTCTCCAGTCTGGCACAGCATTCAGAGTGAACACGCCTGCACTTGGCACATGGGGAAACAGTCACAGCCTGCTGTGGAAAGCAGCAGTGGCTCAGCTGTGGTGCCAGCTTTGCTGGCTGGTGCCTACACAGCAAGCCCATTATTTACTCACCAGAAAGCTGACAGAAGGGGGATGTTTGGTAAAAGAAGGGAGGGGCTGGCCTATCTCAAGATATTTCTGTTCTGGTATTTTCAAAATATTTCTGATATTTTCAAAAATTTCTGTTCTACCCTTTTTAGCCAAGTCTTCCTCTCTGCATTTAACAGCCCCCCCCAGGGAATCCTGAATCCTGCCTGGGAAGTCACTACTTTCTTCTGTGTGGTCCCCTACTCTGGCTGTCCTGACCCTCCTACTGATGTGCTTCCTGCATCTTAGGAAGTCCCAACCAAGTGTAATAATTTGCTTCCTTTAGCAGACCTGAGCATGCCACGGGGGTTTTGCAGAAGCAGGTTTCTTGACATCTGCTAGCGGCCTCGAGTGCCAAAATAAACGTGGGGATGAGATGCAAGGTGGCAGGGCATGCACACCAGGCAAGGTGGGGCTTTGTTTGTTTATTTGGAACAATACTTGAAGATAGTTGAGACAAGTGGCCATCCGTTAGCATCTTAGCATCACGTTTCACAGGAATGGTGGAGCTCCTCACTCATCACCCCCCACAGTGAACTTCCCATGATAAGCGTCACTGACAGGTGACTCACGTTCTAGGTCTTCCTGTGCAGCAAGGGCTGGATTTTTGGCTGCTTCTGAAGTGTGGAGAGAATGATGAGTGAAAGATCGAGCCCTGAACATCCCTCCTCAGGGTAGGTAAAGATGGGCAAATCTCATCATTTTAGCTGGGGCTCAGGGACATGCCTGAGAGTGAAGTGCCTCCTTTCACCAGCACTTACTTTTTACGTGGCAACTCAGAGCACACAGCATCTCTGCAGTTGCCCCACTCACTCCCTGGGCCTGACCTCACCTCTTGCAGATGCATTTGTGCTGGCTGTACCTGGGCTAACACATCCCAAGAACACCCCTTGGCATGGGAACACGGACCCAAGCCTGACCTAACTGTGTACACACTTTCCTTAAGCCGTTGTCCCAGCTGTGCTGGAATTCAGCCTGAGCAGCTGAGACCAAGCTGAGGTGTGAGTGTGTGAACTGCCAGCCCAGCTTGGCTGGTGGTGTAGATGTGTCCTTGCATGCTGGCTGGGATCAACAGAAAAGACCCAGGCTTTCCTAGACCAGTTGTGTTTCCAACAACATAAAAACAATCTTAGCTTGGCGTAAGTAAGACTTGGGTCACTGTGTAATGTAAGATCACAGGGTAAGGAGATTCCTGTGCCTGGCACCTGATCCACAGCTCAGTAGACTCAGAATAAAGGTTCCCTTTGGCACATGCTCCCTCTCAATAGGGTCTCTACTAAAGAAAAAAACATTACCTGGGTTTTGATTGTACTGGACCCATCAGTGACTTCTACTGTCAGGTTATAGCTTGACTTCTTCCTTGCATCCAGGGGTCTTGCAATGACCATGCTGCCTGTACTCTTTTCAATGTCAAAATCCATGTCATCATCACCACCTGGGACAAGGGAGAGATGGAAAAGGGAAACAGGAGGGCAGTTACTGTCAGCTAGATTGGGGATAGTGCCATAGGTAAGGTTTCTCCCAAATCTGGAAACTTAAAACAACATGTGATTGATAGATAGATAGATAGATAGACTGACAGACACAGGAGACAGGGAGAACAAGGAGAAGCTGGACAAAGAGGTACTCACAGACGGTGACAAAGGAGTGTGAAAAGGAAGGTGAACAGAACTAGAGAAAATGAAGAGGAGGAGAGAAGGGGGAAGGATGCACTTATGCATGTGATGTCCTGGCTAGACTGGCAACAGGCACATTTGAGCATTGATTTATTTGCACAAGGTTTCCAGCCATGCAGCATCACTGGCTTAGCATGGATCAGGGACCTGCTGGGTAGAACAGGGCTCTTGCTGGCTTCTGATTCAAGGTCACACTGTGGGCATATCAGCATTGGTCCTCATCATCATGGCTGGGAGCCTGTGAGCTACCTGAATTCCCAACACACCAACAGTTGGGGAGGCAGACGGTGCTTCCAGGGTGAGCAGAGCCTGTTGCCTCCAACCCAGATGGCTGAGAAGTGCCAGGAACAGCAGGCCTGAGCAGCTCAGCAGCAGAAGGCTGTCCCTCACTCTACTGCTGCTCAGCCCTGGCATGGCAGCTCCTTTCTCATGCCTCGCTTGCTGGGGTCAGTTGGGCCCCTCTTGCACATTAAACCCTGCAAAGCTCCTCTGAGATATGGAGAGGCTGAAACAGTTTTCTGTGATTGATCCCAGGTCTCAACTTCTTTCTTCCTGGCTACTAGATGCTCTGGATTCTGCTTTATTCTATTACCAGCTGGTAAAATATTTGCTGGTTGTAAAATTACATATCTTCCCTTGCTGGAGGAATGCAGTGCTCACCAGCCATCTGGACCACTGCTCTCCTCCTGGGAAGGAGACAGAAAGAAGCAGACAGAGAGTGAGAGATGCCTGGATGTCTTTCCCTGACAAAAGAGGGAAGGCCAATGTTGCTTTGTCAGAGCTTTTGCAGACTCCATCAACCCCAGTGACAGAGTGTTTGTGGTCTGGGAAAGGTGAAACTTTGAATGAGGTGCTGAAGGCTCCTGAATCTCTCCATCACCCTCTTGCTTGCTAGCTACCGTGAACTTTCCTTCCCTTGCAGGGAAAATAAAATCCTGTCCTTTTCCACCAGGATAGAAACTAAGAGAGCCTTGAGCATCACTTGGTACACTGGGTACTGGGAAAGATGAGGCCAAGCTATGCTCCAGCACTCAGCAGGGAAATGATGGGGTAGCATTCAGAGGAATACACCATTAATTCTTCAGACCCAAGCAGACACTACTAATGCTGGATAAACCTTTCACTGATATTGTCTTGCTCCTTGTAGCATTGTATCTCTTGTTGCTTAATTGTATTTATACACCAATATCCTTGCCCTAACACAGTAAGGGGAAAAACTATTCGCTTGCCCAATTAAGGCTTTGTCTGACAAGGGCAGGCCCTGCAGGCAGTACCAGGGAAAGGCTGTGCAAGGTAGATTGGGGCACCACTTCAAAACATCAAATTACGTGAGCACAATTGGCCCTCATTGGTAGGACCAGTTCTGCACACGCTGCCTGGAGAGTCCCCTGGGGTGACAGCCCACGTCCCCTCTGAATCGTGTGTCTTAGAGGAGGCCCTAGAGTTCCACATTCCATGTCTAAATCATCCCTGGGATGTGGTGAGGTGGAAGGGAGAGCCCCACAAGTTAGGGCAGACCAGGTCTTTGAGGAATGCTTCCTTCTCAGTTCCCTGCTCAAGACTCAACATGGAGGGAAATACAGGGGGTGTCCGTAACACCCAGCCACACACCTGGATCCTTGCAGGCAGTTTTAACAAAACCAACAGTGTCACCTGATTCCCAGGAGGAGCTGGCACTGGCATGCCCTGCCTCTCATGCGACATCGGAGAGCACCTCAAACACGGGCAAGTTCCAGAATGTAATTTAAAAAGCGTGTTAGGTAATTGCACTTGGCACCAGAGGCCTTGGATGGGCAGCTTTGTCTAATGGCTGTTTAAACCTTCTGGTGCCCGTGAGAAAGCTCTCCCTGTAGCTCACCTACACCTAAAGCAAACAACTTCATTAGCTCAGGCATGCGAGCGCTGAAAGCCAAGGGAGCCGGAGCAAAGGCTCCCAGACACTGCTGCCCTGCTCTAGTTTCTGTGTCTCACCTGTGATATTAAACCACACTTGGCTGGGGCCCATCTCGATGCTGATCACTCCCACCATGTGGTTCACGGGATCTGTTTCCATCACGGCGAAGTTAAAGTGGGGTTCATCAAAAGCCAGTGGTTCTGAGGAAGGGCTGGGCCGGGCCACCCAGCTGATGTGAAGTCTGACGTGGGAGGAGAGTGGGGGGCTGCCGCCATCTGTGGCCTTGACCTGCCGAGAAAGGCGCATGCAGTCAGGGAGAAGGCTGAGTTAGCTCATGGGAACTCCACGGAAAGCTTCTTCTCCCACCCACCAGGAATTTCAGCTCCCAGTGTGCCCAAAATCCCATGAAACAAATCTTGAGCCAGTGGTCCATGCTCTGGCTGCTTCCGAGGCAGAGCCATGCAACCCAAATTCCTCTTTACCATCAAGTAAATCTGCCAAGCTCTATCCATAGCAGAGACCTGGATCACAAGTCTTATTGCAAGGACCCACAGACTCTGAAAGGGCTTTGAGCATCCAAGCTCCATGGCCTGATCAGAATGCCAAACAGAGGCATGATGTTCAAGGCTGTTCAGGTTGGGTCCATAACCATATGGGATCATGGATTACTGTATTCCTTTCTGAAGGTTAGGTTGGACAGTTAATTTTAAATTTATTGTCCATTTTTAATAGGTTCCTACCTTCTGCATTTCCCATCATTCCCTTCCAGTTTCTCTCCCTGTAAAACAATTCCCTTATTCGAGCTCTCCTCCCACTGCTGCATTTTCTCCATCTCTTTCCTTTTATCTTTTCTGTTTCTGAACCCTTTTCTCTCTTTCCCTCTCCACACACTTCTCCCCATCAGCTCTTTGTGTTTCCCTCTTCTCTCACCGTGAGTATGTTGTATTCAGAGGCAGGAAAAGCTTTCCTGGAGAAGACTGTGCCAGTTGTGGGGTTGATGGTGAATATCCCCTCCTCCTCCTCCTCGATGGTGTAGGTGATCTGGCTGTTCTGGCCCTGGTCACGGTCGGAAGCGATCAGCCTGTAGACAGGCAGTGGGGTCTCCGAGGCCTCTCTCTCGGGGAGCTGCACCATGAAGAGCTTGTGGGGGAAACTGGGAGGGCTGTCGTTGGCATCCAAGACTTGGATCACGACTCTGCTGGTGGACTTCAGGGTTGGCTCTCCGTTGTCAGAGACAGCCACCTGTCAGCAAGCAAAGGGAGTAGGTGACAGGGCCCTTAGACGTGACCTGGAGTGTGTCCAGCCAGCCTCCATCCTGGTGGGCAATGACTCAGCCAGCGGTTTTTGTGTGGGTCTGCATTTTATCTCAACATTTTCAAAGGTGCTGCTCCTCTCTGCAGGGGAAAGCCTGGTGGCTCTAGCAGGCACTGTGCAGGGCCTGTCCATGCACAGGGGGATGAGTTTGCAGGGCTCCTGCTCCCAGCTGCTCTGGGCAGTGGGTCAGGCTGGTCATTGGAGATCACGCTGCTGAAAATGTTCATATTGCAATGGTTTGGCGAGGTACCAGCCATCCTCACCCTGCCCTGCCTGTGCATGCTCACAGCATGTTGCATTGCACAGAGAAACGTGTTATCCCCATCACCCCGATGGACTCAAAAACCTCCAGATCCCTCTGATGGGAATACTCATAGCTGGGAGCAGCTGAGGATGGGGGCCGGTGACCAAAGCTACACAGCAATGTCTGATACAATGAGATAAACAAGGGTGGATTTTTCTGGCTTGCTCTTTCCCCCATAATGTATAAACCATCCTGCTAGAGGACAGTTCCAGTCCTCTTCTGCATTCCCACAGCTTCCAGAGCAGAACTTTTGCTCCAGTCTTCAGCAAGAAAATAATAAACCCCACAGTACTGCTGCAGCTGTCTCTTGGGTTAACACACACCATTTAATTAAGTTTCCCAGCAGTTGGGAGCTGATGGGATGAGATTCCTTCTCTGTGCTCCAACTTGCAAGGAAAGCTCTTTGAGGACTTAATACACTTGTAGGTAAATAAAGCTAATTACAATCATCATTACCCACCTCTAGGATATGTTCAGCCTTGTATTCTCGATCCAGCTGCCGTGAAGTCGTGGAAATCAGACCTGCCAAGAAAGAAACCGTTTGAGCTCCAAGACTCAGCATGCAAGAAAAGCCAGGGCTGATCAGATCCCTCAATGCCCAAGATCAGCCTGCCCACCTGTCCCGTTTCAGGTTCCCTTTGTGATCAGAGGAGAAAGACAGATACCCCCAGAGGGTAACCCATCCCCTCCCAGCGTGAATCCCTCTGTGGAGGTGTTGCTCTTGCTCTCTGATCACAGAGACCATGGAGGAGGGGGAACACCTACCAGATGCCTGCATCAGTTGAGGGTTGGCAAGGCATTAGGTGAGAAAAGCTGCAGGACCATGAAAACAAAACTTTTCTTATGCCTCTAAGTAAAAAACATTCTGCATGTGCTGGCACAAGCCTGGCCTCTTAACAAGTCCCAACTCCTCTTTTCCCTGTGCTGAACTTTGCTCTTTGTAATTTACAGTGTTTTGACAAAAGTTTGTCTTCTGTCTTGGGAAATACCCTCTATTCAACTGCTAGAACAAATGCATTGGGGCTAAAAATAAGGTACACGGTCGATAATAATGTTGGTGTATTATTTAAGCCATGCTGAGAGACAGGATGAGTCCTCCAACAATTGCAATATTTGAGGGATTTCTGAAAAATACACAGCAGTTTAACCACAGGGAATAGGATGGATGCAGGAGGGAGGAACTGTGGCTATAATAAACTGGAGTTGAAACAAAATCATCATAATTGCCTCTTTTTGGCCTGTCCACGACTAAGCTGACTAGACACAAGTGTGGAAAGGATGGAATTGAGGCTTCTGTTTCCATGTCTGGTTTCATAACAATCATTGCAGAGTGCCTTGACTCTTCACTTTTGGGGAAAAGCAGCTCTAGATCATTTTCACAACTGCTTTACCAGTGATGGAAATTGTATATGTAATGTTTGACCTCCTGAAAGTCATCAAGTCTGACACCTGTGAGTGTTTTTGTCCACTCCCAGTTATCAAGGTCTTCCTCTTCCTTGTGAAGGGAAGTTCTGCTTCTTCACACCAACAAAAGGCAGGGTGAGTTTCCCTGAGTACAGCAAGCAGTGACCCAGGCTCATGCTACCCTGGGAAATGCTTTGCATGTGATGCCGTGTGCATGTGCAGTGGTGTGAGCATGTGAACTTGTGTGTCCTGGGAGACTTGTAAATCCCAACTGCACAAACCCACCTCAACTCTCATTTCTGGTCCAAGGCCAGAAAGCTTTAATTAATACTATTGTATTCAGGTGTACCATGCTTTTGAGCACGACAGGCAGGAGAAAACTTCAAATGGCTGCAGGAAAGCAGCTGAAGGAGGGAGCAAGGAGAAGCTGCTTGGAGCATGACTATTGTTCACCGTTTCCACTTGTTCTCTGGGATTATTCACACTTGGCACCAGCCACAGCGCTAAACATTTATTTGATGCCTTTACAATCATAAATCAACACTCCTTTATGTGTTATGACAAGATGGCTTGAAAAATTCTGTTTGCTTGTCTGTCATAGTGGTTTTATTCTCTCCCTAATCATCCTTTTACCATCTCAGCAGGTGAAGAGGACTCAGCACAGAGCCCACTGGAGCTCTTAAAACTTTCCCAGGTTAGTGAGAGGCTGTAGGGGTCCATTAACAGCAAAACTCATGGAAATGCTCTCCTAATGGGGGCCTGGAGAAGGAATTGCAGCAGCAGTTCACGGAGATCTCTGATGCTCCTGTCCCAACAGGTTGGCTATTGAGCCCAGAACTTCAGCTACCTCAGGGAATGCTTCATAATCTTGGCCTAACAAGCCCACAGGACACACAGATATTGACAAGAGAGCTGCCTGACACCCATGTGGACACTGGGGATGTTTCTGGTTTATCAGATTGCAAAATCCACTTGCAGCAGACTTACACCTTGTTTGCACTGGATTACTGCATGCCAGCTGATGGAAGGGAACTTAACCACTCTGAAGTGACTATCTGGATTTGTCTGGCCACACCCTGAAATCCTTTCATGACTTAATGAAAAAAATGAAAAAAACCAGAATCATAGCTCAGCTTTCTAGTGCTGGAGAAGGAGGACTGCAGTGAAGGCAGATGAACTGGACTTTATGACACTCTTGAATGTCTGTACCACTGAAGATGCTCAGATCTCCTGGGGAGTAAGAGCTGACTCTGCTCTCTGTCACATAACCTGTACTGTATCCCAGCTGGGAGTCTCACCAGATGGAATTTTTTGGTTTATCTTCACATCTGCTGAGCCACAAGACAAAGGGTTGGCTTCTCCTCCTGACCTCAGGCAAACTCTGTCCCTTTGCGCCCAACCGCGGCTCCCAGTTCTCCCCTCTGGAGCCAGTTACCACTCTGCCCTGGGATCTGACAGCCCTTGTGGTTAATTAATTAGGGTTAATCACCCTAATTCCCGTTTGGAGCCGCAATGCTGGGCGATGCCGAGATGCACAAACGGACAGCCACGTTCACATGGCCACGGAGCAGCCGGAGGTGGGGAGATGGACACTGCACACGACTCCTGAGAGAAGCCCCCTGGAATGAATGCACATTTTCATTTGTTGCTGCTTGGTTGTACACCTTGTGAGGCCAGAGGGCTAAAATGGAAGTGGAAGCTGTTATTAAAGGGGATCTGCCATCAGCTTTTGTGGCCTGGGGACACAGTTCCTTGGTTCTTTCTGCTGTCCACTACAAGGCCTGGGAAGTGCATGTTTAGTTTTAATGAGTGTTTTGTGTGTGCATGTGCATGTGTGTGAGTTATCAGCACCCTGCCCTCCTGGAAAACCCCATCCAGCCTGTCCCATGGGACTTGTGATGGAGTTGAGTGGGTGTCCTTTATTTGTGTTCTTGCATGAGGCCCTGAAGGTTTCTGCTGAATCCTAAAGAGACTGAACAAAACTGTCAAAGGTCCTAATTACACCCGTCCAATTAGCCAAGCTCTGCATCCACCTGAAGGTCCAGAAACAGTCCCTTCTGTTGCCTGCATGCAGGCAGGCACAGACTGTGCTCCAGCAGCCTGTCTGCACACAGCAATGGGAAAGGAGCGTCTGCCTTTCTCCTGCTTGCTGCCTGGAAAGGGCAGAGAGGAAGGCTGGTCATGTTGGAACAGGAGCACCAAAATTACCAGGGCATTGTTGTCAGGGAACAAAAAATAATAATAACTTCTGCTGGCAAGAACAGGGCTGGGGTGGAGGTTGCTGGCCCCCTGCCCTTGCTGCAGGGGGGAAAATCTAAGATAGTTAAAATAGCCAGAATCAGGTTTGCAGGCACTGAGGCTTTCACAAGAGCCTGAGAAGGGAAGAGGTTGTTCTCCTGAAATTCTCTTTCTCTTTTCTCACTCCTGCTTCCATTTAACCTTTTTTTCCTTCTCCACCTACCACCCCACCTCTTGTTCTGACCCTGCTGTGCACTGCTCCATGCTCAGCTCTGTGTTATGTTGATCTGGAGAGCAGCCATGCAGCCATCCCTCAGACCTAAAGAGCAGGATTTCCTCGTAAGAGAAATGCAGGGAGCCACAGGCATCCTGGGGAAGCCCATGGACACTGACACAGCACAAGAAACACCAGAAGAACAAGCACTAGATAAGAGCTGGAGACAAATAATCCAAAGTAAAAGGATTCTTCAAACAGCCTTCCAGCAGGATGAATGGCTTCATCCTGACTCTTCCTGCCACGGCCTCCCAGTTCCTCCTGGTCCTGTCTGGACTTGAACCCCCTTCACATCAAACCCTGCACAAAACAAGCTGAAAACGTTTCCAGCAGAAGAATACCCCAAACCCTACTATCTGTCCATCTCTCCGTGCAGCTATCTATCCCTGTCTCCCACAAACACTGCTCCACACCAGCTGCCAGGCTGGGCTGGAGAGATTCCATCGCCAATGGCACAGAGCTTTCATCTCAGTGCTCAGTTTTGCTCCCTCTTCTCATTACCCTTTCATGTATTTTCCCCCTTTTTCTCCACCCTCTTTAGGAACTGAGACCTGGAAGATCTTAGAGCCTTTCTGTGGTAGTTTGGGGATGCTGGAGATGCCCAGGACAGTTACCATGGCCTTTCCTGGTTCCCTGCAAGGCCTCAGGAGAAGTCAAGGGGCCTTGCTGGTTATGTCTCCACTGGCCAATCCACCCCCGTGTCAAGGTACTGGATCAAACACAGAACCAGGAGCAGAATTAGGTTACTTGCAATAGTGTGCCACTGTGCCCTAAATGATTATCCAGGGCTATTCTGTAGGGTTATTCCGGGTGTAGATACTCCTGTTGTAGCACTACATCAGGACCTCCATTCCTATCAGGACACAGGATGAGAACAAGCTTCCTCACCCTCCTCCTGCTCTCCCTTTGCCAAGAGGCCACTACCAGGAATGTCCTACCTAGGAGAGACCCAGACTGACCTCTGGCCCTCTTGTGCTCTGGCTTATTTCAGTGCCAGTGTGATTTATTTGTCCTTTGATGACAATGACCATGTGGGATAGGAGAAAAAGAGATGTCTTGATCACAATCTTCTGCCCTGGACTGGGATAACCCTCTTTTTTTGCATACAATCCTGCACTAATGGGGATGACCAGGCTCTGAAAGACCAGAAGTTCATCTTCCAGTGCTGCACTATCAAGCTGACACCAAGGATTATTGTTTTATTCTACTTAATGGAGCAACTAGCCTGCAGAATGGAAATACCACTGAGTTTCCAACAAGCTGCCTAAAGCCCTGAACGTTAGACAAGCTGTGATACTGCTCCTGGCAGCAGCAGCAGCAGCAGACTTCTCTTTAGATACTGTAAAGATGAGGGAATAACTGCTCCGTTTATGCCAATGTTCACAGGTAATTATAGGTTCTTTTGGGTGACATGCAAGTAAAACAATGGATAACTGAATCCTCATCAGGCTTGGAAGCAGGACCTTAAACAACCTCCAAGCTCGGGGTTTAAAGAAGAGACCTCCAGCAACTGTCCAAGAGATAAGATCAGCCCATGGGTTTCTTTCAGAACTGACAAACTTATCACTCTTCTCACCCAAATCACCTGAGTATAGGGAGAGATGGAGAGGAGATGACTCATACCTGAGAGAGCTTTTTTTGTCTAAGATGGGGATTAATGGGTTGGCTTAGAGGTGAGGTGTCTCATTAGCAAACATTTGGATTTTGCCAGGGTCACTCATTTTGCTATGGAACATGAGTGACTTTGCAGGGCTGCACTCACACTGAGGTGAAAGCTTTGCCTGCAGCATAAATTAGGCTGAATTTCCTGCAGGGTGCATGGCTGCTCTGCTGATGAGGAGAGCCAGCCTGGTGTCCTGATAGCCATCCTGCTCCACATCCCATTGAAAAGGCAGTGGTTTTATGCAACAAGGCTTCTGAAGGAACATTTCTGCAGAACCCCACATTGTGCAAGCTGTCCCAGGGCTGGGTTGTGCATAGCTGGTTGGATTATGTGGGAAAGTTGGATGCAGAGCAATGTCCTGACCAGGCTAAAAAGCTTCTGGCAGCGCAGACAACTACAGCTGTGGGCAGCAGTGGTCACAGTTAGCTGACATCTCCAGGTGCATTTATACAGTGTCATGTAAATACACCCTGTGAGGTTCTTGTGACAAAAGGATTTTAGTGTTTCATACTAGTACTACTACTACTACTACTACTACTACTACTAATTTCTTTCTTCCATTCCCCTCCTAGCCAGCTGTAGAGCACTGCCAGAGAGCCATTACACCACTGGTAACACGTAGCTGAGAGCAGCTCTAGCCTTTTTCAATACATCCAGCTCCTCACCTGAGAGCAAGCTTCTATCCCGCTGCAGTAGCTGAACTGCTTTTATCATCTGCAGGAGATCAAAGTCATGCAATAATCCTCTCCCATAGTCAGGCTCTGTGCCCCCCCTTCCTTCTTCTCCCAGAAGCTGATGGTGTGAAGGGCTCGGCACAGCTTTCCTTGCCAGACTGGCCCAATGTCAGCTCTGCTGGGATAGTTTGAGGAAGCTGTTTACACAAAATATCAGTGGGTTTTTGATGGCTCTGGAAGATCTGGTAAATAATCCTCAGATGAAAGATACAGTCTAGGAAGATGGCAGAGGAGGCTTACTACACTTACTACATTAATAGTGCTGGAGAATGGGTGGAGCCTTTAAGTGCAGTGGAATTCATTTTCGTTAATCCTGCCTGGGTCTGTCTCAGGAACAGTCACCTCCAGAAGGGTGTTGCCTGGCTCAGGCTGTGCAACAGGCCAGTTGTTTATAAGGGGGAAGATTAAAAACAACTGCTTGGTGCTGTTCAGGGCTTTGAAAGTAGCACATTTGTGTCATTCTAAGAGCCATCTGGATGCAAATCGCAGCCCTCAGGTTGAGGGTTTCAATCCTCAGGCCCCCCACAGAGTGTATTTGGAGACTGGGACTTTTGCTGCAGGAGGAAGGTGTGACAAAGGCAACTGTGTGGGCTGTTTACACTGAATATGTAACATCCTCTGGGTACTTGGAAGCCTAAAAAACAGATGCTGAGCTGGGTCAGTCTTACCTGTAATGAGGTTAATGGTGAAGAGTCCTTGAGGATTTCCAGTTAGGATGTGAAAAGTCAGTCTTCCCTCTGAGCTAGAGTCCGGATCGAAGGCATCAAGCTGAAGGACAGATGTATTTGGTGGGGAATTCTCCATCACAGAGGCATAGAAGACAGGTCTGGACATCTGAGGTGGGTTGTCATTGGTATCAGTAACTTCAATATAAATTTCAGTCACGGAAGACAGAGGAACTGTTCCCTGGTCAAGGGCTAGCACAGTCAGCCAGTAGTGAGACGTTGCCTCTCGGTCGAGTGATCCTATGGTCCGTATGGTGCCTAGAAGGACAGAGAGTGTTTGTGAGGGATTTAAGGAAACCAGTCCTTGATGCCAGAGCAGTCTGTATCTCAAGTCTGCCTCCTGCTCTTTGCTGCAGACACCAATTCTAGCACCCACCGTGTCTGGCTGTGAGACTGTGTGGAAGCTGAGGGCTTGCTTGTGCTGAGGGTCATTTTTGTTACACAAGTGAAAGAGAAGATCTCAGTATTTTTGGGGAGGACAGACATTGATTTGCCATTATTTTAAGGAGAAAAACCCCTGCTTGTTCCTACCCAGATACAGGGATAGACTTAGTATAACCCCGCACAAGCAAGAAAGGCTTGAATGCATTCAACATCGCAAACAGCCAGGCCAAACACAGCAGGTAGTTTAAGCCTTCAAGGTACACTATTAAATTAAGATGTCCTTACCTGTGTCCTTTTCGATGCGGAAGATGGACAGGCCAGTGCCTTCTCGGAGGAAATACTGAACCTCTCCATCTTTGCCCCTGTCGATGTCCTTTGCCGTGACCATCATCACCGACGTGCCCTTAGGGCTGTTCTCCTGCACCCAGCCTTTGAAGACAAAGGAGGCAAAGCGTGGTGGGTGCAAGTTCTCGTTGACATCAGTGACGTTCACTTCCAGGCGGCAGAGGGAAGAGCGAGAGAAGGGCTTCCCACCGTCACTGACCTGCACCGTTAGATTGTAAGAGTCCCTCTTCTCATAGTCCAGCTCCTTCTCCAAACGGAGCGCCCCGGTGAGCTTATCCACATGGAACATCATCTCCTCATTGTTAATGAGGCTGTACCTCACCTCCCCCCCAGAGCCAGCGTCAGGGTCAAAAGCCTCCAGAAACAGCAGAATGGTCCCCACGGGCAGGTCTTCGGGGACCTTCACACTGTTGATGGCTGGGAGGCACTGTGGGGTGTTGTCGTTTACATCCTCCAGAGTCACAATGAGGTCTGCAATGGAGAACAGCTGGAAGCCTGTTTTGGGCTGGTCCCTAGCTTCTATTTTCAGCACATAGCAAGGCCACAGTTCTCTGTCTAGAGCACCTGTAACCGTCACTTCTCCAGTGACACTGTTAATGGCAAACTTGTCTGTGGGGGTTAGGAGAGAGTATTTTACTCTCCCATTGTCATCTGTATCAGCATCTTCTGCTTTCAGTTGAGCTATTGTTGTCCCTGCTGCTACATGTTCTGGTATTGCCACCCAATAGGCACCTTGAGGGAATTTAGGAGTATTATCATTGGTATCCAACACATTCACAGCCAATAGTTTCCAAGATGATTTTTGTGGTGTGCCAAGGTCGTACACAGTAATGTTAAGAATGTAGAAGCTGGTTTGTTCATGATCTAAAGGAGAAATGACTTGAAGGAGACCCAATTCCAGGTCAATGGTAAAGCAGCTGTCATCATTTCCATCTGAGATCACATAGACCAATTTTCCATTAAAACCAGTGTCAGGATCAATAGCTGAAAGGTCAGCAATAGTTGAGTTGATCGGAACAGTCTCTATGATATCAATAGACCGTGGAAAGTTGTCATCGAACTTAGGAGTATTATGGTTTATAAGGTGCAAGTTCGGAGACATTTCATCATCCTGCCCATGCCCTTGAGACTGAGACTCGATGGAGTGTATGATGGTTTCTGTCAGTTGCTTCAAGACTCCTGTTTCCTCACACTGCATTTTGACGGGGAGACCTTGGCTGACCACAGTGATGTTTACAGATGTTGGCAAAGCGTAGTTCTCTCCATCTGTCGCAGTTATTTTCAAAGAGTAGAAAAGCGGCTGTTCAGAAGGAAGATCTCGCAGAGATATTCTAAGGGATATTACTCCAGAGATGGGATTCAGTTCAAAATGCTCTAACTCGTTGCCAGACTTGATTTCATATTTGATATGCTGCAGCTCATCACTGTCGATTGCAGAGACTGTGGCCACAGGGCTCCCAACTGGAAAGTCCCGTGGGATGGTGCCACTGCAGCTTGCCTTCTCAAACACAGGAGCGTTGTCATTGACATTGCTCAGCGTGAGGGAGACGTACACCTCTGTCTCGTGGCGGAAGGGTGAGCCCCAATCTGATGCCCACACTCGCAGGTGGTACCATCTCTGCATCAGCTCATAGTCCATCGACTTGGAGGTGGAAATGACACCAGAATAGGGGTCAATGACAAAGGGAACTGATTTCTGGTTGGCTATGCTGTAGGTGACAAAGCCATTGTCTCCTTTATCTTCATCTGTAGCCCTTACTGTTAAGACACTGGTACCAGGAGGAACATTTTCATCAAAAGCCCCATGGTACGAAGACTGAGTAAAACTTGGAGCGTGATTGTTGCAGTCAGTGATGTCAACGATAACAGTTGTGGATGTGTGACTGTTACTGGTTGTAACTTCAAGCTCAAAACTAGACTGCTCATGGAAGTCCATTGCTCTGACTGTAGTTATCAGTCCAGTGCGAGGATTGATCTTAAAGCTTGCGCTGTCAGAAGTAGGTCTCAAAATATATTTAAGATTTGGGAAAACTGGTGTGATCTTCACCATAACAACTTGGCTTCCAGCTGGGGAAAATTCACTGAACTGGACCCGGTACACGTCTTTCTCAAACCTGGCAGAAACATACTTGGAGGGAGGTATGTGGACAGCTCTGACAGGAGAGAAGAGTGGTGGCTTGCTCTTGTCCTTGGCTTGCATGCTGAGGTTGAAACCAAATGGGTAAAGTAACCAGTTTATCTCTTTGTTTGACACAATCACGAACTCAGTGCTCCCACAGTAGGATTTGATGGCTTTGAAATGTCTTCCCGGATCTCCATCCACAAACTCAACTGAATCAATCCCTGCTTCTGAGTCACCACTTTCTACAGAGAGAGTTGCATAGATAAAGTCTTCGTCTGAGTCAGGTGATGTCACCTCCACCGAGGAGATAGAGGGGGGTTTCCTGGCAGATGGCTCCACTTGGATTGTGAGACTGGCCAAGTTCCCAAAGCCATTCCCCTCCGTGATCTTTCTCATTCTGTCCACAGCCAAAACCTGCAGGTTATGCCTGCCTCGATGGGTGCTGTTCAGCCTGCCTGTGACCATGACTGCCCCTGTGGTGGGGTGCACGGTGAATAGGTTGGACCTGGTGTTGAGGGCATAGTAGAACTCCGCGTTCTGGCCAGCGTCAGCGTCAGTGGCACTGAGCATGCTGACCACTGTTTTTAGAGCAGTGTCTTGTCTGATGGACACTTTGTAGGAGGGGGGTGAAAAGAGAGGTTTCAAGTCATTTCTGTCCAGAATATGGATCAAGACTTTGGCCCAGGCTTCATAGGCAAAGGTGCTCTCTGTGGCCTTGATTATTAACATGTAACTGTCTTTGACCTCACGGTTTAAAAGTGCTGTGTTGCTGCTCCTGGTTCTTATTCTCAAGAAGCAGAAATCCCCAATCACGTGCTCCTCTGTTTTAAACAGACCAGTGTTGTCCCCAGAGGCTATTCTGTACCTGATGTCCCACTCAGGGTCTTTCTTGTAGATACCCATTTTGACGTAGCTCTCCACGTAGGTCTTGGGGGCTGAATTCTCATAGATGGTGGCATTGTAGAAAAAGTGGGTGAAGTGCAGAGGGGAAGTGTTGCCCTTCTCACAGCTTGCCTTGTGGACCACACAATGCATCAGGAAAACAGCAACACTCAGCAAGTGCCTCCTGATGGAGATTTCCATGGTGTGGTGTCTCCTTGAGCCCTGCAGGTGTCAAAGGAAGAACACTGGTAATTCTCATTAAGGTCAGTGTGTTACAGAAGAAAGTCTGCATAGGCTCAGCCTCACCTCCCTGCTCTTTCTACCCTGACCTTTATTGATGCAGTTGTTAGCTCAGCTCTTCTTCCTTCCGTCTCAGCGTCCTCCCACATCCCTATGCTGGCTCAGATTTGTTCACTTTTTCTGCTTCAGTTTCTGCCCTTATGGAGGGCAAAATGTGCAAAGTCATGCAAGATGCTCTGATCAGGCTGACTTGCTATTCTGTGAAAAATCTTGCTCTCCCTTCGCTCTGCCTTCTCCCAAGTCAAACAGCATATCTAAACCCTCCACCCCCAATCCAAACTCCCTCTTGTTTTGTTTCTCCAGCCTCCCTTCTCCATCTTAACCTCTCTCTCCACACAAGTTTTTGCTAAGTATTTTTGAGAGTCAATATACAAACTGCTTTGTGTGCCTCTCCGTGGCTTGTCTTCCCTTTTCTCTCCCTGTGCTACAGGATGTGTTGTCCTTCCCCAGCAGTGATGTCATGTCGTATAAATTCCTTCTGAATGTGCACCTCCACGGTGTGGCCTTTCCAACAGCTTTCACTCAGTTTCTAGTCAAGCCGTGTCTCAGTTACCTCAAAGTTCTTCTAATTCATAGGCCTGATCCTGTTGCCTCCTCTATGTTCACTGAAGGTTTCCAGCAAGACACTTTGCCCATGTCACCCTCAGCCCTTGAGTAATGTCTCTGGTTCCTGCCTTCTCATGGCAAAGCCCCAGGGTCAGGATTCCTGAGGAGGATCTGCCATCCATGACCACCCGCCATCAGCTTCCTTCTCTAACAACTCCCAAGCATCTGCGGCTCCACGGTTTATCTTTGTGCACAAGGTGTATCAAAAAGGAACTGGGGAGCACACATGTGATTAACAGGGATGTAACTTTATTAGGGAGCTTTGCAGAGCTTGTTAAAGGATCAAGGCCCATTCTTTTCAAAAGCTAAGTGCGTGCTGCTGTGTGTGCAGTTAGGGGTTGAAACCAGGGATAAGCTAAATATAGGTGCATATATTTCCCCTAGATATCCTAAGAGATCTTTATCTAGAACTGTTTCTTCCTGTTTTAAATTTAAATTATATATCAAGTACCTGCCAGTCATTTGGCACATTCCTAATTTAAACAGGGAAGACTTGTTTTTCCAGACACTTTTTCAAGACTCATCTCTTTAAGAGCCAGAACTAGTTCAATTTGTAACTCAAGTTGAATGTTAGGAACAAATTGTTAGAGCCCAACTAACAGTATGTGTCACATTTTCTCACTGAGGTATCTAATTACTGATAAATACAAAGCTGTAAGTTTCATATTTGCTTCAAATCCTTCTTCCCTTGCTAAATAAGATGCCAACCATCCAAAAATATCTCTGTGGTCTTTCCTTTTTGAAACAAATGGTTTGAAGCTGAAGCCAAACTACCAGAAGTTGAAGAGAAATCAACAAAATTCAGGTGTGACAAAATTCAGACTCATTTTTTCATGCCATCATTCCACTTCTAGGAAACACAGCATAGTCCCAAATGCGCTGAAAATTAAAGAAAATCTTGGAGGGCAGGGATGGGTGACCCAGAAAGGCATGTGGCTCATTCTGAGAAGTTGAAAACCATGTTCTTAAAAGCTCTGCTTGTTGCTTGTTGCTTAACAGTGCTTCAGAGCTGTGCAGCATGTAGGAACTTGCCTAGAGCTACTCCCTTCCAACTTTTTCAACTGCTGAACTTGGAGAGAAGACGTTCGCAGGCTGCGCGCGCGTGTCTGCGAGCACTGGGAGCGGGGTAATCCACACAATCCAGAGCGGAGTAAGGCAGCAGAACAAGCCCGCAACAAAACCAGAGCTGTTCCACGAACAGCAGACTTAATGAAGCCGATCGCTTTGTATCTGGGCTAATTGACTTTTTAATTGAATTGTACTGAAACGGCAATGTGAACTCATCTCGCGTAAGACATCAGAGAACCCACAAAGCAGAGACGTTATGAACTCCACAACCACAAGAAAAGCAGGAGCCAGAGCACATGCCTTCCTGGGCACCAGCAATTCAAAATGGGAGGATAACCTTGAGCAAGGAGTGGGTTTTCTGGCATTTAACAAGATGCAAGCTTTCGTCTGAATCTCTCCTGGAATGTACTTAACCTCACTCTTCCCTGTGTATTTCCTGACATCTAAGAAGGGCTTCACTTACATTGCTGTTTTTTTCCTCTGTATTAGCAGGGTTTTACTCCTCTGTCCAGATAATTATTTTGCAAAACCTGTTGTGACCTCAGTATTTCTTAGAGCTGTGCTCTCCATTACAAGCTGGACTGAAAGCAATCAATGGCTTCAGCTATTATTATGAGGGATGGAGAGTGACTGTGCATCTGGGGCATGAGGCAGAAACCTCATTTCCTCTGGAAATTATCTGAAACTTTGAAAAACACCATCAAAACTTAGGGAGAATTGTCTAGGAGGCATCACCATCAACTTTTCAAGTCTAAAAGTTTCTCTTTGTGTCAGGAGCATGCTCAAAGCTTGAACAGTATCACAGAGAGTCTCTGTTGCGTTCCCTGACAGCAACTTCCCACCCTGGGCCTGGAAACAATCACCTACAACCTGCAGCCTGGAGTCTCTCCTTTAGTAGGCTGCACTGGGAAGCAATCATGCTCTAAGGTCTTGTTTCTCTTTCCCCAGCATGGTTTTAGTGCAATTTGAAGTGTAACAGATCTTCCAGGAGATGACTGTCCTGTCCCTGCTCTGCCTCCTGCTTCTGGAATTATTTATGCCCCACTCACAATGCACAACTACCCAGAAGTGGGACTGGGACATTATCAAAGGCTGTGGTGAAACTTAACAGAAAAACAGGGGACAGTGCTCTGAACAGAGGGGTAATCTGGGTAACTGCTCCCTTGGCTCAGCTCCAGGGAAAATCCTGTTGGGACTGGCCCTGGAAGGTGACAGCAATGAACCAGCAGAAATGAGGTGGGTTTCTATGACTTTTGTTCTGTGGGTTGAAAGCTGTGCATAGCATGAAACCAGCAAAAAAATCAATTTATGGGCCCTTAGTCCCAAATGTAGATGGCTACCAAGGAGGGGCAGCACTGCCAAGCTCAGGGGTCTTTGCCATGGAATTCAAGGATCTCCAAGTTGAAATTGGGTGAAGCAAAGAGATTTTTCATGCAGATGAAGAGAACCATTCTTCCTGCTTTTCTGAGCTGTGCTACCCCATGTTCTTGTGCTGACAGTAATGAGTGCGTGATCCATGGGACCTGTGGCAAGGGCCACGCCCACTTCAGGGCTGCCAGATCAGCTGCAAGCATCTAACACTTGAACACCCTTACCTACCTCTGAAATGCCATTCCATGGGATCATTTATTTCTACTCCTGAGTGCTCCACTTCTCCCTTTCATGGCCTTCTGGAGCTGGTTGCACATGGGGAGGTAGAAGTGCTGGAGGAAGCCCATGGGTGGGATGGAGTGTGGAAGGTAGGGCACGCTCCCGACTGAGGGAAATACCAGGGCATCATTATGTAGTGATTCAGCCTCCTTTGCTAATCACCAGGCAAGGATCAGAGAGCCTCGGGGGGCTTCGCCCTCAGCCCTGTAGATGCAAACTCCCCGCAAAGCGAGTAAACAGTCGGTGTATCTCTAATCAGAGCCTGAGCGCGCGTCTAAATTTAACATCCAAATTGTGAACCTCTGTCAAAGACATGCCCAAATCTGTTGGCTTAAAAGGAGGGAACAAACACAGTGCTGAGATTCGAAGTGTGTGTGTGTGGAGGCCACGGAGATGGGCGATTTAGAGGGATTTGGGCTATTCTGGCCAGCTGGTGTGAGTGGCTGGGGCATAGCCAGGGGGTCCTCTGGGGGCCCTCCCAGGGGTCTCCTGCACCATGTGGGCTGCTATGTTTGTTGGCTGTATCATGGAAAAGTGCTGCAGCCTGCCAGGAAGCAGGTGTGGCCCCAGCCCCTCCTTTTGATTCCCTTCAAGAGGAGCATTTAAAAGCAATAAAAACCCAAAACACAAAACAAAGCAAGAGCTGTGTGCACCCAGAGCAGCATTCCCGTCATGAGCTGTGGTGGAGGTTTGGCCCAAGGTTTTGAGATCAGAAGATTAAAGAAAAATCATCATTTTCATTGGAAAATAAGGACAACTGTTCCCCTATTACTCTTTTGCCAGCATGTATACCAAGTTCTCTTCCTCTCTTGCTTTGTTCCCTCACCTCCCTCCATTTTCTCTCAGTTTTTTCTTCACTACAAGAAACAGCCTCTTCCCCAGGATAGGAACAAGCCAAATCACCTCCAAACACATCAGCTTCTTTGTCAGAGGCTGCAAGAAGAGTGAGTTCAGGGAAAGACGGGAGATGAGATTGGCTGTTCAAGTAATCAGTTTAACAAAGAATTCAACTGTCATTGTGAAATAGAGACAGAAAGCAAAGGGAGTAAATCCCATAAAATGGTGGGTGCAAGGTTTTGGGAAAGGTAATAGGAGATGGGACACTGTCTTCTGCTGGCTTGGCAGAGCAGAAGGGGCTCAGCTACAGGTGGGGCAATATCCTTACAGCTGCCTGCCACATAGCATCAACTAGAAAGCAGTCCCTGGGCTTTCAGTGTTGCAAAGGCACAGAGTTAAATGGACGCGGTGTTGAGCCACGTGTGAGATGTTTTGCTTCCCAATGCTGAAATAGCCCCTGTACACCCTGCCAGGGGGATTATGCTGCTGGGTTAATGTTTGCCCTCTCCTCTGCCACAGTGATTTTAGTGGGAATTGGATGCTTTTCCATTTGGGGAGTTCTCTGATGGTTGCTCACAGCCCCGTGGGGTTTGAATTCTCTGTGGAGATGGGTATTTTTCAAACTGTTTTTTCTTGGGCTTCGAAAAAGAACAAACAAAACCATCCCATCCTTGGAGATCCTGCTCCTGCATTTGGTTGTGCAGCCTCTGCTTGGTTCTGCAGCGAAGCAGAAGAAACACATCCTGGAGGTACTACACAAAGCCAGAAAACTAATGAAAAAGCCCCTGAAGTTACGGTGTTTCCTTCTTCAATGTATCTCGGGGTTTTCCAGCGCCTGTGGATGGTTTCTTAGGGCTGATGTGTGCAGAACTGCTTGCACCAGCCTGCTTGGGGGCTGTGTTAGTGTGGGTGCAGCTTTCTGCTGGACTTGCAGATTCCATCCAGGCACGGCTGGGCTGTTCCTTCCCCATGTCGACTTTCCAATCCCTGAATGGCTTGGACAGAGTTTTGGAAATTGTTTCCAGGTTGCTGGACAGCCTGGAGCGAGGTGGCTGCTCAGGTAGAACCCGGTGCACGTGCCTTTTACAACCAAGGGCTGCCCTTGCTTGGAGAGTCCCATGAAATCCTGTCACGGCAGTGAGTGGCAGCGCCAGACCTGCGCCATGACCCTGTCACGGTTCAGCTCTGCTCCTGGGGGTAAAGCAGCTGTGTACTGCTGGGGTGGGCTGTACCAAGGGCTCCTCAGCTGCAGAGCCACGGAAAGCCGTGGGATTAATGAGTCTCATGCTGGCATGCAGAGCAGTGACTCTTTCTCTGGCCTGCCCAGCATGGCAGGGGGTCACACAAATGTCCCTGAGCAGAGCAGGCACAGTCCTAAAGCACTACAGAGATGTTCCTTCCATCATCCCCCAGCCAAACCAGGCAGGTGCTTTAACCCTGGGGGGTTTGGGTACCCCAGGGAGCTTGGATAGGCAGCCTCTATGGGGGGTTGGTGGAAGAGAGACTCCCTTGAAGGAGTTTGGGGGAAGCCTGTGAGACATTGAGTTCTGTGGGGCAGTCTGGGACCAGGCTGGGAGATATGGCAGAGATAGCCTTTTTTCTGTGTATTGCTGCAGGGTTTGGTAAAAATGCTTCATTCTGAGGCAGCCCTGCCTTCCCCAGGCCTGGTCTGCCATGGCCAGGGGACCTGCCAGGGGTCCTGCCAACAACCACCCTTCAGGGCTGACAGTGGGAACAGGGTGGGATGCTGTCCCTTGAGTGGTGCAAGACAAGGATGAGTTGAGCAGGAGAGGAGAGGGCAGGATGGCCTTCCACATGGGAAGGGTATCTGGGAAGCATTTAGTTACTCTGATGTCCAACTCCTCCTTCCGTCCATTACAGCTGGATGCTTTTGCCACCTCTGTCACTGCCAGATTTCACAGGCTGCATGCTCAGACCCAGACTGGCTCTAAAGGCACCTTGCTCCATGACATCTTACTGTGGCTTCCTCCAGCCAGACACTCACCCCCTTCCCCCTTGGACATCTCACCCATTCCCCCATCCTCGGGGCTTTGGCTGTGCCCTGATGCAGCTCCTACTGCCCTGGAGCAAGCAGGTGCTGTGTGTCTTTGCCTCCAAGCCATCCTCTGTCCAAGAGCATCAGTGTACACAAAGGCAAAGGTTTTCTCTTGCTGTCTTTCCACCTGTAATGTGCATTTCTGTCCACTGCTCTGTGAGAAATCCAGGGAGAGCTGGATTTTGTACTGCTGCCAACACCCAGGCCTAGCTCAGATTTGTCACCTAGCTGAGGTGTCATTGCTGTAAGCTCACCTGTTAGGCACAGGAGAACTAGAACAGGCTTGAACTCTCCATAGAGTTGTGAGGGTCAATGATCTCTCTCTGTCTTGGCACTGCAACATCATTCTAGGGCAAGAATTAATCAAACAGCTCCAGAGCCCTCAGTAGGGTCTGGGCGGTGAGGGAACCTTGCAGTGCCAACTGCTGGCTCCTATCCCAGGGAAAGTGTGACATCAGGGAGGTGGACTTGCTTGTGCCAAGAGGGAAGCATTCTTATGCATTATTCCTAATGTCTTTTCTCTGCTCTCCCCAGTTATGGGAGCCAGGGGATAAATCCTGCTTATGATCCAAAAGCTGCCACTGCACAGATAACCAGGGAAATGTTGAGGGGTGGACAAGGACAGCAGCTATGACAGCCAGAAGACAGGAAGGAGACAGCACATCCCACTGGTGGCTCTCATGCAAATGGAGTACCTGGCACAAGAAACAGCCCTGGGGGCTGGAGAAGGAGCAGTGTTGGTAGGAAAGGGTCTTGGTGGGAGCTGCTCACCAGGCAGGGTGTGAGGGGCCTTGGGGTTGGGCCCCACACTGCAGCAGCCCAAACATGTTGGCACAAGAGCCAGGTGGAGCGTGCCAGGATCTCACATGAGTGTGCCCCAACTCTGCTGCTGCTGCTGGGACTGTGCAGCACTCACCCTGTGATTCAGCTGCCATGAGGCTTTTTAGCACCAAGGACCACATACCTCAGTCACTGCAAACTAGCTGTGAGAGCCCACAAGGGATCTTCTCTCATTGCTTTCTCCTGCCAAAACTCATACTGAGCCTTTTTTCCTCATGCATGGGATGCAAGTTATCTTACATTGATAACCATTCCCCTGTCTGCAGACTGCTGAGGGAAGCTGGTGTGTGGGACCATACTGTCAATCCTGCTACCTTTCAGATCCACTGGCCAGCTTCAACCAAATTTAACCAGATAGGTAAAGACTTGAAAGGAGTTTGCACAAGCTTGTGAAAAGTAGCAGGAGAGAGGAGAGAAATCCAAATTAGGACTCCCAGCTGGAAGAAAAAGCTCTAATGTGAGCCCAACCCAATTATTAGACATCAGAGAATCCACACAAGAGGGAGCGCCGCAGGCAACCAAGCTTCATGAATTCTGCTGCTCACAAAACAGCTGTTTACTTAGGTGCTGCAGAGCTGGGAGAGCTGAGGTCCCAGAACACAACTTCCATCTGACCCACCAGAGCTGTAAATCCAAACAGGGCTCAGTTCACCCCGGCCTGGTGAGAGCAGCAGCTCTGCCCAGTCTTGAAGGGGCTCTGACCCTGTGAGTCCTCATGCTCACCTTAACTCCACCTGGTGTTGGTCATGAGGCCACTGCCCTCATCCCCTGAGTGCTGGTAGTCCTCCAGTGCCCTTTCTGTGATTCCCTGTGAGGAGCATACATGTTATCCTAAAATCGCTAAAATTCTTTGGGAAGGAGCCCAAGAGCACCTTGGCACGAAGAGCTGCGTGAGGGACCTTGTGCCCGGCTGGATGCAGGTGAGGAGCCCCAGCGCTCAGCAGGAGAGGCTTCTGTCTGCCCTGCAGCACAGCCCTGCCCACCGTGCTCCTCCCTCACCTTTTCCCTCCTGCCCGGCAATTCTCATTCACCCGCAGACCTGTCCCTGCACTCATCTGACGATCTTCTCCTTCCCCTGCCCAGCACCCTGCTGGTCTTTCCCTTCTGCTGCCCGAAGGTGAGCACGGAGAGCAGCTTTCTGCTCTGCCTGCAGCCTCTCTCACTCCACTGCCATCTGTCTGCCTTGTGCTGCTCCTTCCCGTCCCTTTCCTGTGTTTGGAGGCAGCGTAAGGACACAGAGGACAGAAAATGAACGAGACAATCAGGGCATGACCCTCCCTCGTAAAAGGATGGCTGGCCAGGACGCCAGTAGCTGCGCCACAAAAATTCCCTGCAGCAGACATTTATTCAATGCAAAGGGATACCTGCAAACTGATAGAAAACCTTCAGCTCCCAGACCTAACCACAGCCACCCACCTGCTGTGCTGTGTCCACAGCGCTGCACAAGCTGCTGCAAGGCCAGCCCGTGCCCTGGGGAGCTCAGGGTTTCCCCGGAGAAAAGATTAACCCCCGGGACAGACGCGTTTGCCCAGGCTGGTCTCATTGCCACAGTGTGTCCTTGTCAGCTCTCATTATGCTCCCAGCACTGGTCACTCCCTCCTGCTCCGGACTCTGCTGGAAGCAGACTTCTAAAATCTCCTGCCATTGCAGCACCTCTGTGGAGCCAGCAGTGGCACAGGGACACTGCTTGGAGCACCTGTGACAACCAGGCTGGGCACAGAGTGTCCCTGTCAACCTGAGCCATATGGAGTATCTATTCATGGCATAACCAGCACCTCCCAGCCTGCCTGAGTCACAGCATCTATCCAATGTACAGCCACTCAAAAATAGTCACACAATGTAAGAGCATCAAAATAGCCCTGCTTGGCTACCTCTCTATTCTCTGCCCCAAAATGGGCAGTTTTGATTACTTAGTGGAGGAGCATAAGAAAGAAGGCTCAGGTAACCTGCTCTTTCTCCCACTTTTCAGCATTAGTGCATGTACATGGCTGATCTTGGGCTGTTGCATTTAAAAACCTTCACTGGAGCCATCCATCCCAAACGGATCAAAACCTTGCTTGAAGCCAAATAGAACTTTTGGTATCAGCAATATCCTGTGGCAATTTATTCCACAAGGTAATTATGCTCTCTGTATAGAAAAAGAAACTATTTCCTTTGGTTTGTTTCAATCCTGTTGCTTGTCCATTTCTGAGCTACAAACCTTCCTAACAGCCTGCCCCTCCCTGGAGCTCCTACTTCCAAGAATTAGGAAAGAAAGTTTCTTAGCTAATAAACCAGTACCTGCCTCATTACCACGGAAAAAGTGTGGTTAGAGGAAAAATTGCTTGCTCAGCAAATCAGCTTGTTAGTAGACAATGCAGCATCCATGCTGCGAACCCAGTTTGAAAAATTTAAAAGGGCTCAGGGGTATTTAATACTCTTATGTTTGTCCATGGTACAGGAGGAAGCCCACTGCTAACTGCTCGAGGTGCAGCTGCACTTGCATGCTCCACACGTGGCAAGAAACAAAGCGAGGTGCACGGAGCAGGGAATGCCATTGCTGTAGCATGGAGGTAGCTGGAACAATCCTGTAGGACTTGCCTTGGAGCAATTGGCAGGAGAGCAGGATGCAAAATGCATTAGTTCCTAACAGATGTCTGATTCCAGGTGTTGTGCCTCCTTTGAACTCTCCCTTCGTACATGAATGATGCTTGTTTGTTTGCAGGATTGGGAGATGCACTGGCTTGAGAACATTAGGGTTTGAAATGCATCCATGGTGTGAGCTGTAGCTACGGGAAAGGCTCGGGAGAAGAGCAGGTCCTGCTGCGCTCTCTCCTCCACAGGCAGGGCAGTTGGGCTCATTTTGGGAATGTTACAGAGCATGCCGGAGCACAATAGGCAGATGGGGAGAAGCAGAGACAGAACCCCCCGGCTGGGTTAGAGACCTCTCCCCTGCCCAGACCCGCAGGAACCCCAACCCCGTACCAGACACGAGGATGTCCCCGAACCATTCCCGGTAAGGTGAAGTGCGCTGCATTTTAGGAGATGATAAAGGTACACAATACCAAGCCCGGAGAGTTTGCTGTCTCGAATACCGAGACAGCCCAGCCTTCCTCAGGAGCCCAATACAGACTGTTTGCTTTCCGTCCCGAAGCTCCGATAACCTCCCAGGTCTCTCTAGCCGCCAGCCTAGAGAGCCACGGCAGTTCCCTACACATCCCCTGCCTGCTCTTTGGCCCTCTGAGTGCCGGAATAGGGGGCACAGAGCATTCCATGTCCTCCTGCCGGGATCCAGGGCACCCTGGGCGAAGCAGGAGCCAGTTGGCCACAGCCCTACCTGCCCAGCAGAGCCTGCCCAGCTCATACCACCACACAGCCTGAATTTCCACACATGCTGGAAACTCTCAGCCCTCCGCAGCCACAAACGCAAAGGAGCAACAGCTTTTTTTAAGGGTTTTCTCTGAAGCAACCCCAGTCGCGTGACCGCTGATCTTTGCCCCTCTGGAGTGCTGTGCTCCACCGAGTCCGCCTTCAGTTCCCCGGGAGGCTGATTAGCTGATAACTGCAGTTTGGAAGGGCGCCGTTGGCTCCAAGTGCCCAGGCCTCCCTCCCTGTATTTCCACCTCTTTTATCAGTCCTGCACATGTACATAGGAAATAGTTCCTGCACGCCCTGAAGTGGGACTGGGCTTGCTGTGGGATTTCATCTTGTCACAAGGCACCTGACAGTGAACAAAGGTGCAGAGATACAAACGGTGGCTCTGGCTTCAGCTCCCTGGCTCTGCTGCCCATCGTGGAGGGGGACAAGGGCAGGTGAGGAGCTCTTACCTGAGTGTACAGGGAAGCTGGGCTGGGAAACACCAGCGCTGTGACTGCACTCGGGGATCCCCAAGGCACAGCCCAGTTCGAGGTGACAGTGGAAGTGGCTTAACAGGGCATGTGGGGACAGAGTTTGGAGTGGTTCCACCTCAGCCCGGTTAGTGGGGTTGTACATGGCCAATAGCTGAGCCTACAGCCAGACGCCATCACTGCTCCTGCCCCAGCTCATCCACTTACTCCAGCACAAGCTCACTCCCTGCAGAAATCCTGCCCCATTCAGACACCTGGAGTGCTTCTCTGCTCAGTCCCTCCACACCTGCCTTGCTCTGCAGCGTCGCTTTCGCCTTTGATACCTGGAGCCCACCTGCTTGCACTGGCTGCAGCCTGCTGAAGCTTCCCAGCTAAGAGCAGATGCAAACACGAATGAAGCTTTTCCTGCCTCCTTCCATATGCCCCATGCTAAGGCTGCCAGAAGGGAGGAAGGGACGAAGAGCTCTGCATCCCAAACCTCTCTCTGTAGGAGGAAGCTGCTTCCAGCGAAATTTATTCACGTGCAAAAGCAGTTTCACGAGTAAATCTCTGCATCCTCCATGCCTTCCTCCATCCATGCTGCACAGACTGCTCCCTGAGTCATTTCAGCTCCCCACACCGGCTAGCAGCGTGCCTTACCTGTTGCAACAGGAGAGAGACCTCTCCTGAAGTTTACTGCCTCTCTGCTCCCTCCGCTGAAAATCCTCTCCCGCAGCAGCACCTCGCTGGCTGCCGGGGGTCCATGGTGCTTGCAGATCAGAGGAGAGGGCTCCGAGAAATTCCTGCAAGAAGGGGTTTTGCCGGCTAAAACTCCGGCGGCACCGGTCGGGAGCAGCGAAGGAGAAAGTTGCGAGGGGTGGAACTGGCTCGCAGGAGCGCCAGCCCTTCCGTGATGGGCTGGAGGAGGAGGAGGAGGAGAGGCATCGCCCGCTCCCTCGCTGCAGAAGTGAAGTTGTGTGTGTGTGTATGTGTGCGTGTGTCAGAGCTGGGCAAGGACCCAAGCCTTAGAGCCAAATAATTGCAGCGCTTTTTACTGTTAGATTAACTAGCATTGCCATGAAATCCAGGACCTCAACTGCACGGGGGGGGGGGGGGGGGGGGGGTGGTGGGCTGGTGGAATATGTCAGGTAAATCCCTCCAACACACCTGAAAAACTCAAAGATTGTTTTTAACTATCTGCCAGGTGGGTGTTGTAAGGAGGGATGGGGAGAAGGGGGTGGGGGAAACCTGAATCTGCCCTCAGAGCAGCTGCATGCGAGAGGCACTTTGAAGGTGGTTGTTGTTGTTTGGGTTGGGGGAGCCCCCAGAAACCTCGGCTGCCGCCAAGAAGCCCCAGGGTGCTCCATGCTGCACAGGCAGCAGGGAGAGGATGAAAAGGTGGTCCTGTCCTGAAAAGGCAGGAGGCAGAGGGAAGAGAAGGGAGGCAGCAAGGAGAGATGGCAGTGTGGGGAGACCAGACACGGTGCAGGAGCTTTGGGGGATTTTTGTTGTACAAATAGAGCATCCTGACTGTGGGGGAGTTGTTCAGGGCTGGACCAAGGTGAAGGGACATGGACCCTTCTTCAGTCCTCTTTGTCCCAGTCTGCTTCTGCCTCCTCCTCTCCTTTCCACCCCAAACCCCAGTAAACGCTAACATTCCCCCTTTAGATTGCAGTGAGGTTTGAACAGATACAGGGGTAGTTCTCAACATGGGAAATGAATATTCAGCTTTAGGTGAAGTTTCCTCCCCCTCTGGTGTATTTTTGCAGATGAAATTACCAGAAAGCTTTCTGTATGGTTTTAGGAAAACAAAAAGAATATGGAAAGTGGAAATTTTTAACTTCAAACTGTCCCAGTAGGTGCCTGGCTGCTCCTCGTGAGGCTGCACGTACGATGGTGGCACTGAGCACAGGAATGAGTGGAGGAGAGAGACAGGGTCTATTAACATCCCATTTGAGGAGAAGTGGTTGGTGCAAACTTGCACCTCACTGGTCACCAGCCAGCCCCCAGGACAGCAGGTTATTGATCCTCTGGCCACACGTACAGCCTCGACTGGAACTTGTCTCAGACTAGTTTAAATCACATGATACCAATCCCTTGGAAAATCCATGTGATTTCATGGTGCAAGTCCAAGTGAAGAAGTTGACCCATGATATATTGGGCTGTTTGGAGTTGTGGGTAGAGGTGAGTGAGAGCAATATGGTAAATTCACCAGAAAATGCAGTTTTGATGGAATCAAAATTGGTCAGGAACTTAGATTAAATCTAGGGAACAGTTTGTACCAGGAGTGAGAGAGGAAATGTGCACAGCATGGTGAGACTGAACAATCTCCCTTGGGTCACTGTGGGACAGTGCTGGGTTGGGAAATCGCTGATGGATTTTGTACTACAAATGTTCATGGTGCGTACTCTGCTCACAGCATCTTAACGCCACTTGGAAAGTGACCTTGATTTCAAGCCTATCATGGCCTTTCAGAAACAGTTTGAACTGAATGGGAAGAAGGCAAAAGTCCAGTTGGATTTACATGTGCAGCTTGTCCCTTTTTCCAGCTGGTTTATTCAGATGATTTCTAGGGAAACTTGTAGTGAAATTGAAAGGATTCTAAAAGTGACAGTAGAAGTAATAGTACCTTGAAATTGCAAATTAGCTCCTCTTTAGGACATCTCATGAGAGGAGGCCAGGTGATCAGTCAGTGATGGCAATGGGAGGCGCATTTGGGAGGAAGGAAAGGAAGAGTTCCTTCCCACAGCTGCATGTCTCATGTCTTGCAGCTGAGGAAGGCGAGAAAATCAGGTACTGGTGGCTGGATTTCAGCAGGGCTGACGCAGGGCTCAGAACAATACTTGTATTATATTTAGACATACCAAGGTGCAAGTGAGCAAACCTCTGGCTTCAGGGCATCAGCTGATTGCTGCAAGAACCAGCATTTCCCTGCGTTTGGAGCCTTTCACGGCTGGATGGGTGCCTTGTTCCTTTTGCCTGAGTCTGGAGCAGTGGGGACTTGGTCTCATCTTGCGTAGCAAGGTGTGAACCCTCAGCTAGCAAGGCCAGCAGTGCTGATCTCAGCAATGCCACCCACAAGCCAGCTCTCCTGTCTGCACTGTCTTCTTGCTCTCCCAGGTGGTGACAGGGGCCCTCTTTCGTCCCTTTTCTTTGCTCTGCTGATGAAATGCTCTTTGGGGAAGCTGGTGCTCATGGTAGAACCCTGTATCAGGCAGGCCCTGCAGAAATGTTGGACATAAGCTGGTTATTACCTGATCCCCTTACAGAATGTGTACACTATCCAGTGAGTGCAAAAGCCACTGACAGCTCCGCCTTGTTGCCAGCAGGTTGGTGGCACTGGGTGTTCCTTCCCACAGAGGTGGCAGAGCATGGTACCATTCTTGGCTGCAGGGGACTCAGCTCTCAGAGAAAACTTTGCTCCTTGGCTATGGAGCAGCAGAACATGAGGGACATGACTGTAGGAGAGCTTGATTGTCCTAAAGCCCACCTACTCCTACAAATGTACCAGCTGGTGTAATAACAAACAATACCTTTCCTAATTCAATCATGGCATTGGGGTGAGCAGCCATCTAGCTATGGAACCCCCCAAATCCTCATATTATAGTTAGCTAGGATACTAAGATGGACTTCTGCCTTCCACACAAAGACAAACATGGTCTCTTAGAGCACGTTTGGATTGGTTACTATCCCAGTGATCCAGAAAGTACAAGAGGCACAGGAGAACTTTTCCTGAGGTCCGGCTGTTACTTCCGTATCAGTGGTGGGTGAGAGCCTGGGACTGGTGGAAACTTTTTGGTTCTGCCTCCTCCTCAGCTTTCCTGCTCAACTTGAAGTCAGGCTGGGTTGGGAAGAAAAGTGTTGTGCTTATCCCAAGGAGCAACTCCTGCTCCTGCAGAAAGGGGTGGGTTGCAGAATTACCTGTGGTTGCAGGCAGAGAGGGTTGGCCTGGCTGGAGGAACTGTGCCAGGAGGAATGAAAGAGGATGGAGCTGTGCATGATCCCTGGCTTTGTCCTTCTTCACACCACTCAGACAGTCAGTTAAACAAGCCAACAAAGCTCCATAAGCTGCCATCAACATTTCATGCCACCATGTCCTGCTGTCGGGATCTCATCCTGTCAGAAGCAATAGGACCTTTTCCAGGGTGTGGGGAATGTCAGAGCTCCATCACTTGGCTGGCAAGAGTGCTTCTTTCTCCCTAATCATGGGGAGAGATTTCATTTCCTGGTTCCACCCAAGATCTCCATGTGATAAAGGCAAGACGTTCTGCTGTGGGTTACCTGCATGCAGAGTTTTGCAGCGAGGCAGCATGTTCAGGCTGGGGTAGGGAAATCACCACGGGCCTCTCTGGACCAACAAGAAACACTTAGAGGGGCCTCCCTGCCAATGGCTGTACTCACTGCCCTGGGGACCAGCCTTGCCTGTCTCCTGAAGACATGCCTGCAGGCCCATCTTCCAGCTCATCCTCCCAAACATGTGCCATTCCTGGCAACGCTTGCAACTGGCCCCACTGGAGTGTTGCCTCCATGGACCAGGAGGTCAGGGCAGTGCTGTTGACCTGTGGCACTGGATTGTTTCTCCAAACCCTTCTGCCCTCAGAAAGAGCCATGATGGTGTGACCCCCTTGATCATCCCTCCTGAGGGTCTGGGAGAGCTGGGGACTGGAATGCTCCTGCTGTGTTGGTGAGGGTGGGCAGCCAGACTCCTGGTGGGCATTTCCTCAGAGATCCCAGCTCCCACTGCTCTCCCACAGTGCCTTACTTGATATATCAGTCCCTCTCCAAAGCTAGAGCAAATGTCTGCTCAGAAGTGTGCTGGGATCTGTGAGTTACCTCCCTCAGGGACAAACAACTTTTGTTTCCCCTTTGCAGAGAATAGAGCCTGTCTGTGTGTCTGGCCTTTCAGCCCCAGCATCTGCTGCCATGCTGCAGCACTCTGTGGGTCTGTTTGCACGGCAGCGTGCAGGGACTTGCCAGGGAAGGGGCGATTATCTGCCTGGAACGGCGGCAGCACTTTCCCCAGCAAGCGGGAGCCTGTGCTGGGGGCGGGGAGGATCCAGTCCTGTGCAGGGATCAGCTCCCTGAGCTGTGTCTGACTGCAACCTCCTTGACCAGCGCTGGTGAAGCAGCTCCAATGACTCAGGATCGTTCCTATAGGCCTGCAAACCACCCTGCAGCTCCCAGACAGACCGAATCTGTGGGGGAATAAGGGGGTGCTGTCTTGAGAGGGATATTTGGGTTGCTTGGAATCTCCCCAGGGGCACGGGCTGGATCCATCTCTCCCTTTGCAGCAGACCCTCGGAGTGGTAATCACAAACCTTGAATCATATCTCTGTGAGCACACTTAATTCTCACTCTGACACTCAACCCTTTGTACCCAGTACAAATTTGAACTGGGATTTCCTTTGAGCTCCAGGTTATCCTGGCCTAAAGTCCAGGAGGAGTCCAATGATGAGTGAGTGACTCAGGCCACCCATCATACTTAGTTTTGGGAGTAGAGGCTGGTGCATTGCAGACCACTCCCCTGCATTCAGTGTAGCCTCTATTAAGACATCTTTGGCTCGTGAGGCTGAACACTGGGTAGTCCCTGCCCTTAGACACTCAGGAGGGCACTACCATGGAGTTCATGCTGCAGTTGGGTCCCCCACTCCACAAGTCTTTTGTGTGGGACGGCTCAAACATGACGCATGGCTAAGAGTGAAGGACACGAGGTTGTTGGCAGTGTTGGACTGGAGTCCAAGACCTTTTGGGCCCTGTGTGGGATTACAAGGACTGCTGTGGAATGCTCCCTGTGTTGGCTTCCCACCAAGCATGATGCACGCTGATTCCTACAGGGCACTGCTGACAGATCTCTTGCCCCTTTAAAAGAGATGAAGTCATCTGCCTCCAAAGCCATCTGGCACCAGGACAGAGTCAGAAGCTCAGAGCAACAGAAGGCTGGGATGCCAGCCCGCAGAGGGGATGTCATCGCTCTACAGACAGATGGGACCCTGATGGGATGGGGAGAGATGCTGCGCAAGAGCCCGGGCGAAGGTTTGGTGTCGCGGGGAAGGCAGCGAAGACGCTCCAGCAGAGTCCCAAGGTGTGCCATGGCCCCACTGCCATCATCCACGCCAAGCAGAGCCCCGCTGGGAGGCTGGAGCTGCGCGTTTCCCTGGGAGGACAGTGGGCTGGTCCAGGCCCTCGTCATGGGATGAGCTAGCGAGTCAGCGTGTCTCCTCCTCCCCCTCCATCCGTCCGTGCAGAGCAGGCATGAGCTCATCCCAAGCCGCTCGTCCTGCGCCACGTGCCGGATGGCTGATCTCATGGATGGCTGATCTCATCGCTGGCTGTGCCACCGGCACTGACTCCGGAGCAGTGTGTCACCGCAGTCCCTGACAGGACACCGTGGGAAGAGGAGCCACCATCTCCCAGCGAGGCTTGGGGAAATGATCTTAAGCAAAAGTGCCCACCAGACTTGAGTGGGTGGTGGGGGACGAGGTGAATTCCTTGCTGGCATGCCCAGGGAACAGCATCTCACTTCCAGGTCTGGCAGGAGGTTTCTCTCTCAGTATAGCTGGCCATTCCCAGATGCTTCGTGTACCACAGACTCCTTAACCCTCCTGGTGTGACTAGTTAAGGAGCTGGTCCCCTTCACAGGACTTTGCTGGGTCATGCTTTTGTCCACCAGGAATGTCCCTGGCCACCGTAAGTCTTTCTGAAGTTACTGCACTGGACCCCCTGCTCCCCACCATGCACTGCAAGGCGTGGTGGCTTCTGGCTGAGGCAGGGACCCAGGAAGTGCCTCCTCCTGGCCCAAGTCCTCAGGAAGGGGCTGGGGCTGTGTTGGGTGGATTAACACAGGTGTGCTTTTCCACCACCCTGGCTGAGAAACCAGACTTCAGCTTGGTGTTTGTGGAAGAGACTGGTGGGGGTGGCAGTGAAGAGTAGAGGAGGGGACAACATGGGAGTTGCTTGGGTCTGTACTAGGAGGTGGGGAAAGAGGACAGTGAGTTAATTTATCTGAAGGGTAGAGCAAGGACGAGAGGTTAAATTACAGCTCGATAGTTCAGGTGTCTGTCCAGGGAGAATGAGCCATACCCAGAAGATGACTCTCTCCCCTCACTGATGCCACACAACCAGTTTGGACTGGATGTTTAACTTTTAGTCCAGTACACTGAATTGTGTGCTGGGGATTGCACAGGCACTGGGAGATCAGGCACAGGCAGAGCAGGGTCTGCCCACTGTCTTGCTTCACTCAAATGTCTCTGGTTTGCCCGGCTCAAGCAGAAACTCTTTCAAAGTGGAGGTTAATTTTGAAGTAGGGAATTAATTTGTGTTTGTTCTGGTCTGGCCTGAAAAATCCTGGACCACTAACTCTTTTCCCTAGGAAAGACCACTCCTCTCCTGCTTTGCCTTGCTCTGGGAAAAAAGCTCTGTTCTACTCCAGCCCAGATCTGTTGTACTCTCTCCTTTGCATTGCAGTCCGTAAATGTTTGTCTATTGATCTGTTAACGCTCCATCCCAGACTTCCATGCTCCCCTCTTGGATCCTTGCTCTCTACTTCTCCTTTGCCTTGGTGCTTAGACCTGACACCCAGTCTTGCCTGGCAGAGAAACCAACCTGGAAGTTCCTTGCTCCAAGGGCATTATAAAGAGGCGCCATTGTGCAACGAGCCTTGTACCGGGAATACAATCCATGTGATGATTATCTCGATACCATCCTCACTGAACCAGGGGAGCCTGAGCCAAAAGAAGAATTTAGAGCTAAACAGCTTTTGTTTACAGGAAGCCAGAGCACGGTGTCTGGGCTTGTACCAATGTAGCAGGAGATGTTGTTGCTGTCTCAGACTGCAAAATATTGATGGATGGTGTGTCCCTGAGATTTCCCAGGGACGTTATGGGAGCAATTTCCCTAATTTCTGAAGCATCTTGTACAGGAGCCCAAGGGGAAAAGTGTTTCCTTTGGCTGGCTGGACAACCAAGCAAAGGTCATCAGCTTTGTTGACTGCTATGTTTGGCCATGATCACCACAGGGTTTGCAACCTCTGCAGAACTCTGTGCCTTGGGATGGAAAAGGTTGGGTCTCAGGCATGTGGCAAAGGGCAGTGGTCACTAAGGGACGCAGTACCAGCAGCCCAAACCTCCATGAGTTTGTACTACTGAACAAATCCACTGCCCAACTCCCAGATTCCTCACAGGGTAGCAAAGGAGAGGAGACAAACTTCTCTCCCAATACTGAAGCTACTTTTCAGGGGGTATTACTGTCTTCCTTCTGGGTTTGCAAAAACACAGTCCTATAGGAAAAAAAAAGCTGGTGGACTGCTCTGCAGAAAGAGGCAAAGAGCCTCATCTCCAAGGGTTGTCCTGCTCAGGACTAGGAAACAAACAACTGAGAGAGAAAATCAAAATGCCTGACTGGTCTCCAGATGTAAGGGATGGCTTGCCCACATCTGGCAGGGAGTGTTTCACAATGGGAACTGCTTTCCTCAGCCCTTGGCACATGGCTGGGGGTGGCTGTTGTACCCACAAACAGGATGGTCCAGTTCCTGTGGAGGCAGGAGATGTGTTTGGGCAGTTCAGTGAGTCAGAGGACGTTTACCAAGACCTTTTTGTATCAAGAAATGTGTTTTGATGAAAAAAAGGAAGAAGTTAAAAATAAATTGAAAGAAAAAAGAGTGAAAAACGAAAGAAACGCAGGTTGCAGAGGCATTTCTCCAGCCCAAACAGCAAATCCCAGTGCTGAGGGATACCATCCAGCCCAGTTGGGATGGTCTGCCTGGGATTCACTGGTGGCCCACTGCCTGCTTTCAAGTGATCTGTGTTTGGTAACACCTCATGGAGCTACAGTAAGGCTTTGCTCGTCCTTGAAGCGCTTTGTCCAACCATTTGGAGAAATAGCCGAGAAATTTCCCTTTGGAGTTGTGCTTCTCTGATCTGTATCAGTCCCAGGCTCCTTCCCTTCATTCCTGGGACAGGGGATAAGGATTTCAGTAGGGCTGACACTCTTCTTGGTAAAAAACTTGTGCTGAGAACAGGGGTGGCAGAGCCCCCAAGGTGTTCACCTGGGCCCACAGCATCCCCCAAACGTCTGTCATCTCCCAGTGCCTGCATCCTTCCAGGGAAGCAAGGGCATCTGTTAACCTCCTTTTCACTGGTAGGGAAACTGAGGCACGGAGATGTTCAGCCATGCTTGCAATTATTTTAAGCCAAACAGGGAGTAGATGGATGAGGAGGAGCAGAGGAAGGGAGCAGGGACCTGAGGACTGGAAGGTTTGGTGGGGCCAGAAGATACAGGCTATGGAAAGGCTGCCTCGGAAGGTGAGCCTGTCCAGCCTCCTTTGCAGAGCCAACCTCTCAGTTTTGTCAGAGAAAGCACTTCCCTTATCGCCTTGTCCAGCAAACCCTTCCCCAGTGAGCTGGGCGTGAGGGCTCAACTCAGCTGCTTGAGGTGACAGCTGGATACGTTGCTGGACAGCAAAGCTGGTGCCCTCTGAGTTTCCCCAGAAAGGAGGTTTCTCCATTTTCTGCTACTGCAGTGCTTTCCACCATTGATGCTGGGTTGGGGCTTTTGCTCTGAAGCAGCTCTGCGTACCCACCCTTCCCTCCTCCCCTGATCTGTGCAGTTCAGGCATAGCGTGAGCAAGAGGAAGGGGCAACCTTCCTTGGAATAAGTACGAGAGGCAGTCTGCCAGAAAGATAAACAGAAAAAGGGCTGGGTGAGAGGTGTGGAGAATTCCTAAAGCTGAGGGGCTTTGCATTAATTATCATATTAAGCATTCAAACGGCAAAAATACCCATCTCCATTTTCATGCGCATTCACTTTAAAAAGAAATAAAAATCCTGCTTAATTGCTTCACTTAATTCATTAAAGGATTAAGGCAAAGACTAAAGGAAAAAAGTGAAGTATGATGATGGGTGGTTCTGGCATCCTGCTCCAAACATCCGTGAGTGTTTTGGAGGGAGCCAGGGTGCGAACGTGACTCCTCCACCCGGTGCTTCTGCCCCCTTCACAGCAGAGCAGAACCCTGGAGCTTGAGCAACCCCGACCACTGGGACCCGTGGGTCTTGGGGGCTGTCTTGGTTTGAGACAAATTTGGAGGAAAACACCTGAAATGAACATCCCTCTAATAGAAGACAGATTTCAGCAGCCCCTCCCCCACCAGGTTCGGAAAGAAATTCCTCAGAGGAAAGTGAAAAAACCCTATTTATTTAACAAGCGAAGTGCACACAGGCATGGAAAAAAGAATGAATAATGTTAAATAATAAAACCTCTCGCTGTGGAGAAGACCTAGGAAGATTCAGAGTTCTTTGTAGGTGTGGCTGTGCCCTCTCTGGAGCTGGGGGACACCTGCGTGGGCCCCTCCAGGCCACGGTGTGGGGCCTCCCAGTGATGTTATTCTGGACCGGAGCTGAACGGTTCCAGGAGAAGAAGAAGAAAAACTGAAGTCCCAGGAAAGGTTCTTTCTGGCCTCAGCTAGCAGGCTAGCTAAAAAGCAAAGAATTTTAACTCTCTGTCTCTCCTGAGAAAAGGAGCCGAGAGCTGGGAAAAAGCAAGAAGGTGCTTTTTTTTGGCTCTGCAGCAGCAGAACGCAGGGGAGTGTATGTGTCCTTGAGCACAAAACCGCTCTGAAAAATTCGCCTGGCTTCTCTCCCCCCTCTCCTGAGAAACAGCTTAAAGACACAGGAAGGCACAGGATTCATGTCTGGCATAGGGCAGACGATAGGGGATGGAGCACCATAAAGACACCCCAAGACAGGGGCACAGCCCCAGGCACTGTTCTTTGCTCAGCAGATGCAAATCCTCCCACCAAGTCCTTTGCAGGAGCTTTGCAGAGACCTCAAGGCACTCTCCAACCTCTTTGGCTGCACGTTTGACAGATGCTTCTGACCCACTGACCAAACCTGGTACCGAGCCATCCCAAAATCCAAGGGGTTTCTTTTTTTGTTTTAATAACAGAGCTGAAGTGCTGCAGCAGGAGGCAATGTTGACTTTTGCAAAATGTCCTCTGTACTCATTTGCACTGAGCTTAAAAGTAAACCTGGCTGGTTTATCTCTCAGGCCCATTTTAATTTGAGTTGCTGAAGTTGAGAGGTCAGGTTGATTTGGGTTTGCCTGCATCACATCTGGGCAGGGACTGTGCTGGCAGAGAAAGGATACAGGGAGAAGGTGCAGGTAGGCAGTTTGCTGCCTGGTAAAGGGGAGGGAGCAGCTGGCTGGAGGTTAAAGTTCGGACTAAGGTTAAGGTTAAGGGCAGGAGAAGAGATTGCCCATCACTTCTCAGACTGGTGTGACCAAAGCCAGGCTGGAGCGCTGGTTTTGGAGCAGGAGAAGGACAAGGGTAAGCCCACCTCAGGGGGACTAGCTGTGCTGAGGAGTGGAGGGAAGTGCTGCCATGGGCAGGGGGTGCAGGGGATCTCACAGGGCAGAGAGAAATAGGAACGGAGCTCTCCAGCCAGAGCGTGTCTGTGAGATCAGCTTTGAGCTGCTGCCTTCTCCTGGGGAAGGCTGGGGCTTGACAGAGGGACTGTGTTCGGGGATGTGGGTTTGCTGCTGTAGAGCCCCTGAAATCAGATCCCACATCCCTGAGCAGTTGAGGTGGAGGTTGCACTGTGCCCTGGTCCTTGTGGCTCGGCACAGGTTTGGTTGGATGAGGAGGCCGGGACAGCATGCATCGCCTTCCCAGCCGAGCTCCTGCAGGACCTGCGATCGCTGTTCCAACGCTGCCTCTTCCCAGCTGCCAGCACGCCCCGAGCCAAGGTGGGCTGGGGAGGGGAGTGAGGTATTGCAGCCCGTTCCCTGCACCAAGGACTGCACATGTGGCTCCTGGGTGTAGCAGGAGCTGTTGGAAGGGAAGCCAGGGTTTGGCCTGGAAGGGGAGCAGAGCATCTTCTGCTCTGGGGTGCCCTCAGATCAGTGTGCAGCGCCTGGAGCAGCTGGGCTTGGGCAAGGCTGAGCACCCAGACAGAGCTCAGCCCCTCTGCAGGGCATCCCGGGTTCGTCTGACCAGCTTGGCTTTGGCTCCCTCCTTCCTTTGCTTATCCCTCTCTGATCTCGTCGCTGACTGCAGGTGGTAGCAGGTGCCTCGCAAGAAAGCCAGATTGGAGCTACAGATTTGTGTGTGTGCGAGGGGGAAACGGCAAATCATCCTTGAAACAATGTCCCTTTTCAGAGTCTTGGCTCCTGGCAGGAATAATCTGTCCTCCCTGGGCAGCTCAGCCTGGCAGCAGCTTTGCCTAATCCTGCCCAAGTTGTGGCAAATCTGTGGATTGCTGAGCTGTGGGGTGACATGAGATGCTTCTGCAGCCCCTTGGGGAGCTTCTGAGGCTTGTTGTGGCTCTGGAGGAGGCTGGGAGGAAAGGGCAGGTGATATGCTTATATGGGGAGACACATCTGTACAGGCAGGCACATCTATATGGGCAGGCACTTGGAAGGTTGGATTTGTGCTCTGTTCTTAGGACAGCCCCCATGGGGAATGCTGAGGGTTGATCCAGGATGGGTATCAGGGTCCATTAAGGAATCAGCCTGATTGGGCATCCATTGCTGGGTGGGAAGAGCACTGGCTGCTTGTTTGTGGGTCACTCTTGGTACCTCAGAGCTGGAATTAAAGCACAGACCCCAAGCTTGGTGTGCTGCAGCAGCTGGACACCCTGGTATGCCCTGGACACAGCTGCTGTCACCCATGGTGAATGTTCAGAGATTCTCAATGACTTAATAACCCTCTTTCCCCAAGGAGAGGAAGAGGCAGCCTGCTCCTGCTCTCTCTGGAGCTGTTTGTAGTAGTTCTGCTCAGATTACAGGGGAGGGTGTGCACAGAGATTTAATTTCAGGAGTTTTCAGCACTGTGGGCTTCTTTTTGCAAGTGAATCTTGTGCTGTTTTGGGTGGAATAGTCATTGTTTGAAATGCCCTCCCAGAGTTTTTCCCCTACCAACTTTTATCTGTCTCCGCCATCATAAATATCATCTCATCTTTCAAATGGGCCCTGGAATGAAGGCTTTGGGCTGTCTTGTACCCCAGACTGGGGAATTCAGATTTTATTTGCAACATGCCAGGGAATTTTGTTTTCCAGCAACGACTTGTGCTATAATTGTGAACTTCCTCTTACAACAGAGATCTACCTCCCCTCTTCCCTGGAAGGGCGGCTTGAGCACTGCTGGTGTTTTCTACAGTCCCCTTGAAATTCTCAGTTTTAGCAAAGCTGGTGTGGGACAGAGATTTGTTCACCTTTTGATGCAGAACATTTGGGGCGGGAGATGCAGGAAGGGTCATTGCAGCTGGACCTGCCCTGGTACGAGGATGGAGGGAGGAGAGTTCCTGCTTACCACCTCCACCTTTCCTTCCCAGCTCCTGTTTTCCTTTGCCTCCTCTCAGCATGCTCTGACCCCAGGCCCTGGGTCACCTCCTGCTGACCGGGATCAGAGCCCAGCCTCTGGCCCTGGCAGGGAGGGCAGTGCTGCCCTGTCACCTGCCCTGCATGCTGCCAGCCCGGCTCGTGCCTGCCAGTGTCGGCTGCAATTAGGATGGGAGAGGAGTTTACTCAGCCTGCTCCTGCCAGACCCCAGGGTGATGAAAGTTAGTGTTTAAAGGCAGCGAGATTGGGCTGGGGAGGGGATCAAAGGCATCCTGCCCGCCTGCAGCAGCACTTGGCGATGCAAAGTGTGGGGCTGTGCTCTCCAAGGGGATGCTCAGCACTCCTCGCCACCCCAGCCCTGCTCTGTGCCTCCCCCCCACAGCCCTGGCTGCAGAGCTGCTGCTTCGCAGCAGGGAAGGCTCCGGGCTGTGCTGAGCACAGGCATCCATCCCTTTGCACAACCCCCTTCTGCATTGGGGCACACAGGAAGGTGGCTGTGGCCCCTGACATTTGAGGGGCTCTTTGGTCCCTCCTGGGGGACACACAGGCCCTGGTGTGCCACTTCCAGGGGCAGATCTGCAGAAATTGCATTAATATTAAAGTGCAGCTTGCGCTGCCTGGCAGGCGTGGAGCAGCCTCCGTTCCCACGGACTCATTTACCTGCTTGGAAGTGGAAAGTGTTCAGTACCTGGCGGGCTCTGCTGAGCTAATTAATTTATTTAATAACAATTCTTAGCTGCTCTCCAGGCCTAGCTGCTTTGCATCCCAAAGGGTGATGATTTTTTTTTTTTTTCAGAAATTCCCAATGGAGATGTGCCTGGTTTATTTATATAGGTAGATATTATTTTTTGTTGTTGTTCTCCATTTGAACAGCATGTTGCACAACAGGGCTCTGGCTCTGTACCCCTGCTCTGACATGCTGTTGTCATATACATAAACACTGCCACCTCTCTGGGGACACAGCTCTGGAACAATAGGTCCCAGGGCTCCATGAACCAGAGGGGCTGCAGCTTGAGCTAATGATCCAGCCTAATTAACCGGGAATCTTTGGAGGACCGCAGTCACTAGAGTGAGACAGGGGAACCCCTCTGCTGGTCTGGGTGTGGGTGGTTCATGGTGCCCTGTTTCCCTTCCTCTGCACTCCCCAGCAGGACATCCAGCTGGCTCAGAGGGATGCAGGAGGATGCAGCTTTCCGTCATGACCTGTCAACTCAGCATTGCTGCTCTCAGCCAACACCCTTCCCTTGGAAGTAGGGATGGGGCTGTGCCCTGGACTAGGGACACACATTTCCTAGCAGGAATTAGGGAAGTCTTTTTACCTTGCTGGGAATATCTGCCCGTTTTCCTGCTGCCCCTGGCAAGGCTGTTAGGACAGTTGACTCGAGGGAGTTTGTATTGTTTCAACACAACATGGAAATGCTGATCAAGGCTGCCTTGCCTTCAGGGACAGGCAAGAAAACATGGGTGTGGGAAAAAGCCTGTTACCCTGTAGGGCAGGTGCAGGGCATGCCACTGGAATTACCCAAAGCAGTGCCCGTGGAGGCCTCTGGGTGCTGGGGACATTGGCGCAGTGCTGGGGCACAGGTGCAGGTCTTGCTGCCCCAGGGACTGGGGAGGAGAGGGACAATGTCCCAGGTGTTGGTTTTCCCAGAGCCCGGCAGTGCCACTGTCTGGCATGAGAGTCTGACTCCGTGGCAGAGTTCAGCAAGGTGCACCTGGCACCATCCAGCCCAAACCTTAGGTGACCATCCCTTTCATGTGGGGACTTATGTGGCTAGATCCTGTCCTGAAGCAAAAAGAGGAAAACTCCCAGCACCATGGCTGCTTGAGGATCTTTTCCACTTGAGTTCAGACAGGGTTGGGATGCAGAAGCCATGGATGAGGAGCCCGTGGCTCTCAGGGTGGGCTTGCTCGCCCCACCCCATTCCCTGAGCCCTCTCACTGTCTGCACAAGTTTGTTCTCCTCCTTGCCCTGAGACAGAGCTGGGTGTTTCCGTGCCTTCCACCCCTGGTTTGTGCCCCGGCGGGCTGCTCTCCTCCCCCGTTCCCCACTCCTACCCCAAATGGCATTTTTCTCTGCCGGTGAGTCACGCTGTACTGTTGCAATACTCACCTGGCCACGACCTCAGCAGGAGCCCTGTCCCTGCACGCAGGAGCTCATTGGGGTGCAGTGATTCAGCTGGGATCAGAGGCCTTGCGCCTCTTCCCTGTGCCCAGCTGTGTGTATCCAAGAAAGCATTTCTGCCTACTGGGGAGTGAATCACCCAGGAGTGGCTTACCCAGCCCTGCCTGCTGCGAGCAGGAAGGGGAATGGGAGGAGAGGAGAGGAGAGGAGAGGAGGAATGTGGCTGGGGACTCACAGGCAGGGCAGCCTGCCTGCTGCACTTGGGACTGGGGCTGCTTTGCAATGCAACACGCAGGTTTTGGGGTGCAGAGGAAGAAGAATCAAGCGGGGATGGAGCACTTGGCTGCTCTTGTACAGCCTTGCGGGGCACTCTGGTGGCTGTCACCCCGCAGCAGGGAGCAGCCCAGCCTGCCCTGTGCTGGCTGCATGGGCTGCAGGTTGTCTCCAGCCCCGGGCGCATCCTCTGCTGGTGCTTCAGGCAAGCTGGGACACGGCCACCGCAGAGGGGACGTCGCTGTGTCATCAGCATTGAGCTGATGCCAGGCTGATCTCTCTGCCCATTCCCACAGCCTCTCACTGGAGCTGTAGGCTGGGGATTTTCCAAGTGGGGAAGCTGGTACAGGGCCTGCCTGCCCAGCTGTTATCTCCCACAGGCAGTGGGTGGCATTTTGTGTGGATGGAACAAACTCTCCTTGTGTTCTTTCTGTTCTGCTATTTCATTTGCTGTGGTCTGCATTTGCTGTCCACTGGCCCAGAGCAGTTAAGAGCATCTAATTTAAGAACTACTACAATAAAAACAACTTGTGGCAATGACACCAGTTTTAAAAGAAAGCCACTTGGTGAGTCTTCCTCTTTGACCTGTCTGCTTTTGGTGCACTCTGTAGCATAATGAGCATTAGTCACTTGGAGCAAAATCCTCTTTGCACTACCAGGTCCTGGGAGGAGGGAGTTAGGAGCTGAGGGTAAGGCTGCTGTGGGCTCCCCAAAAAGCTGATGTGATGGGTAAGTCTGGTGAGCATCTGTATAGATGGGATTCACAAAAATATGTCCCTAACAGGTCAGAACAACCCCATGACCAGTCACTGAAAAGCCTGCTGCACTCAGAAAGGGCAGGACCAGGTGCTGGGGACCACAGACATCCTGCCTGGGGTTCCCCTATGTGGAGCTGCTCTGTGCTTGGCTGTGACTCTGGCTTGAGTTTGCTGTTGAGAATATTGGCCAGGATTGTTGGGTCTTGCTGCTGGCTCCTTTCAGTCTACTCAAGGAGTGATCTGGACAGCAGCAAAGCTGTGTCTGATCTGGAAACAGGTCCCTGAAGGACAGCATGGATGCACTCACTTGTATCTCCCTGTCCTGCATCAGATCAGACTCTGCTCGTTGCCTTCATTGTCAAGATGGGTCCTGGCTTATCCCACCCATCCATGTATCCCTTATTTGATACCAAGCGATGGGCTTGTTTCCTCCTGGTCTTGGGCAGAAGGGAACCTTGCCCTGGTGGTGTCACCATTCTTCAGGCACTTTCTTGGTGTTGTTGCTGCTGGCAGACACATGCACGTGCATGCAGCTGGTGCTGAAGCATCCCGGGACAAGGGCTGCGAGGTGCTGTGGTGATTCACGTGATCAATAACTGCAGGGGATGAATCTCAGGTACACATCTTTGGGGCAAGGTGAGGGACCTGCAGCTTGTGTATTCCTGGCACAGGAATCAAGAATAAAATTGCAGCCCCTGAAAGTTCAGTGATAAGCCTGACAGTGATAGGTGTGGGGAGGGAATTTCCTGCAAAGTGCTGACTATAAACATGGCCATTAATATTATTCTGAGAGGATCTGGTTCATGATTTATTAGACCTGTGTGGGACAGGCCCATAGAAGGCATATGGAATAAATCAGGTGAAACCCAGAGCTGGTTCTATCCCTGCTGCTGCAGTGAGGGTGGTGGGAGCATGGCAGCCTGCAGGGAGGCTTCCCAGGGACACACCAGAGCACTGGCCAGGATGGGTCTGAGGTTTGTTCACGGGACCTGGGGTTAGGAGAGGAAGTGAGCAGGAGGCTGGGAGGTGAGTGGTGAGGAGCTTGGTCCTTCCCAGGCCCCAAAATGTCTGGGCTTCAGCAATGTGCAACTTGGTGCCCCACACCACTGATGGAGAAAGGGGGGTGGGAGGGAGGCATGTTGCTACAGTTCTGCCATTACCACATCCAAAATTATCGTTCATATAAACAAGGCAAGCAAGAAGCAAACCTCAGAACAAACCAGAACTCGTCTGGGGGGAGCAGGAAAAGGCAGGAGCCACAAGGAGGGGGAGTGGGAGGTGGGATCCTGCTGCTGGCACTGCGGTTCAGCCCATCTCACCCGGCTGTGCTGCTGCACCCTCTCACAGCAATCTCACTCGCCTTGTGGCTGAATTTGCCCTGGTGCAGGTTGGAAGGGGAAGATGTGGAGGTGAAGGAGCAGGGGTACCTGGGGAGCAGCTCTGCTGTGCTGATGTAGGAACTTCTCCCTAGCCCCAGGCAAGCATCCAGCAGCAATTATCTACAGTGGGTGGCACTCAGAGCGAAGCTCTGTCTGGGTTTTATTTCCCGGCCATCTATCGAGCTGCCTGAAGGAAGCTCTGCTGTAAAACCTGCGTCCCTCCTGTCACAATGAGTGTTGAGCCTGGCTGACTTGTACTCGGATAAATAACAGCAAATGGGCTCTGTGGAGGGCACTGGGCAGCAAAGGGACCGTCTTCCAGGGCACCAGAGCACCCCAGGCTGACGTTTAAAGCCTAGGCTGGTGTGTTGGCATAAATCATCTTCCTGTTCAGCGTCCCCACCTCTCCAGTCTCTGGTGCACCCCTTCTCTGCATGGTTCTGTAGGAGGTTGTCGCTCCATGGAGCCCAGTGCTTCACTGAAAGGGGAACGTTGTGTGCTACCACTGCCCCTTGGGGCTGAGGGCGGAGATTTGACACGGAGTTTTAGGAGAGGTCATCAGGTATTAGGTGGCTTCTCTTAGAGAATTCTTAGGGAATTAACCTAAGGGTTCACACACCAGGCTCTGGAGGGGGTGTCTGTGCTTCAGGTGGCTGAGCTGACCACCGGGGTCGTTCTGCCTTCGGAGGGGCTCTCCCTGGTATCTGGAGTGCATCTCACTTCAGTTACATTTTCTTGCTGTTAGGGTTTTATTTAATGCAAAATAAGTAATCTGCAGGGGAACAGCTGGAACATCCTCGGTATCAAATCAGAGGGGTAAAGCCCCTGAAATAAGGAATTTGAAGGACCAGGAGACCAGGAATTGAGAAATAACCAGTTCCTTGACTGATCCTGGGAAACCCAGCCTTCTGGTGAGCTTCAGCACAAGTGTTGCAGAGATGTAGGCAGGCAGATGGATGCTTGGGATCTAACAAACATTGGCCAATAGTGACATGGCTTGCTGTATGTGTACGAAGGATGACTGTGAGCAGCTTAGAAGTGATTGTTGGGCAATAGTTTGCTGTTATGCAAATCACACCAGTGTTGCACAGCCAGGGAGGGGTAATTCTTCAGGTGTCCCAGTGCCTCAGCTGGAGCTCTGCTTGGCTGTGATCAGCTTGAACAGAGCTGTAGGAGCATGGTGAAGGGCACAATGTGCTGCTTCATGTCTTGCTCTGGGCTCAGAGGACAGATCCTGCTCCCTCTCTTTTGCTCTGTTGTCACTAAATGCACACAGCTGGTTGAGGTGCTTCTCTTGCTGTCCACCCCTTGTCTCTTCATTTAACATTTTTCAAAGCTGAGCAAAGGCACAGGGGCTGTGGCTCTTGCACAGAGCCACTCCAGACGCACATCTGCTCTCAGATAAGCTCGGGGCCAAGTGTTTCACCCAGTTTTAAGTCTGGAGAACTTCATGCTTGCAGCCCCAGGGCGCGAGGAGCCCAGGCTGGCTGCAGCTGGGAACACACCCCTCCACGTCGATGCACTTCGCCTCTTCTGCTCGGGCTGCTGCTGGGGAGCGTGGCAGCGTGAGGTGTTCAGGTGTGGATCAGTACTGGCTGATCCTCAGCCAGGCCCAGATTGCTATTAATATGCTCTTAATGCTCCCTAAGCTGGTTATAGAGGAAATTCTACTTTAGACACTACCATGCGCTCCCTGCCAGTCCTTAGCAGAGCTCGGGGTATTTCAGCAACATGCAGGATTCCCAAATAAATAGAAAATTACCGGGCATTGCTTTGTTAGGCACTTGGAAAGGATTGTCTTCTGCAAAAGCAGCATGTTGTGTTAATGGGAGAAATTATAAAGGAATCAGGAGGGAATGTATCTCTGCAGCAGACAGGAAAGGACAGAGCAGTACAGGAAAATGCAGTGGAGTGGGACTCTGTGGGCACCTGTGGAAGCTCCCTGGGCTGGGTACAGGGAGACATGGGGCATGCTGAGCTGGAAGGGGGAGAGCCAAGCCCCCTGACTATGCACAGTTTTCTCTGTGCCCTCAGGAGCCCATCCCAGGGCAGATCAGATCAGCCTTTGCAGCTCCTGCACCAAGGACCCGTCAGGTATCCGTGGTTGTGACTGAATCCTCAGGGGAGGGGAAGAGCCATCAGCTGACCACTTGTTCTGACTGAACTCCTGAGGGTCGTGATTCAGGGTGGCTTCAAACCACTGAATTCAAGGGGTTTAAGGTGAACAGGAACTACCTGCTGAGCTGTGCTCTCCTCAGGGGGATGCAGTTTCAGGGGTGAAGCAGGTGCTCAGTGACTGTGCTGGGCCTGTGCTGTGTCTCTGGTTGTGAGTCCTGGGAAGCAGAACATCCATCAGCATAAGTGCCAAGGCTGGTGTAAAGCGAGGGGCAGGTCCTAGTTCACAAAATGTGCCTTGAGCCAAAGCTTGCAGCACTCCTGGAGAGTGGGGCAGGCTGGGAGGCTTCCTGTGGCAGCTGGTGTGCCTGCTGGCCAGGCTGGCTCCAAATGTGGCCCAGTGTGTCCAGCAGAGAGTGTGTGCATGGACACGAGCCCCACGGTGCACAGCAGGGATATTTGCTTCCTGGCTGCAGGATTTGACATTCTTCTGCTCTTTGTTTTCTGGCAGAACAGGAGAGTATGTGGATCCTCACAAGTTCTGGTATCTCTGATTTATCTCCTTCCTCTTCATACCTGAAATCACTAAGGATGAGGAACAGAAAGCCTGGCTGCCAGCAGCACTGAAAGGGCCCTCTATATTACCCTGTGGTTTATAATTTCCAAAGTGCTTCTGTCCAAAATTACCAGAGGGCAGAATGGCTGTAGGGAACGTGGAAACAACAACAGCATGGACACAGCTTGCTCTTGTTTATACAGGAATGGACCAGCAAGGCACTGGGAGCATGGGTTTTCAGCAGGCATGTGAATGCCAGATGGACAAATACCCTGGGAACTCCTCACCTGGCCAAAGTCTTTTTCTGCGGTGGATTTGTGCATGTATGGACTGTGTGAACAGAGGACAAAGGCAAAGTGACCGCAGGTTGTGGTGTTACAGAGGAGTCAACCTTCCTGAGTGTGCTTTTATTCTTAAAGAGACATGTGGACCTGTGTGGGGCTCAGGAGACAGTAAACTGAAGGTGAGGGAAATTCTGTTCTCTGCCAGGGCCTTTGATGAGAGCCAACTCTGAAGGCAGAGTTAATTCCAAGGGAAAGAACACAGACATTTGGGTGTTTTTAGGATCAAGGGATTGCCTTCAAAGCTGGTTGGGCATCTTAGGCTAACCTAAGGTAGGTGTTGTAAATAAAATAAGTGACCTGGAAAATACACCAGGTCTTCTTCACATCTCTGCTTTCTCTTCTGCTGGGCAGCCAGGATGCAGAGGCTGGGGCAGGTTGGTGGGGAATGGTGCTGATCCAAGGATACGACACCAGCAGTGGAGAAAACCATGCCAAAGCTGTGCATGTACAGAAATGAGTGGTTTTAGGGACATGGAATAAACACATAGCACACACATGTGTCAAAACATCTCTGCAAGGTGCAAAAGCAGGCGCTGATGCAGAATATATTTATGTGGAAATACATCTGGAGGTAGTAAACAGCAGTTTATGCTCCTCTCCATGTATGTGCACAGATGCCTTTCATGGCATAACATGAACATGACTGAAGGGGAGGCCTGTTAATCGAGATGAGAAAAGATAAGGAAGCACATAAAAGGCAGAGATTACACATTCTTGTAAAGCCTTCAAAGATGAATTCATGCACTGGTATACAAATATGCAGGGTGGGGGGAAGAGATGTACCCAAACACATCAACAGGGAATTATACCCACGAAGAGATGAGCAGTCCCCCTCTCTTTTTGGATGTATGTTTAATACCTTTGTGATGATAATTAATGCCCCTGTTTGGGTGTTGCATCTTGTGATTTACTGCGGTCTTATAAATCTTTCAGCAATTTGAAATCTGCAGGGAACAAAGGTACTGCAAAGGTTTGGAAAAGAAACAAAGAGAAGGAGCTGCACCACATTCAGCAGAGGGTACCCTGGGCTATCTGGAAAGAGTTGGCTGGTAGGCAGGGAAGGTAGGAGGTCCCACAGGACCTTTCCAGCCCAGGAAACCAAAACCTGTTGCCTGTGGACCCCAATTCCTCCCACCAAAGGGAGGCACCCTCCAAAGTAGCTCTCCCTCTGGCTGGCTCTTACACTCGTGGAAGGGGATCTGGGTCAGGCTGATTTCTCTCCAGGAGGGCAGAACCTCTTCTGGTGGCTCCATGCCCTCCTAAAGAGTTTGAAGATGGGAGGGCTGAAGGTGGGCATGGAAAGCCACGTGTGAGGTAGGCAGTGCTGTGGAAGCTGTGGGTGGAGGTGGGCAGAGAGTACACTTGGGAGCAGATGGAAGGGGGGTGGAGGTGGTTTTTGGGGAACTGGGGAGGGAAGTGGAGCCAGTGAGGGATGTGCTGGTGAGTGACAGAAATAGAGCAGAAATAATTAGATGAGATGTGTGAAATGGGTGGCTGTGACAAGAGGCACTGGAATGCAGAATTAAGATGGTGAATGTGGTAGAGTCTGGAAGGAAGAGCCAGAGGTCTGGAGGTCTGTATGGAGACACACAGAGGAGGGGAAGAAAGATGTCACAGGGGTACAGAGAACAAAGACGAGATCTCTCTAAGAGGATGGACATGTGTGAGAGGCAGGTGGGCCCCACTGCACCACGGAGCATCCCTGCTGCCAACAGGGAGGGACCTTGAGGAGGGATCTCTTCCCATCCAGTCTGAGCCTCTGACCCGCTGGCAGTGGGAGCATTGCGACGGGTGTTTGTGGACAGGCACAAACCTCATCTCTTCCCTGCCCTCTCCATGACCTTGGCAGGGTGCTCTGTCTCATTGCTTCCAGGAGGTGAGCAGGCTGTTTCAGCAAGCCAAAGCCTGAGGGCTCGGTCTAAAGTAGAGCTGTGGCTGCAGCGTGATGGATGGAGGCTGAGTGACCATCGGAGGAGCTGGATGGCTCCTGTGTTTCACAGACAGAACCTGTAGCCCCTTTTTAGAAAACACAGCTGCGAGGCAGACAGGAAGGGACTTAGAGGCAGGAGGGGGCTCAGGTGAGAAATTAAATCAGGTGCTGATCAGTCATGGCATTGCTGGCCTCCTCCCACAGGGCTGAGAAGGGACATCTTGAGGACTTCAGCAGAGTCATGGTGCCCCAGCGTGGTGCCATTGATTTGCTGCTGCCTGGGCCTGCTAAGGAAGTGCCACAACGGAGGAAAGAAGGGGTGACTGGTGATGCCCTACTGATTTTTGCCTTTTCCTTTTATATATTCTCTGTATTCTTTACACATGTATTTGTAGCTCTGTAGTCTATTATTGTCGCTTAGCTTCAGTATTTTCCTAGGCAGAAAGACAAAACACATTCTAAAGCCCCAATCTTTCTGGGAACCAAGGCTAAAAACCAGCTCTTCGAGACACATTTTCATCAACAAAGTTTAATCCCATCTGAGGGAGGAGGATTTAGAAGGGCTTGGACTGGGGAGGAATTACCTCATCTCTCATGTCTCTAATTGGTGATTTTTGTCACTTACGCTAATTTGCTAAACTTATAACACTGTATTCACCCTGTAGGGGTGGGCTTTTGTGGGTGTTTTCCATATCTGCCCCTGGAGGCCTCCAATAAACCCCAACCTTTCCAGTACCTCCTGTACTAATATCTTGAAAGTGTGTTGTTCCATTTCTAGGTCCTTAAGGCATCACTGGGACAACACCTGGAGTGCAGAACAGCCCCCAGCTCTGTGGATGATGACCAGGCTGCCCTGCCAGCACGAGGGCAGGGAAATGGGGAAGGGACAGTGCAGGGATGGGACTATTGCAGGGATACATGATCTGCCTCTGGCCCAGCAGCATCTACCACACCACACATGCTGAGCCAGCCCTTATCAGACAGACCGCTTGCTTCTGCCACCTTCTTTGGGGTTTGTTTTGCTACTCTGACACTGAACTTGTTTTCTTCTACTTTTCATCTACTGATGTCCAGTTGGTATTTGGTGGCAGAGTGGCTCTGATAGCAGTCACAGCCATGACAGCAGTCCTGACTATTCCTGCCAAGAAATCAAAGCTGAAGAATGTGGAGGTGGAGGTGTTGGTGGGACTGAGGGGTGGAGAGGCATGACAGACCATCTGCAGAGAGCATGGGGTGGTCTGTGCAGCTGACCGTGACAGTGAACACCGTGACTTGCCTGGTGGAGATGGTGATTTCTGGCTTCTTTTCTAGGATGAGATCATTCATTGGATTCCCACCAAAAAATCAGCACTCCCTCCCGCAAACTGTTCAACCCTGCTGAGGGCATCTGTGCTGATTATTGCTGTAGGTGAATCTCCAAGAATGCCAAGGGGCTGATTCTTCAGAGAATCGAAGCCTGGCCACGTGTGGGTGGATGAGAAAGTAAATAAAAGGATGAAGAGCTTGGTCAATCAATGCCTCCCAGTGCTGGAATCACACTTGTCATCATCAGGGTCAGGAGAAATGGGAGGCACTGGAAGTGAGCAAAACTGGAAATGAGTAGAAGTCAGTGGAGGTTTTCGGTGTGTTTTTTTCAATGATCACCTGTGTGATCATCATTTCACCACTCCCAAAGCAGCACATGGCTTAATTCTGAGTTCTGCAAGGAAGAAAAAGGTTGTTGCCAGGCTATTTCTGATACCCTAAATAATCTACAAGAAATCCAACCATCACTTCTTCAACAATGCAGGGTCAAGCCAAAAGTACTCAGATAAGAGCTGAACCCCACAGCTGATCCCATTCCTGGGGTGCCTGCATATGAATCAACTCAGCTGGAACGTTGACACCCTTCAATTTGTGCTCATGTTTTTCAACCTTGCTCCTCCGCAGGTCTGTAGGCAGAGGTCACAGGCAGGGTCCTGATAGGAAAACGTGCTGAGAGATCAGTGCCTCCTCCTTCCCAGCACCTGGGGCTGAGAGGGGAAGGAGAAACTGACGGGGCCAGGAGAATGAAGGCTGATATTCCCCTGTGGGTGAGCAATGGGCTTGCCAAGGAGGTGGGGAGCAGAGCCTCCTGTTTAGCTCTGGGGGAAGGTTGGCTTCACTCCAGAGAGATGGGGGTAGTGCTGGGGTGGCTGCTGGCTCTGGCACGTCTCTGGTGATTTAGATCTGAAGATGTGTAGGAGGTTTCTCTGGCTCCCGGAAACCCCAGCACAGAGAGGCAGAAAATCCCTTCCAGCATTTACTGGGAAGTCTGGTTGGGTTCTGGAGAAGGCAGGCTGAAAAGTGGACAGGACAAAGGGGTGCTCAGAGAAGCTCAGAGAAGCTCTCCAGTCGTGTGTGGGGGCCAGTTTGGGAGCATCTGTGTCTCTGAGGAGCCGGCTTGGCAGGATGGGACAGAGGCAAGGAGAGGGTGTGCAGAGATGGACATGGGGTTTGGCTGGCAGGAGGGTTTGAATGGATGGCTCCCAGACAGAGGCACCCACAGAGTTGTCTCGGGTTAACAAGCCCCACTCCTGTTCTCTGTGGGGCTGGGAAGAGTCAGAAACACCTGGACGCAGCTTGACTGTGGTATAACTCATTGAGATGGCAGGAGCTGTGCAAGGATGAGCTGAGCCCAGGGAGAAGCAGAGAGGGAACAGAACATGGAAGAAGAAGTAGGAACTTGTCAGATAACCCAAGAACCCCTGTTTGTGCGTGGGTGTGCACACGTGTGTGTGAAGCACGGCTCTGCCATGTGGTCTCAGTTTGGTCTGCATGGAAGGGGAAGATTTTTGCTCTCCCACCTGGATGGAAAGAGGAAACATTTAGAAAGAAGCAGGGATGCCAAGGCAGGTTCATTCACTCTCTTTGCAGATCCTTTGGCACCCTCACAGAAGGAACCTTTTGCAGCAGGGGGCATGTCTCAACCCCATCTTGTTTCCTCTGTCCCTGTGGCTCCTCCCTGGGTCCATTCACAAGCCTTCCCAGACAGGGCTGGATCAGGAAGCCAGGCCTCTCCCAGCTTTGGCAGTCCAAGGCTGGCCTTTCCCCAGCAATTCAATCATTCCTTCTTTCCCAAACGGAACGTGCCCCAACACCTTTGCTTGAACCGAGTTGCATTCAGGAACCTGGGTTTGCCCACACATGTTAAAGGTACGGCTGGAGGCGAGAAGCAGGGAAGCCAGCCACGGCTTCAGTGTGGAGGAGAAGGGAAGCCCTCAGCAGAGCCCCGAGGTTGGGGCTGTGGAAGGGGGGCTGGCTGCTGGAGCAGCAAGGTGTGCCCTGACATCCCAGCCCAGCTCCTTTCCAAAGGAGTTCCTCCTCAGCCAACATTTGGCTTTTCAAGCCAGAATTGAGCATCCTCGGGGAGACAAGCCAGGGGTCTGCCAAGGGGTCACTGCTGTGGCACTGCAGCTGCATGGTGGTGATGGGGTCTGGAGGAGGTGGGAGAAGGGATGGACACAGCGGTGTGGGAGCGCCAGGCTGAGCCCAGCAGTGCTGAGGGCTGCAGAGGCTGCTTGGCTCCCACCCGTGTTCTCCTCCCTGGAGGGCTGCCCATGTGGGCAGCACAGGCAGGGGTTTGCAGGTGTGAGCTCTGTGTGCACCACTTTCATCCCTGCCAGTTTTTAGGCAGAGGCAGCCAAGGAGGGAAGGATGGTCTTCTCCTCCCATCCTCTTTTGCTCTTTCAGAGAGGGAAATTTGTGCTCATTCCAGTCTGTCCACCATGCCAGGATCTCCAGGGGAAATGAGTTTCCATGGCCAGGGGTTGTAGTTTGCCAGCACTGGCTTGAGAACATCTGCATGCACAGGCCCTGTGTTATGGTTAACGTGCAGGGGATATGGGCATCTGCCTCTGAAGAGAAGCAAACCTCTGGAGCCCTCCAGATTTCCCCTCTGATTATTACAGCATGTTTCTTCCTGCCAGAGGTAGTTCATCCGATGCCAGCTGCCAGGCAAAGGAGAAGGATGCAAACAAGACATGTTAAGTAAAATACTCCAGGATGAGCAAGCTGTAAAGGAAAAGGAAATTATTCCTGTGGAGCAGGATAAAGGCTCACCAAACAGACAGCATGTGGGCAGTGCTCAGAGTAGGGAACAGCTCTTTGAAGGGCATGAAAATCCACACCAGAGCTAAAACCTGGAGCTGGCTCGCAAGTGATGGGGGAATATCTGATGGTAGATAAGGTAAGGTTTTCATTAAGGACACCATGGCCAGGAGGAAACAACAGGAGTCCTGCAGGATGAATCGTGCTGCTCAAGCTCAAGCAGACAGGGCATGATTACAGGTGTGGTTAGTGCAGAAGAGCAGCAGGACTGGGTCAGACCAAAGGTCTGCCCTGACTCATCTCTGCACTCAATAGCAGATACTTCAGGGAGAAGGAGCACAGCAAACAAGGGGTGATACTTGGCCCAGATATTAACCCAGCTTCCAGACTGCATCCAGTTCAGGCACTTGTGAGCCAAAGCAGCTCTTCTGGGGACATTAGTGTTGGTGGAGAAAGAGCCTCCAGTTTCCAGGAGATCCCTCATTTCATGGGAAGGAAAGCATCACTTGGCTGGTCGGCACTGGATGCTCAGTGTAGGAGTCCTGTGGTGGTTTGACACTGCTTCTGGCTGTGAAAAGCCCTGTGAGTTTCAGGTACAGCCCCAGCCACCAGGAATTGCCCTGCCAGGCATGGTTATGGTGCCATGACTGCCCTGGGCAGCCGCAGACAGTCACCATCAGGCTGCGGTCAGGCTTGGCTTTGTGCATGGAGAATTTCGGCCCCGGAGCTGACCGCAGCAGAGTCTCCAAAACCCAGGCAGTAAAGGTGATCAGTGAGGTGTTTGGACAAGAAACAACAAGAGACTTGTACAGTCTCTCGAGTCCAAATGGAGCAGCAATCAAAAGGAATATGAAATTAAGAAAAATGTAGGGAATGCACATAAAAATGTGTCCTGGGGCGAGTTGTTTCCCAAGAATCACGGAATCAGTGTTTCTTTGATTGGGAGCATAATACTGAGCCTGACAAAAAATGGGCTTAATTGGGAAATGGCCCTGGTTTATGTGGTAGGACATAAAATAGAAAGTAATGGAAGTCCTCCATGGGCAGTGCAGAAACTGGATAAAACCTGACACAAATAATTACTTACCATGCAATTAACTTGGCACCAGAGCATCAGACTGAGCCCAGCTCCTGTTAGAATTCAGCATCACTGTGCAGTGAAGTACTTGTCCGTCTGTCTGCATCCTCTCTGTGTCCTCAGGCCACCCTGAGGAATGCCATGGCTGTGGTTTTATGCTCCATCAAATCAAGTTAAAACCAGACAGTAGGTTCAAAAATTAGAGGGAATGGTACTGAGAGAGACAGACTGAGCTGCAAAACACAAAGTTTGGGATCATATAAGCCATGAGTCCTTTAGAGTGAAAAATGGTCTGTGCTCCAGAAGGGCTGGGGGGGCTCAGACCCCTCTCGGTGAGGTGGGATGGTGTCATGAATGAGTGGCTTAGGTCACCTAAAGAGTCACTGACAAAGGTATCGGCAAAAGAAAGTTTTAATCTAAGTTTGTGAAAGTGCAGCTTAACATCCACTCTGTCACTTCCTACACAGATGAAGCATACACAGGGAAAATCGATCAGAACCGTCTTAAAGGGATTTGCCTGGAGACCAGAGGTACAAAAGGATAAGAGTGCAAAGGGTAAGGAAGAGCCTCCCCTTGAGTCATGAGGTTCAGAGTGGACCCCCTGGCCAAACTTAGCCTCAGACTTGATACACTGCTTTATGTCGAAAGGATTTAGCAAATGGGACGGGATGGGATGAGATGGGACAAGATGGGATGAGATGGGATAGCCAAGCGTGGTGGGGACGTAGCCCCTAAAGGGACCAGGGCTCTGAGCCGCTCCGCTGCGAAGGGCAGAGCCCTCGGCTGAGGGATGCGGGAGCGGGTCCGTCCTCCCGCCCGGCGCCCGAACAGCCCCGGGACAACCTGCCCGCCGCACCCCGCTCCGGCAGAGCCTCCCCGCTCCATCGCCGGCCACATCGCTCCCCCCGCTGGCCGCTCCGCGCCGCTGCCGCTGCTGGGGATGGAGCAGGAGGAGCAGGAGGAGCAGGAGGAGCAGGAGGAGCAGGAGGAGGAGGAAGAAGAGGACGCGCCTCTCACAGTTTCGAGGGGCAGAGGGGTGCTCGCTTCCTTCCCCTCTGCCCTCCGTCCAGGCCGGCCGCAGGGAGATGCGTCCCTGGAAGTGTTTCCCCTGGTGTTGTCTCTTTGCTGGAGGTTGGGCAAGATTTTACTGAATTTGTCCATCTTTGAAATACGTAAGAGATTTTAAGACAAAAGGATGCTCCGCAGGGATACGGGCAGTTTGGAAGCTGTGCCACAAGCCGGAGCAGGGCAGAGGGGTGGAGGTGATCCTGGCACTGGGGGACCCATGATGAGATCCCCCCTCAGCAGCAATTCTGGGTGTGCTTGAACTGCTGGGAGAGAGACCCGTGTGTGAGATTCCCACCGGGAATGATAGGTCCATCAACCCCACCACCCTGCGTACCTGAACACGGGTCAAAGCCCTCAGTTATATGGTTCAATCTTCCTTTGCAGGGCTGATTTTAGCTGAGGAGACTTGAACCTGGGTGAAATACCAGCATGGAGCCTGAGGGAATGACATGAAGCTGTATCAGGGGAGGCTTAGGTTGGATATTATTGAATATCCAGAGGGTGTTGGGCACTGGAAGGGGCTCCCCAGGGGAGTGTCACAGCACCAAGCCTGACAGAGCTCAAGAAGCATTTGGACAAGCCTCTCAGGCACGTGGTGTAATTCTTAGGGTTGTCCTGTGCAGACCCAGGAGTTAGACTCAATGATCCTTGTGAGTCCCTTCCAACTCAGAATTTTCTGTGATTCCATGATTCTCTGCTGTAGGATGAGTTTAATTCCATGGGTTTCCAGTGTCACTGTTAGCTAGAGTAGAAGCAGCTCCAGGTGTAGCCACACCTTGCAGACAGTGAGGCTCTGAGTCCAGGCTGTCTCCAGGTGTGTGGCTGGAGTAGTCACGGTGATCCCTGGCTTGTCACCTTTTTCATCACCTGCATTTTGTACCTTTAATCCACAAAGCTTAATGCAGTATTCATGCCACAGTTTGTTTCTCTTACAAAAGCAAGGGTCAGGAAAACAGAGAGGACGGCACGAATCTCTACAGAAATCTTTGTCTGTCCCATCTTTCCTCTCTTGAGTGCAGGACATGGCTCAGCGAGTAACTGCACCAAAATGAACCATCTCTGCAGATGCACTGTAGCATTCGGGTCAGGCTGATGCTGGCTTTGGATCCAGATCTCTCTATTATTTTTCTATTTCCTTTTTTTTTTTGGTTTGCAAACTGTGTCCTCAGTCAGCACTAACCACAGGGAGAATTTCCACTCGGAAAGTACAGGCGAGTTTCATTACTGCTGTACAGGCACGGGAAGGCTCCATTTCGGCTCTAACAGGGAAAGGGCTGTTCTGTTCCACCCTTGCGGACTGTCTAGGTCTGAAAGCTCAAAGAGGCCAGCTTATTCCTCGAGTCCTGACATAACCCCTTGTATGGCATTTGCCCCAAGGCAGTGAAATTCCAGCCACTTGATACTTCAGGCTGTGACCTTCGAAGGGTTAAGAGAGCCCCAGCTTCAACCTCCTGAGCTCATTCTGATGCTCAGTTAAAGCCAGGGCAGCTGCACGTTGTTATAGCACTGGACTGGCTCCTTTGGGCTGGGACTCCCAGACTGCTGGGACATGGGTATTGTCCCATGGGATGGGACATGGCCCTGGAGATGGATCACCTTCCAGAGCTGTGATAACCAGCTCTCCTGCTGGCTTTCCTGAGCTTGCTGGGACTTAGAGCTGACTCCTGCACTGAAGGCAGGGGACAGGAAGGCTGGAAAGCCTTCCCTTGCACAGGAAGCTCCGGTGCCTGTCCGGCAGCGCTGGCAGAGGGCTGAGCTGGAAAGAATGCAGCTGCATCTCGGCGAGGGAGTGGAATGAGGGTTTCTGGCTGAGAGGGAGTGGCTGGAAAGCAGGCTTGCACAGGATGGCTGATCTTCTCCAGCCCCTGCCTGTCTTCCTGTCCTCTCTCCTGCCCAAACCTTCTCTCAACAACTCTCCAGGCCTGGAGGTGGGTCACATCCAGCTGGCTCTTGCAGGGGTCATGGGTGGTGGTGCCCCTCTCTGTGTCAGGTCTGCTTGCAGAGGCTGCTCCCGTGGTGGGGAGACACTCACTGTGTCTCCATTGAGAACCCCCCTTTGGCTAACAGCCCTGGGAAGCAGTGTGGCCAGGTGGAATGGGTGCTGTGCTTCAAGGCAGGGGTAGAAAACCCTCCCCTGGCCACTCTGGGCAACAGCTTTCCCACTGGGGTGAAACACCTTGGCAATACACTGCAGAGTGACTGTCTCCTGTGGGATCTGCCCAGGGCTCTGGGCAGCTGGGAGTGACCCTGTGCAGGATCTGACCCGACAGCTCCACTGGGAGCGCAGCACATCCCACAGGGGCTGTCAACAGGGACCTCACAGCTGAGCCAGAGCTCTTGCAACTTGGCTATTTTTAGCCCATGCAAATGGGGGTGTTTCTTTTCCTACTGTTGTGCCTTTTTGCCTTTCCCAGGGATCTTATTGCTGATGAAAGCAAGGGCCTGAGAGCCACATGAGTGTCTGTGCTGGCTGCTGCAGTGACCCCATCTCCACCCACATGCTACTCATCTGATATTCCCCAAGCCCTTTGCAGTGATGGGCTGGAATGGGCAGAAGCACCTCAGCTTACCTTGGACCAGAACCTTTTCTGGGGCTGGGAGACCTGTGGTAACAATTTGAACCCATGAGGTTGGTGTTGAGGGGGCAACCCCCCTCACCAGGATGGGATGAAACAGAGGAACATTGCAGTCTGGTTTATTGTCAGTGTTTCAAATCAATATTTTTTATTACAGAGACTCATGAGGTTGCTCACACTGTGGCAGGAATTTAATAATATAAGGCACGGGGAACATTCAGAGGTAAAAAAAGAGTTCTCAGCCTGGGAGATTTAACCATCACTTTGCTCCTGTCAGGACCCTCTCTTATAAAGCAAAATCCAAATACCTTTTCCCTTCCATCCTTTGCATCCCTTAAATCCACAAGAGGAAAAAAATATTACAGCCTTTCCCTCGAGCATGTGGCAAATATGCCACTTTCTGGGCAGAAACATTCCTTCCAAGTGTGACACGGCTTCCCTGGGAGAGCAGGGCTGGAATTTAAGCACAGCCAAGGCAGAGGGGTGAGCAGTGCTTATGGGCACTGTGATCTGGGGAGAGCCAAGAGCTTTATCTCACCTACAGCTGAATCACAAGGTCAAGGTGAGCCACACACACCCCATCTAGCACAGAAAACACGACAGCAGCGTGGTCATTGAGTGATGGTGAAGCATGTAGCACTTTCAAACCTTTATTATTGAAGACGATTTTACAGGTTGGGAATCATTTCATCTTACTTGTTTGAAATTCTGTGCACTTCCCTATTCACTTGTTCGATTTCTCTTTTTTTTTTTTTTTGTGCCCAATAACTGCTAAATTCAAGCCCTGGGAATGGGAGGGAAAAATAAAAAAAAAAAGGGAAAACAAAATCCTACCACTCCGTCTTTCTCACCCCTCTCCATCCTTCCTACCACGAGCTGGGTGGCCACAATGTCACCTGCAGCTGCTCTGCTTGAGAACCCAATCCTCCTACATCCTCTGGCTCTGCCTTCCCTCGCTGGCATCTGTGACTGGGGCGGTGAATCAGCTGAGAGGGTTTTGTGTCTGACATGTCAGGAACGTGCTGTTAGCGAGAAGTTAGGAGAAGCCAATCCGAGAGCGGATGCCAACGCAGAGCGGATATTTAGCACAGGAACAGTCCGCGGTAAAGACACATCAGAGAGAGAAAAGGCTGGTAAGAACATGTGGAAACAGCTGGGTGAGTAATCTAGTGGTGATAGATAAGGCTATGAAGGAGGACTGTTATTTCTCTTAGCACCGTTACTACATATGTTTAGACCTATATTAGCACCTTGTTCCCAGGGGAAAAACAAAACAAAACAAAAGCAATTTAAAAACCAAAGGAAGTGGGAAGGTTAAAACATGACAAAGTTGGCAGCAGAGCAGGAAGGCGAGCGTTTAGATCACAAGATCCTTGTCTATGTCCTCTGTGGAAGGAAAAGAGAGAGACAAAGTCAGGAGGTGGATGGTGCCAGGGTCCCACTGTTCCTGCACCCTCCCCACTCCCCCCTGCTCTCCCTCACCCAGGGCAGGCTGTAATGCATTGCTTCAGCCAGAGTGGGGGCTCTGGGGGTGCTCTTCAGTCTCCCCTCCACCCCCATTCCTGCCCTCCTCAGCACTTACGCTCCTTGATGCCAAAGCAGCTGGCCCACTCCTCCAGGGCGATGTACTTGTCGTTGTCCAGGTCGCAGGCCTCGAAGAAGCGAGTGGTGCAGTGCTCCATGGGGATCAGGGGGGCACGGAGCGGGGCCAGCTCGGTGTGGGACAGGTACCTGCCAAGGTGACCACGTGGTCACAGGAGGGTAGATGCTTGCCCCAGCTCTCTGTTTTGGCTGCTGTCCCAGTGCCCTCCCAGTATCAGCCCCTAAGTGTCACCAGGGTCAAGGCTGGTGTCTGCCTTTGCAGCTGGCTGTGCTGGTCATGAAATAGCCACCAGCTGGGGGTCCCTGCCAGCTGCCCCCACCCCACAGGCCCACGTGTGTGATCACTCTCATGCCCATCTCCAGCCCACAGCTAAGCCAGCAGCTGCTATCTCAGCTGCTGCAGTTATCCCGGGGCCTTTGGACTATGATATTTTAGGGGACTATCATAGAACAGTAAATCTGAGAAGAGAGAAACTCCACACCCAAGGGAGGTGGGAGCAGCTGGGGCTGGGGGAGGCCTGCAGAAGAGCTGGTTGCAGGAGGCAAAGGTGCCTCTACCCCAGCCTGGTTTGCCACAACCTCTGCAAGATGTGACTCTGCCACCAGCCACCCACTTGTGTCACATCTCCAGCCTGCCTTGGCACCTTCTACTGCCGAATCACCCTGGTCCTTGGGCAAGAAATGGTGGGGTCTCTGTCCTGCTCTGCTGGCACTCACCCATCAATGGGGTGCTGGTCCAGCTGCCCGAACTGCCAGTGCACGGGGAAGATGTACATGTTGTAGTTCTTCTCAAAGTCCCGGGCCAGGAGCTCCACGGTGTGGTCACCAGCCTCCAGGCGCTTCTCGTTCTCATGGATCTTCTTCACCTGCCATGGGAGAGGCCGGGGAGACCTTGTCAGTAGGGAAATGGGGTGCAAGGGGGGACCTTGGGAGGGACTTTACAGGGATCCCACAGGTCACTGTGGACAGGCTCCCTGTCTGTGCTGGCTCCGTTGCAGGGGTGAACTGCCTCCCCTGTCCCTCACCTTGAGCTTCTGCTTCTCGGTCAGCAGGTTGTTGTCCTCGTCGCGCTCGTACAGGGTGATCAGCACGTTCTTGAGCCAGTCCCGCATGCGCAGGGGGAACTCGGTGAGCTCTGTGTCCAGGCAGGCAGGGATGACTGCAGGTCATACACAGTGGTCAGTGCAGCATCTGGACATGCAGCTCCACACCCTGGACATGCAGCCCCAGTGCCCTCCCACCTCAGCCCCGAGCCTGCCAGGACCTTTGCTCTCCCTCAGACTGTGAACATGGGGGGGGTGTGCCCAGTTAGGGATCCTGTTGTCTGAGGGTTTGGCCCCACTTACATTTGCAAGGCCCAATGTAGTCCAGGTGCAGCTTGTGTCCCTTCTTGGTTCCCTCCAAGGTGCACTTGGTGGCAAAGAAATGGCAGGAGGAGTCGTAGGTCTTGTTGTCAGTGCCACAGACCTGCACAGGAAGGGCAGATGCTGCATGAGAGGCAGGGAGAGCCTCCAAACGAGATGTCTGACTTGTTTCCTGGGGTGGGCAATGGCTCCTTCTTCACCAGCCACCCTTACTCTGTCTCCATCTGGCAAAGCCCATGTGGGTCCCTCCTTGCCCTGGGCCACCCAGCAGCTGCTGCCCTCACCTTCTCGAAGACGCCAGCGGTGGCGGGGCAGCTGGAGGGGTCCTGGCACACACACATGGGCGAGTTGTTATCATCCACCTCGCACACCTTTCCGTGCTTGCAGTGGTGGTTCTGGCAGGGGTCTGCAGCAGGAGGGGAGCAAAGTCAGAGCCAGCCACATCCTCACCTCCCATGAGATGCTCAGCGCACCTCAGCACAGAGGGAAGACAGAGACTTTGCCAGGGACAGCCCCCAGCATCTATTCTCACACCAGGAAGATGTGAAGGTTTCCAGAAGTCCATGCTAGCCCTTGAGCTAATCCTGAACTCCTTTCTTTAGCCATTCTTCTGTTGCAAAAATGGGCTTACAGAGAGCCCAGGGCTGGAAGAGGCCATGTGCCTCTTTTGCTTTAAATGTGCACCCAGGCTGGCATTGTCCTTGTGCTACAGCCCTTCCCAAAGGAGCCCCTCAGTGTTTGGGGTGGCTTAAACTCCCCCACACAGGGAGGGGATGGTGTCCCTGCCAGCAGGAGGGCAGGGAAAGAGGGACTTACTCTCTGCAACAATCTCCTCTACATCCTCCGTGGGTTCCTCGAACTCTCCCACCTCCACCTGGACAGGATTAGCCCCCACAGGCTCCTGCAAAAGAGGTTGGTGTTTCTGCTGTGGGTGCACACAGAGCACAGCCCCAGCTGCCTGGGGGGCAGAGCAGCTCCCCCTTGGCTCCCCAGCGCTTTGGGGATGCTCTGCCCAGAGCTGTGGTGCTGAGGGGGTGGGTGAGGAGGAGGGACAGAACCACTGACCTCTGTGGTGGGATCTTCGATGACCTCTGTCTCATCGGGCAGAGCCTCCTGCTGCAGGGGCAAAGACCCGTGAGTGGGGATCCGTGGGGCAGTCCCAAGGGGGGTGACCCACTGGAATGGGCAGTAGGGCCACCCTCAAGTTGCCCCTCATCCCTCAGTACTTTATTTGTTATAAAAGAAAATCCCCATCGGCTACTCCAGATGGACATCCCCGACAGCAGAGGCTCTGCTGTCTCCTGCACTTACCGGCGCTGCCAGGGCTTTGCCTGCCAGGCAGAGAAGGAAGAAAATCCAGGCCCTCATCTTTCAGCAGACCTTGAATAAAGCAGAGGAAAAGGAGGGATGAGGAAGGAGGCCACTGTGTACCGCTGGGCTCCAGGCTGAGCACTCAGACACTTCGAGAAGGGCGTTCTCTCCATTTCCTGCCTTGTCTGTTCAGCATTACAGACCCACATGATGGCTCTTCTAGCCAAAATCTTGGGCCAAATCGTGTTTCCAAGATAAATTCATTTGATTTTGCAAAATGAGACAGTGGGGTTTAGATGTCTGTTGCTCTCCTGGATGCCTTTAGGAAAATCACAGTCAAATTGGCTCTTTCCTTCTCTGGAGGCTTTTTTTTTACAAATCACCCCATATTTTTCATGTTAGAAATCCCCTGTTATGAGTGCCAGGTAAAAGGAATGAAGCTCTATCATCTTATTTGTCAATCAGAGGAAAAATGGAAGTGGAGGAAGGAAAGAGATAACAGAGAGACAATGAGACAGAGCACTTGACAATTAAATCCTTTAGAAAACCCCTTCCCCTATGGACACAGACATCCCTAGGGATATCAAAGCCTAACATGTATAGGTGTCTACTATTGTTTTTCCCTTTCCTGCTCAGACCTGAGGGTCCCCAGACTGGGTTTGAGGGACCCAAGACCACTTGGGGGTTGTGTCCTGCTGGGAGACGAGCTCCAGAAGGATGAGCCCTTTGCACCTTCCCAGTCTGGGCTGTTGCAGAGCCTCTGTAGGACGAGGCAGCCCAGCTAACAGTGGCTGTGATGTGAGCCAGGAGGAGAGTGCAGCTGGTGACATCCCCCTGGCCTTGTCCCCCCCGGTTCCTGTTTGGCAGGGACGAGCCCCTCTGTGTGCGGGCGGAGAGGAGCTCAGCTGGCCGCTTAATATGCCGGTGGCAGCGAGGGCTGCCCGCTCCCTTCCGCCCCGGGGACAGTGGAACTCCGCCGTTCTCGCTTGTGCCAGCGAGGGGACCTGTCCCCCTGCCAAGTCTCCCTTCCGCCTGCGCTCCTCCGCTCCACCTGCGCGCCCGGGCCAGCACAGCCCGCCCTGGCGCCAGCAAAGGGAGGGATTTGCTGGGACAGAAAGTGTTGGACAAGGTCTCTTCTTCTCTCCCAGGATATCTGATGTCACTGCATCCTTTCCTTTCCATGCACAGCAGCTCTCTGGGTGTAAAACCACACCAAACCTGTGCTGCCGAGACGCCAGCCAGGCTGGGCTCTGCTTTCGAACTTAGCATGGTTTGGCCACTCAGAGAAAATCCTCTTTCCAATCTCAGGACCTCACCCAGCCCCCAGTGGGGTGTCTGTGCAAAATAGGGAATGGATGGCAGCTTCCTTGGGATGTCAGAGGGCTGGGAGGGGGTGCTGGGGATGGCTGCTGTGGTGGCATGAAGGACCTGTGGCAGAGGAGCTGTGGGGAGGGGGTGATGAGCCCTTTTGCTCTATCAAGGCTGCAGCTGAGCAGCTCCCTCCTCTCCTGCTTGGTATGAGCTGTCCCTTCCCCTGGTCTTGATTTGTTCAGGAGGCTTCTGTGAGCTCTGCCAGCATTTGCGAGCAGAGATCACTGGTTCTTCACTCCTGGAAGGGTTGTTTGGGGAGGGAGGTGGAAAAGTACTGGTGATTCTGGCCATCTCCCCTCTTGCTGGTATCCCCTGACTTGTAAAGGCTCCTCCTGGGCTTCTCCCAAGGGTCTTGTTTACTTTGGAAGATGCTCTGAGGTTCAGTGATGCTCATTGGGCAGTGCCCAGCCTGAAGAAGAGGGCAGTGCATGCACATGTGGAAGGTGGCACTAACAAGAACCCAACCCCACACCAAGGCCATCTTAGATCATTTCCCCAAGCTTTAAAAAAGCCTTGAATTTCAAAGTCTGGACATGCAGTAAGCTGGGGTCAGGGAATTACATGTTTGCTAGGAGCCAGCAGACGGTTGGAGCTGCCAGTGTTGTGTTTGGAGGAAGAAGGAACACGAAAAAGTCTGAGCAAACAAGTTCTGCAGAGCTGTCTTGTGCCTTAGATGGTAAAACAAATTTATTATAAAACGACAACCTTTTGGAGGCAAAGCCTGTGCAGCGAGGACATTGCAGTGTCTGTGAGCCCCTGGCTGGCTTGCAAATGGTCATTCCTGAATGCCTGGTGGTCAAAAGTCCTGAAATAACAGCTCAGGAGCCTTGCACACGGAGTTGCTCCATCAGGATAATGTGGTCCGTGGTGCAAGTCTCCCTCCTTGTGGAGCAGCCATGGTCCTGCTATCCAAGAGGATGCTCTTTGGAGCAGGCAGCTGGGCCGCACCACGAGCTCAGCATCCATCCCCCAGCTGGAGGGACTTGGGAGGATCCCTGAGGGGCTCTGCACTGGGAGTGGCTGGCACTGCTTTGTGAGCCCCACGGAGGGCAGAGGGCAGCAAGGGGGGTGCAGCCAAGGGGTCATTTTGGACAGAAGAAAACAGGGAAAAAGATTTTAGCAAGCAGGGACTTATGTCCTTCTGCATCCTAAAGGAATCAACAGACACCAGCACTTTGCAGGATGCTGGAAACCAGCACAGAAAGGGCTGCTGAGTATAGAATGAGAGAAGCTGCATGGTCACCACCCTCTCCTCAGGCCTGCCCTCCTGAAGGTTGTGAATTGAGGAGACAACAGGGCACGCATGGGCTGCAGGACCCATGGGCTGCACAGCCTTTTTAATACCTGACCCCACTTGCATCCTACATGGGGCTTTCAGCTCCCAGTCACTCTATGAACAGGGTCTGGGGGCTCCCACAAACAACCCCTTTCCAGGATGGCCCTCAGCACCAGCTGTTCATTGCATACCCCAAAGAAGAAGACCACGGGGTGTAGAGAGGTCTGAGGCTGACCCTCAGCACCTCCATAAACTCAAAGCAAGCTGCTCTGGGAAACTCTTTGCCACGCTCCCCCCAAGCTTGTGGCACCATCATCGGTTTCTCCTGATGGGGAAAACACCCTGCAGCGATGCACAGAGGAGAATCTGTGCCACTGGGTCTGTGGGTCTCTCATGGGGACCCCAGCCTGGGGGCCTTTGTGGGTCGGGGGAGGACACTGACGAGGCAGGCGCAGCCTCCAGGAGAGGCTCCATGGATGGTGGGAAGTGGTCCATGTGGCGCTGGCCCTGTCCAGGGTTGCGTAAGCCCTTTGGGGTGCCACGTTAGCGTGGGGAGGAGTCTCTGCCTGGCCACTTTGACAGCTCCTCCCCGAGGCCACCGGGCTCACCCCAGCTGCCACCCCTGCTAACCCCGGGTGAGGGGCTCCGCTGCCTCCTCCCACTGCAGCCTTGGAGGCAGGAATGGGCAATGGCTGGGCAAAACCCTCCCATGCCTCAGCTCCTGCCTGCAGCCCAGCCCGGCAGCAGGGTCTCCTGCACCCACCCTCCTTCTGCTCACGGCTCATCCAAGCCTCTGGAGGAGCTGACATTCCCCCACCTCACACGGAGTGTAAAGGCAAGACTGGCCCAGAAAAAGACTCTGCCAAAGCCCACTGGGGCCACAGTTTTCAAGGTGCAGATGGGTGACCGAGTGTGACCCCCATAGAGACACAACGCCAGGGCTGGGTCCCCACTGCCTCGCCCTGACCTCCCTATGCAAGCAAGACCCTCTGAGCTTTGCTCAGCAGCCACTCCCAGGCTAAAATTCCATTTGAAGCCGGAGCTGTTTGCGTGAGTCCCCATAAAGCTCCCTGCTGAACAGGTCCCTGCATGTTCGGTGCTGGCTCACCCAGATGTGCTGCAGCTGCCCTGGGTGCCTGGGGAGCAGGGCAGGGGAGTGGGCGGAAGCCAGCCTGGCTCCTGCCACCTGCACAGACCCCTCTCACGCAGTGTGCAGGCTCAGACAGCCATGGAAGGTTTAGATGGAAGTGCAATTCCCTTTAGCTCACACACACATTTACACACTCCAAGTAAAACACGGCGGGGAAGAAATCTACCTACTCCATGTGCCCATGCAGAGTCAGCAGAGACACGGCTACACCCCAGCACTGTGTGAACCCATTCCCTGTGCTGGGGGCTGAGCAGCTCTGATTGAACTAGGAAATGTTCCAGATCTTACAGGGCTTATTGATACAACGGCAAGAGCCCATCACAGCTGTGTGCTGAAGCTGCCGTAGTTTCTCCAGGTTGCAGACTGAATCCATACTGGAAAACAATCAAATTAGTACAAAGAAAAGTGCCTGGACGAGCCGGGGTCTGCAGGCAGCGGCTCATGGATGAGCTCTGTGCAGACAGGTGAGACAGAATTTTGCGGTCCTGCCTGAGCTTTTTCTTTTGTGTGGGCTGGACCTAAGGCAGTGTCAAAAGTAGCCCGGATATTTTAGTGCCAGGTGCCAGAGGTCCCTCCGGCTCCCGGGGGATGTAACCAGCTGATCCCGCACAGCTCCACAAAGGAGGGAGAGAATAAACTGTCCGATAAATGTTCTGCAAAAATGCAAACCATCTCCAAAGCATTCCCTGGACTTGCCCTGCCACAGGCGCTCCAGCGATAACAGCCCTGACATCCTTCGGACCAGAGGACCCAGAAAAGGTTTCCATGGGAGCCGACATTCCTCTGGGGCTGAGTCATAGAAGAGCAGAGTGTTGTAGAAGGAGGGGCTTGAAAAAAACTTCGAAAAGTTTATTTCTGCTCTTCCCCCTCCCAACACCGCCCGCACCTCTGCTCCTGCCTATGTGGCAGACAATGGCTTGGCTTTTGCTGCTGCGCAGGATGCAACAGCCTTTCATTTTCACTTGAAAGTCGCCTGATCCACCCTAACAAACGGTTGCAATTAACTTTTGTCCTTTTGGAGGGATGCTGAGTTTTTGGGCTGTTTCGAGTTGGTCCTCTCTGAGGGCTCGGGAGCACCGGTGACATTCCCGGTACGCCCGGTTTCGCTCCAACTTGAAACTTTTGCCCTTCGGTTTGGGTGGGAATTCAGCCCCCAAACGGTTAAATTTCCTTGTTTTTGGCTGGATGCAACCGAGTGGAGCTTTCTTAGAAAAGGGACACAAAGAGCAGTTAGACTGTCACGTCACCGGGCCGGGAAGGACAGCGGCTGCCTTTAAAGGAAGCAAGCCCTTGTCTCTTCTGTATGGACCTAAAATAGTGCCTGACCGAACCCAAGTCCCTAAAACTTAAAAAACCACCCCAAAAGAGCTTTACTCCTCCTCTCCTGCAGTCGCCGTCTCCCTAACAGTCGATCAGCCAGAGTTCGGCAAGCCAGGGCAGCAGACTTGAAAGGCTTTCAAAGTTTGCTCGGAACAAAAAGCCGAGTGTCTTTTTTTTTTTTTTTTTTTTTTTCAAAGGAAGAATAAGACCGGCTACACTGAAAAAATAAAACCGCTGAGATGAAGTCGACAGCTCTTTTGTTCTTCCTCTGGATACTCTGGTGAGTAAAACATCACCTGCCAACGCACCTCAGGCTGGGACTAGTGGGGACTGTTCGTAACTAGATCTGATTTTCTCTGCAGGCTGGTTGTGCCCAGACCTTGGTCTCTCGGATCTCTCTAAGGAACTACCCACCAGCTGAAAACCCAGAGGGGAAAAAGGGAGGAGAAAGAAGAACGAGGGCGGGTTAAACCTTTGCAGTCAGATGCCAGCATTAAAGCTCTGGCAGCGAAACTGAGTAAGAGACAGTTTAGAAGTGGAAATGCTGCAGAGAAGAGAAAGGGGTGAAGTCAGGAGGAGTTTCCAAATGCACCGCTTGGGGTGGAGAGCGTCCAGCTCCCCATCCCGAGTGATGCATTGCGAGCACTGGACACACTCCCCTGGACACACTCCCCTGGACACACTCCCCTGGACACACTCCCCTGGCCAGGGTCCCCCACGAGCCGGGCTGTGGGGACCCCCATGTCGGGAGGAAAAGCACAGCAAAGGCAAACGCGAATCTCGGGCCATACCTCGCAGTCCCGGCAGCACGGCTGAGGGAACTTCAGGCTCTTGGACAGGCTGGAGGAATCTGTGGGTTTTAGAAGGAGGCAGGAGGAAGCCGAAGGGTGGGCTGGGTTTCCCGCTGCCTCTCCCCCTCCTCCTCCTCGCTATCTTTCCAAATCCGTCTCTTCCTCTCCCCCTCTAAGTGGGCAGTCCCTCCTGAGGCACAGCCTGGCTCCAAAGGATAGACCAGAGAAATCAAGCCGGAGATCAAGGGGTCCCTCGCGGGGACAGAGCAGCCCTCAGCGCAGCCCTCCCAGCAGAGTCCCTGTCACAGCAGCTCCCTGCTCTGCTGCCGTGAGTTTTCAGTGCTCTGTCCCTCTCGGACTGACAGCAGGGGGGATGGGGGAGTGCCAGCTCTCTGCTTGGTTTTTGCACCTCTTAACCACTTCACCTGCTGCAATTATGTTAAATGCTGTCATTTCTCAGCGGAGTAGCTCACTCCCTGAGCTGGTGTTTCCCATCCTCGAGGGCATGCAGAGGAAAGCGGGAGAGCTTTTGCTCGTCCATCCTGTCCCCTAACACTGCTGATATCTGTGACTGCCTTGTGGAGAGGGAGAGGAAAGAATGACGCAGGGAATGTGGAGGATAGAGACATATCTGAAATATGCTGTAAGTAGGCAGAGAAATGCTGGGCTGGTCTCTCTGCTGTGGTTATCGTCCAGCAGATCTGGACTGATTGAACAAAACCCACAGTCAGAATTGCCAGTCAGCTGAATTCAGTGGTCTCTTCAGACATCACTCAGTATTTTGACTTTACAGATCATAACTCAGCTGGAGCAGCTGCCCAGCCAGAGGGAGCCAAGCAGCAAAGCTGTTTCGAGTTGAGTTTTCCCATCTGTTCCTCTCTATGCTCAGGGTGAAAACCCAGCTCTTCTCTCCTTGCTTCTCTCCATGGCTGAGAGGATCTGAGGTGCATCTGCTCCCTCAGAACCAGCATGGCCATGGCATTGCACTGCAAAGGAGAGCCAGCAGCCAAAAATTGCTACAGTTTGGGCATCCCTAAAGAGTGTCTCCGTGCCATACAGGGCTGTTCTGAGCCCTGTGGATAATCCAGCCCTTTGCAGCTTGTGATCCTCCTGTGGCATCAAACCTCACCCCAGGGCTGGTCTCCAGGGGCTGCTGGAAAGATGGTGTCTCATGTAGCCAGCAGGACTGAGGACATCTGGGCACCAGCAGTGTGATTGTGCTGGGTGAAGGACACCCAAGACCATAACAAAATTCAACATCATGTTTTGTTTTGGCTGCCTGGGGTTTGGGTTCATTCCTTGTGATTATGTGCTATCTTTGAGAGGGGCTGAGACATGGACCTGGGTGCTTAACTCTTCCCACTGATGTTGCTGAGGATTTAGATGTCAACACAGGGACTGGCCTGTGATGACCTCTGGGCTGTGCTGGCTCCTTGCCCTGCAGGATGCCTCCTTGCCCTGCAGGATGCCTCCTTGCCCTGCAGGATGCCTGCTTGCTCTGTAGGATGCCTCCTTGCCCTGCAGGATGCCTCCTTGCCCTGCAGGATGCCTCCTTGCTCTGTAGGATGCCTCCTTGCTCTGTAGGATGCCGTTGTGGCTCTGTATCAGCTCACTCCTCATCCATCTCCGTATCTCTCATCATCTGTATCTCTTACAGCACTTCTGCTGCATGTGAGAGATCAGATGTAAGACTAAACATCCCATGGCCAACAAGGAACAAAATATAACCACAACAGAAAGGGAAAGCAGCGGGGAAAGATAGGGGAGGGATTCATGAAAACCCATCATCACTTCCCAGTGAACAGGTCAATCTCTGTGATCAGGCAGCTCAGGAGGCTGGTGGCAAAGAACAAGGGAAGAAAATCTTCTTCACCCATTTCTTTTCTTGGCTGCACACTTCCCAAAAGCCACCCCTGGGTGTTGATATGTGGGTGTTGATACCACTCACAGACACATCCATAAATATTCCATGTGACCCTCCCAGGTCCCTGGGGAGGCTGGATTTATAATGGTGTCTAAGACTCCATGGGTCCTTCTAATGGAACCAGCTGGAGCACCTTGTCCTCCCACCACAAGTGTCCGTAGCTCCCAGGTGCAGCCCAGTGCCACTTGTAGGTCCAGTTTGGCTCCAGAGGTCACACATCCCCTAAGCCAAGGTTTCATTTGCTTGATTCATATCCCAAGGAGCTGAACACAGCTGTTGAATGCTCTCTGCAATAGATTAGTCACGACTCGCATTGAAATTGTACCGCTGCTGGTTCTTCTCAGGAAAAAAAAAAAAGACATCTGGAAAAAATTTTAGAGAGGAAAAAAAAAAAGAAGAGAAAAGGAACCACAACTTTTCTAACTGACAACGTGGCAATTGCTCTGCACTGTAGCCTGAAGCTAAGACCTCTGCTAAGGGCTTAGACAAATGATAGTGCCATGGAGATAATTATAGCAGGGATTTCTTTATGGATGTGGTGGCTTAGACCCTGGGTCTGAGCGAAAGCAAAAAGCAGTGATGCAGTCACATCTGGAAATGGCCCCCAAGCTCATCCCCTGAGCCCAGCGGGGTGGGAGTGAGGGGTGCTCATGGTGCTCCACCCACATGGTGGGGGCAGCCGGGTCCTGCACCTTGGGAAGGACACACTGCCAGGCATCAGCGGTGGGATGCAGGGGGACCACACGGAGGGGGAAACAAGAGCCTGCAGCAACTGGCTGGCTCGTTAAACTCAGCAGCTTTAAAAAGCTCCAGAAGCAACTGAGAGCTTGCAAAGGAACTCCTGGAAAGTCCTTTCCACTCTTGTAAGGCTTAGTGGGGTCATCAAAGAGGAGATTTTGGTGTCAGGCTATCAGGAGGAAAACTGGACCTCACACACGTTTAGAAAGTTGTCTTATGCCATCTGGGGCACCGGATGGGCAGGGGATTGCCCAAGGGGCCTCCACAGCCCTGGGAGCCCTGGTAGGGCTGCAGCAGGTCCAGCTCAGGCTCCTGACCATGTGCCAGTGGGTGCTTTGGGCACAGTGGATGAACCCCAGGGCTCCTGGGGCTCGCTCCCAGATCAAGTGACTGCACAAACTCAGATGGAAACAGCAAACAGGGCAAGACCCTTTGAGGCTTGAGCTCATTTTACAGCAAAGCCAAGAGGTCTGGAGGGGTGAGGTTTGAACTCCAGCTAACCCCTGTTCAAAATCCAAATTTCTTCATCGTGCTTTGAGCCAGGTTGGGCAGATCTGGGCTGGCGCAGTTGAGAAAATCCTGTTGCTTTCCAAGAGGGGAACAATTCTGCTGTAAGAGATGGGGGAAAAGGCAAGTGAGCAGCTCTGTGGGAGTGATACAAGTGTGGATTAATAATCCTGCCATCTTCTGCTCACTAATTTGTCAGTCTGAGGAGCCTTTCCTTCCCTCTGCTCTGGGAGGGATTCTTTAATGAGTTTTTCTCTAGAGGATGTGTCTGCATTAATTGCTGGTGGAGGCTGCTGCAAAACAATGAACCCAAAGTGCATATAAATAAACAGGATGCCCTGGAACCACTGTGGTAATGTAATTTGCTAAGTCTTCATCCCTGGGTGTGTGGCTGAAGCCTGAGCTCCTCACAGGTGCAGGGCAGTGTGGGGGAAGTCAATGGCTGCAGGGGTGGGAGCCCAGCACCCAGCTCAGGAAAAGTTGAGAGTAAATGCAGAGCAGACAGGAATCTGCTTATCCCAGGAATTTCCCATCTCTCCTGCTCTCTGGGAGTGTGTCAGCTGGAGGGTTTCTGGTTTTTTCCATTTCAGAAGCAGATCAGAGGCAGAAGGGCTGTGCTCTCTGGGCTCGCACTAAGCAGATGTAGGGCCACTGAAAGCACCATCTGCACAGGGCAGGATGAACCCAAACTATCTTGGGAACATGCCTGAGAGTGTCTCATGTAGGACAAGGAAGATGGGATGGGACTCTGCCCCTGAGCTGAGCCATAGGACTGATGCCTGGTTCAGATGGAGCAGACGGATGCTCAAGGTCTTTTCCTGTGCCTGCACTGGGGTGCTGGTCAGAAGCAGACGGAGAAGGAGGAGTGGATGTCATTGCAGATTCTCAGCTGTAATCCAGAGGCCAGCAGGGCAGGAGATGGAAAACCAGCTGTGCACGGCTCTGCAGTGAGTCACAGCCTGGGAGCAGGCTGCAGAGCTAGAAAGCAGGACAGGCTTACTGTGAAATGTCTTGCTCTTTCCATGATGTGTGTGGGCTCTCACAGCTGTCCCAGGGTTCTCTGGTGGAAGGCTCTTCCATGCCCCATGGGGAAGGTCTCTCCTCTGCCTCTTTCAAACTCCCCCTGCATTATCATCTCACTCACTTGGAAATGTGTGGGGCTGCAAGCTTGGGAGAAGCCTGTCTGTCCTCCCTGAAACCAAACTGAGGCCAAAGAAGCAGGGGAAAAAAATCCATCACCTTCCTCAGCTGTGGTGCAAGACAGGAGCTCTGTGTGCTGCAGCTGCCCCTGCGCTGCCCAGGATGCTGCTCATGGGCATCACGTCTGAACACCCAGAGAGGGTGGCAGATTAAACCCCTCTGGCTGTAGCCCCTCACCATGTCCCTGTGGCAGAGTCCCCACAGCCCTGCCTGGACACATTGCACCAGGCACCGGCACACAAGAGCCGTCCTCAGCTGATTTGAAACACCCAGGCACATCCAGCCTGGCTGAGTTTAGTCCCAGCCCAACACCTACAGTATCCAAAAAACCTGATTGTTCCAAAAGGCCCCTTTCTGCAAGGGGCTGTTCCCTATTAGTCCTGGGCACGAGGATGTTGTGTGCCTGAATTACAGTCGGGTGTCTCAGCCCTCCTCTGCTGTTGCTTGAGGCTTTGTGCTGCACTTGTGCCTGTGACTTGCAGAAGGTGAAATAAAACTTCCAGGAGGGAAGGACTGCTACGTCCAGGTAGTCCCACCTTGCTCCTGGTGTTTACCTACAATGCACTTTTGAGTCCTCTTGGGCCTGACAGATGCGGTTTGGCAGCTTTTGAAGGATATTAATAGAACTGCTTGAGGAAATAAACAGGAATCCACTTTCAAGCCCTTGGGGCATGTGGGGAGAGGGAAGCTCCTGGGCTGCAGTGGCAGCTCTTTTCCATGGAGAAACAGTCTAAAAGGCAGCTTTGATGGGAATACCCAGGTGAAGCTGTGCCAGCCCCAGAACATCAAATGCCATCTGGAGAGCAGTGGACATAACCATGGGTGAGGAAAAGACCAGAAAGGCAAATTCGAGGGTTCACAAGGCTCTCGGGGGCCAGCTGCATTGGGTTTTTTGGGTCATGAGTGTGAGGTCCTCTAAGAGAAGCTTGATTCTCAGATGAGTTGGCTACTTACCCTACAACCCTTCTTAATTTAATTGGCCATACCAACTTACATCTAAGGGAGGAAAGCAATGGTTTTTCTGGGCCATGTCTATGCTGGGAGCCCATTTAGAAGGCTCCCTTTGGGAATGTGATGCAGTGGGCAGGCTGGTGAGTGTCTGTGGGGCCAAGCAGTGATGGGGCAGAGCTGCCATGGATTGGAATTGCAGCTGAAGCAAAGCAGGCAGCAGGATTTGGTGTCCTCAGCATAACTTGCTGTCCCCAGGATCCAGAAGCTGAGAACATGGGCTTTAAGTGAGGGCTGCTTTCGCTCCAGGCTTGTGCATTGCCAGAGGCAAAGAGGAGGAGGGAAAGCCAGTCTTGAGGAGGGCAAGGCACACTGGTGACAGGCAAGCTGGAATATGAGTTGAAGCCTGGAAAGTTTAGCAGTTCCCTGTGGAGGCTGAAAAACAGGACTTTAGTGTCCTCCTATTAACCCTCATTGCTGGCAAAACCCTATCAAAATATCCCCGCTCCCGGGCAGCCCTGCCCCGCTTACAGTAACTCGGTGTGTGCACGGCTCCGTGCTCCCAGCTGCTCCCCATCCCCTGCCCCCTGCACAGCCTGTGTCCTGCTGTGACACAAGCCAGGACAGGCACCGGACAGAGCGATCCCGAGAGGCCACATCCCCTCTAGCACTGCTGGTGGATGAACTCCTACAGCATCCCTGGGTGGGAGCTGAGCTGTGCGAGAGCTGTGGCTGCATCCAGGCAGGACACAGGGCGGGAGGTGCCTGAGGTGCCTGGGCCACCCCCGGCTGAGCCCACACATATCCACCCTGAGAATCCACATTTTTCTATCTATTGCTCTGACACTTTCTGCTCGAGCTGAGCTCACTTCAGAACAAGCCCTGGCTTGAGATGTACCAGATGACTGAGCCAGGCTGCCAGATGCAGGAGGCTCCATGAACAGGGTGCCCCTTAGAAGAGACAAAATGGGATTGGTTTTGGCGACATTCTTTTGGAAGGATGGGCTACAGAGGGAAAAGCAAGCAGCTGTGCTGGTGCTTGGTTGCCCACTGGGGTTACATCACCACAGCCAGTCACAGGCAGCTGTAGAAGCTGGCAAAGAGGATATTAGGGGAGACAGTAGGAAATATTTTTTGACAAGACTTTGGGGCAGGATATCCTGTGAGCCTGAGCCACCCCTGTCATGCAGGAGCCGTGTGAAAGGGTGTAGGGTCAGGTAGGCAGGGCTAGTAAAAGGCAGTGCTGAGAGCCACTTCGTGATTTTAACATCTGGTGACTGTGATTTACAAACACAGCCACTCCAGGCCAACACCAAGTGCAAGCACTGACCTCCACACCATCTCTGCTTGCTGGCTCCTTTCAAATCATCTCCTAGTGCACTTTTGAACCACTCTAAGCTCCCCTGTCCAGTGTGGATTTTACTCCAGGGAGTTCAAGTTCCTTAAAATATTCCTACCTTGAGCAATTCAGATCTTTAAGGCCATGCACAGATATTCTGCTCCTTGCAAGGGCCAGTCAGTGGGGGAATCATTTGCATCATCTGTATGGAGCTTGATGGAATTTCACTGATGAGGGAGTAAAGGAAACCCAAGAGGACACAACCCCCTTAGCTGGATGAAAATACAGCGGACATATGTGGGCAGAAAATACCTCGTCCATCACTGCTTCGGTGTGATGAGTTCTGGGGATCTCAATTTAGCCCTGAAGCTTGTTTACTTCCCTTCAGAAAACCACCATCCCGTTTGGCCGGGGTTTGGCAGGAGCAGTGCTGTGGGCAGGGCTGTGGGAAGGCTTGGGGCTGATACTGCACCGTGTCTGTGAGCTTGGGGCAAGGTGGGACGTGGGCAGCCCCAAAATAGCGAGGTCATGTGGGGCCCTGAGCAAACACAGTGACTTTCCATCCTGCGCCTAGCCCAGAGCAGGGTCCCTCCCTCAGGACCTGCTGCTAAAATTAGCAGTGTTTCCCCACGCCGTATGCCCTGCATATGTTATCAACAGCTGTTTAAGGAAATGGAGGGACCAGAATCACAGTTAAAAAACCCTACCAGATTTGGAGAAGTCCCTTTTAAGCTTCTATTTTATGGGAAAAGCAGAGAGAAAAAATTCTTCCTGAAATGGGGGCTCTGAGGGAGAGAACATTGGACTCTTTCCTGTGTGATGCTGCTGTGAGATTGCTAATGAACATTAATTGTATCAGGCATCTGCAAAGACTAACCAGAAAATTACAGAGATGAGACACAAGCATTGGTTATGTCACCCCACAGTCCCTTAACTTCAGATGTGCCCAAAGGTACAACTTGCATCCTCTCCCGTGCCTGCCCACGTCACCCCAGGCAGCAAGATTGCCCAGGATTTACTACCAAGATTAATGGAGTGGATTTTTAATGGCATGAACACTCAAAATATTCTGTTGTTCACTGAGGGGGAAAAGGTGGGAACTGGGAAATTAAGGAAACAGCAGCTTTCTCAATGAGGGGGATGGTGCAGGGAATTGTCTGGGCCCGTCTGGAGATACTCAGCTGCAAAACAGGAGGGAGACCACACTGTGCTTTTGGATAATTGATGGCCACCCAGCTGGATCCAGGCACCAAACCCACTGTGGGGATGTTCACCTATTCCCTTCGCTAATGCACACAGAGGCTGATGAAGCTGTGCACAGCGAGGGCACCCGGGCAGCTGCCGAGGGAGCTTGGCTCCTGCCTGTGCCCAAGGGCTCCTTTCCTGCTTCTCTCCCCAGGCAACTCTGAGGAATCCCAGAACCATAGAAGAGTTTGGATTGGAAGGGACCTTTAAAAGTCATCCACTGCAACCCCCAAGAACAGCATCCTCACTGCCTGAGGTGTGCCTGGCCTGACACTGATGTCATCTCGCTCAAGGCTGGGCCATTCATGCTGGTTTTTCTCCAAGGCATTACAAATAGTGAGTGCTACCGAGGGAATCTGTTCTGCTTCTGGATGGAAAGTGTGGGTGAAAAAGCTGGATGAGAAGTGAGATCTCTTTTTCTGACCCCTCCCCAAATCAGAAGGTTTATCTGTCTTCCTGAGTTTTTGGGAGCTGTGTGGAAGAAATGAAGGGAGGGACTAACTGGGAGCGAGATCTCATCTCCTGGCCCCTCTTCTTGCCCCTACCAATGGTCACATCTGGAGTGTGGTCCCAGCCTGATGTGTCTGGGAGGGGCTCCAGCCGCTGGTCCCCAGCCCGGGAGCAAGGTCTGCCCTGCAAACCAGGGTGGGCCCATCGCAATTGGGACAGGGACACTTTCCGTCCTGCTCCCCCCCAGCTGCGAGGCTGAAACCGCCGGGGACAGAGGGACAATGACGGTGTGGGGAGCAACGCCTGGCTTTCAGTTTGACGCAGACACACAAACAAGTTTGCTGCTCTGGCAGGAACTGGCCGCTCCTCTGTTGGGGTTGCAAATCTGGAAATAACAGCTGGAGGTTTTCAGCATTATCCTGGTCTAGGGATGAATTTTAACACTCTCTGGCATTGGGTTGGGTCTATTGTTTTCCATGGCAAAGAGCAGTTCATGCTCCGCTCCCTTTGCCTCAAAGTGGCTCTTCAGCATTGATCCCGAGTGCATCTCCTGCTGTTCATTGGATCTCTGGGTGGCCCACAGGGAAGGTTTGCTGGCTTCCTGCAAGGCCTGGGGTGCAGCTGAGCCCATGCCATTCCACTGGCATGCTGAGACCCTGCTTGAAGGAATTGTGAACAGTTCTCTGTCAGGGAGAAGGAAAGCAAGGGGATGGCAGGAGGGGCTTGGAGACACTTTGCCAAGATGATTTCTGGACTCCATGTTTCTGGTTTTTCTCTGGACACATCAGGACTTGCATCTTCAGCTGTTCATAGCAGAGCTGACCAGCACTAGTGGCAAAGGATAGTGATCCATACCTGGGGATAGACGTCTGTGTCTTCAGTACACGGACCCTTGGCGAGAAGCTCAGCACAGAGCCTTTAGAGTTAGAGCCAGCCTCCTGCCTTCCTATGCTCTTGCTTCGACCATACTTTGACATATTTTGACCTCAGGGCAAGGCAAGCTTGGAGGGCTGCTACTGAAACTGGAAAGCTAAAAATCCCCCAGCAGCTGTAAAGCCAGTGGGGAGGACTCTGGATGTGCCACATCTCTGCTTTTTTGGCAAAGGACAGGCTGAATTAAGAAAGCAAATGGAGAGGAAACTGGAGAAATAAGAGCGGCTCTGTGAGTCAAGGACACTCTGGACTCAGTCCCATCCCAGTTGCCTTGGAAATTGGATCGTTCCCACCGAGCTGCCTGCTTTGCTGGCTGCTCCTGGGAGGGCACAAGCATGGAGCGCTGGACAGATGCAGGGGAAGGAAAAACCACAGGGAAATACAGATGCAAATGCTGGTACCAGGGTTTTCTCCACCAAAGGGAGACCCTTTGCCTTTGTCCCATGCCTTTGTGGGGATAATACAATAATACAATAGTAATAACCAGCTCCCACCAGCTCAGCAGAGACACAAAGGCAAGGGAAAAGCCAAAGGACCTTAGGCTCTATTTGTAGAGCAGCACAGCACAAGCCTGCACTGTGGCTTGTCCACAGAGCCCGAGACAGCCCCAGGGACCCCAGGGCTGCTCCCCAGGCACCCCTGCCCGGAGCCCTGGAGACAGCCCTGTGTCCCATGCAGACTACTGATGCAATCGGTGGGATCACCCTGACAATAGCTGTGTGGGCTGGGTTTTTTGAAGCTGTGCACAACAGATTAAGCTCGAGGCCCTGGTTGTGATTGCTGGGCATTGTGCACTCTGCTGACATTGGCTTCTGTGGGCCAAGCTCTGCCCACGGCCCAGCAGGAGCTTCGGAGGGGGGGAATTGCTCCATCTGAAATGGTACTTGCACACAGTGGATTCCTGGTCTGTTCAGGCACCTCCTTTTTAAGGTTTTACAAGGGGATGAGTTGTGTTTGTTGTTTTAGTGTTTTCTCACCCATCTGTTGAAAATGGGTGAGCAGGTCTCAGATGGGCTGAGAGAGAGGGTCCTGCCCTGGGAATTTCATACCAGGTGGGAATTGTGGAAAAGTCTGAAATGCTGCAGGATCTCTCTTCTGGCTGTGTCTTGCCCCAGTGACAGCAACCCACTAGTCTGGACTGGTGAAGAGGAAATATGAACCTAGCTCTGCAGCACCCAGCAGGGCTTTGGGAGATGCTCAGGAACAGACACGAGGAGCAGGGGGACAATAGCAGGAAGGGCCAGGCTGAAGGCTCCTGTCTATGCAGACCAGTTTCCCTCATCCCTTCCAGGTGACCTGGGACAGGCCCATGTAGCAGAAGAGTCAGAGGGCAGATCTGCTCCCCCCAGAGCAGCCAGGTCCTTGCATCTTGTCCTGTGTATCCCAGAGCCCCTCTGGGGAAGCTCCTCACTTATCAGAGCTGCTCCCACCCGCTCCCAGCCGCTGCCCCAATGTGCCACTGCCTGCAGCAGCTGTGGGACTGTGAACCTCAGCTCTCCAGAGCCCAATAAATTAAACCTTAGTCCAAAAGGGGCTTGGGCTGTCTTTTGCAAACAGAGGCTGCACAAAAGCTGCCTTTCTCCCTCTCGTTTGACTTTGTTTTCTCTCCCTCCCCATCTGCTTTTAGCCAAATTGTTGAATAGCTTCAGTATATACTGTGGGAGCCTAAAGCCAAAAGCCAGAGCATTGGGAAGGATGCAGAACAGCAGTGCCCTGTGGCCGCTGCCTTCCGGAGGGGCTGGGAACTGTTTGCTACCCTTGCTCTGTAACCCAGCCTCGATCACCTTACTGAACCCTTGGAGAAAGCAGCTCCAAAAGAAAATATTTGTGCTCTGGCAAGCACACGTGTGCACATTTCCTGCTCTTGAAGTCCTTAATTAAGCCTGGTTTTTGTTTGTTTGATTTGTTGGGTGGTTTTCTTCTATTTTTGCTGCCACAGTCTTGGAGGGGGAGTTTGTCAGAACCCTGTGTGTTTTCCTGTTTTGGAGGGGGAGTCTGTCAGGTCCCTGTGTGTTTTGCTGTTTTGGAAGCTGCAATGTGGAAAGCTGCCTGTGATGGTCACCCCGGGGAATCTGCATGTATCAACAGGGGAGTTGGAAACCAGCCAGGGCCTTTGATGTTGCTCTGTATGCCAGTGCTGCATTGGGACAGTTCTGCAAATGACCCAGCACAGAGCGGCCTCAGCCCAACTGTGGCCTCACAATGAGGTAGACTGGGTCTTTGCAGACCTTATCGATTCAAGATCAGCACATTTAGTTCAGAGAGACCACCAAGCTTTTTCCAGCCAGTTTGGAGTCCCTCTGAAGGACCATGTTATGTGCAGAGATGTTTGACCACTTCAGGTGACGCTCGTGACTTTGAACACCAAGCCCAGGGCAACCTCCAGGTCCAGCTGCACAGCTTTAGCTCAATGTGCAGCTGCTCAGGGCTGATGTTGACCCCAAAAGCGTGGGGGTATGATCCTGCCCACCAGCCAAACATCAGTCATGGTGCTCATCACTTCCCAGCTCTGCCCTGCTGTGCCTGGGCTGCGAACAGGCAGGTGAGTGAAGGTGGAAGCCTGGGGCGGGCTGTTTCTTACAGCAAACATTTAGAAGCACAGTAAGACCAGAAAATCCCCATCTTTTGGTAATGAATCCCCCGTGTAACTGTCTCGACACCCAGACACGACACGCCTGTGAAATTCCTGAGATTGTTGCAAACTGAAGCCATCTTTCCCACCCTGAAATTTCACAGCAATTTACCTCTCCAAGCCACCAGGAATCACCATTTGCAGGCACTGAGGGGGGATCTCCTGTCCCTTGCCTGCTTTCTGCAGGCTGCGGTGCTATTTTGGAAATTCTCTCATTTACTGGGTGGTTTGACTGAGTACAACTGCTCCTTTGGCTAAAATCATCCCCGCCTGTCATCAGGTAATTAGAAAGTGCCCAAAAGCCAGTGGTGCTTAAGGCGGCCCTGGGATAACCACGGCTTTTCTTTTGTGGATAAAGGATTGGGCTTTGGAGGCTGTAGACTTTTCCACTGAAATTAGATTTCTGTTTAAAAAGCAGGGGAAGGTAACACTGGGCGAAAAATGACACCCAGAAGCACAGCAGCAATGCTGCAAACACTACAGAGATGGGTGAGAAAAGCAAATGCTGTCTGCTGGAAACACTGTGGGGGGGGGTCAGAAGGGAAGATCATTTTGAGGCAGGGGAAACAAAAGAACTTTTAAAGCCTGTCCCTCAGGGTTTTCCCAGTTCTTACTGGTGCTGCAGCTAGAGGCAGTTCATGGATTCTCACAGTTCAGCTGGAGCTGGGCTGAGACCCTTCTGAAGAAACCAGAAGTGAAGAAATAAAAAAAAAAAAGAAAAAAAGAAATCAGAAGTGAAGTCTCCCTGCTGCTGGGACGACATATTCATGGATGGCAATGCACCATGGACCTCACCAGCTGCTCATCCTGCTGACACATCACTCTTCCAGCAGGTCACTGGGATGTCCTGCAGAGCCAGGGTGTCTGTGGTATAGGAAAACTCCTTTTCCAAGTGCCACCCTTTCCTGTTTGCATTGCAAACTGAGCATTTCCGCGTCTGAAAACAGCCTCACAGCCTCAGTGTCTGGCATATTGTTTCCTGTGGAAAATATTGTGGCCACATTATCCATGTGGGCTTGCTGGGGTCCCTCTCCGTGAGATGCAGTCAAGTTCAGGCCAACGTGATAAATGAAGACATTGCAGTTGGGCAGTGGTGGAACAAAGAAACTTTGCAGGGACTCTCTTACACTTTTAGTCTATGAAGTTGTATTTTCTCCCAAAGCTTCTCCATAAACCTCTCAAGCAGCCACCTTGCAGGCCTGCTGCTCTGTTCAGACTCAGCCATCCTGCCCTAACTTCCCTATCCCAGCTGTATTCAGCCCAAGTGCAGCCCACACTCCAAAGTAAGGATTGCCACAGGGTGTCATTACTCAGCAGGCCAGAGCTTTCAGCAGTGTCTGGCCTCTCTGCCCACACTGAACAACGGAGGGGAGAGCTGGGAGATGGCAGCCCTGCAGATGGGTGCTGGAACTTCAGGTATCAGCACGAACCTCCCAGCTGGCTGTGGGTAGAAACCTCTCCTCGTCTGTCTCAGAGATAAGCAGGCTTTACCCAAAAGAGAGCAAGGAAAAGGGAGCAGAACAGCCTGGGGAGTGTGGACAGCATAAGCAGCACCACAGAAACCGAGGATGAGCAGCCTGGTTTCAGCAGGACAGAGTGGGAGCTGCCCTGTGTGGGCACCTGCCAGTCCCCCTGCCAGCCTGGCAGACAGCAAGTGCCACTAGGACTGCTGGCTCCAAGGCCAGCTGTGCCATCCAGCTCCTCACCAAGCTGCCAGCACACGTCCTCCCCCAGCCACTGCCACCAAAGCTGAGCCACAGGCACCAGCTGGGCACTGGCCAAGCCTGGGAGGAAGCTGAAAGCAATAAATCATAACTGAGATTGGCAAACATCAGCTCAGAGGAGCAAGGGCAGTCTAGGGAAAGGGATTCGCTCACTCCCCAGGACCCTGGAGGGGTCACACTGGGCATCTGAGTGCATGGACACAAAGCAGAAATAGGTTGTGAGTCTGGGTCTTGGCTCTGGAAACTTCCTGCCACTGGGAGATTTTAATAGAAGAAAATAAAGCAGTGATGTGGCCTTTAGCTTCCCTTAAACTAAACAGTAATAAAAAGTGTCTGCAACACATTCCTTGAAGTGCCTCTCCAGCTCCCTGCAAGTGCACCTACAGCAATTAATCACGCTTGGATCAAAGGTAAAGGACTTTGAAGCAGTAAACTACTCTAGGAAAAAATAAATTGCAATTATGTCAAAAGCAATCTCTTTGTACAAGTGCAAAAATTCTCTAAAATGTAGAGTAATCTTTTCCTCCAAATCTTAGCTGGTTTTCTTTTCTGTAGAACAAGCCCCATGTGACTGGTAGGCATGGGAGACGTCCCCCATGTGAAACGAGAGACAGCGGACTGGGACACACACATGCAATCCCTCCCCTGGGCTGAAAACCTGAATTAAATGAAAGCAACAGTACAGCCCAGACCACTGGTCCCTGGGGCCAGGAAATAAGAGACCTTGGATGTGCCCACACCCTTCTCCTTCCTCCATCCCTTCTGTATTTCTCATCAGCTCAGGCATTCTCCTCTGCACACCTGTGCCTCACGGCCCCACCGAGCTCAAAAGGACACCGGGTTATCCTTGACCTATGGGGGCTGCAAAAGTCCCTTCCCAGAACTTGCATCCCAGATGGAAAGCTTGTATGTTCTGTGATGGAAAAACAACTTCCAAGACACAGATTCCCTGAATCTAAGTGACATTCAAGCACAGTTCTCCTGAGATGTGTCCCTCAGGCAGAGGTTGCAGTCAACTTCTAAGGATAGCTGCAATTTCCTGGGAGACCTGTCTTGCATGGGAAGGGGAGTTTCCCATCCCTAAAAGCCATCTCTTTCACAGAAAACCACTCAAAGCAGTACAAAGACACACAGGACACACAGACATGCACTGAAAGTTAAAAGCAGCGCCTCGATTTACTGTGGGACTAGAAACACGACATAACCTCCTCCTCTAGATCTCTCCACTTCTAAAGCCCAAGGCACAGCAGTCTCCTCCCACCAGCCCTCTACTTTCCGACATCTGGTAAAGGTCAAATGACACAGCAAGTCGGGAAACATGCAAACAGTTAAGCCATCTTTTTGCTGAAGTCATGTTTGAGTTCCTGCAAAATAAATAAATGAATAAATAAATAAATAAAAGGAAAAGAATACCAAGGCCCAGAGATAATGTTATACAGAGATGCCCTCTGTCGGTCACAAGACAAAGGAAATCAATCCACCAGAGCCAAGGACTTGCAACTTCCCTCCTTCCTTTTACAGATGGGCCCCTAAAAAATATTCCCTATGTGGTGTGCAAAACTTACATTTAGTAGATTTTCAGCCTGACTGCTAAAGGGATCTTGCAAGGGCAGTCCAGTCCCCTGCTCTCCTTTGTTTTGGATCTTACGATTCTTGGATAAGTCAAAGAGCTTCAGTAAAAATCCAACAGGAAAACAAACGCATCCAGAGAAATGTTCTGCCACGCTGGCCAGCTGAACTGACTCACCAGCTGCCCTGATGTCATATAAGGAAAGAAATGGGAAAATGGGGCCAGGAAAAGAGACACATCCCTGTTATTTGAGACTGACTGTGCTGTAATAGTTAAATTCTGCAGGCACTTGACACATAGTCCACAACTCCCTGCAAGTTGTAACAGCCCTTGCAGTCAATACTGAAAACTATTTGAGGCAATAATCAATTCAGAGCACGCCTCTCTCTGTTGAAGTGGGGGTGTTATTTGATTACAGCTATGATTTTAAACAATTTCTAAGAAGCACTGAGAGCCTGCTCAAATGATACAAACTGCAGATTTTAAATCTGTTGTCGGTCTATTAAACAATGCAGATCTATTGCACACACATCACTATCAGCTCAGCTCTTTCTTGTATCAGTTTAATTCCTGCTGGTATAAATCCCGATTTAATTTACTGACTGGGAATTAAATCAGCATGAACTAGTTTCAGTGCATCTGTGCTGGGTATTTGTGATCATCCAACTAGACCATTTAAAAAAATGTCATTGGACCAGAAAGCTCCACTGACAGAAACAAATTCTTAGGAGATGCAATGTAATAATTTTGCACAGTAAAGAACAATACATGCAGTGAGTGGGCAGCCCTCTCCCACTTTATTCTTTCCTACTGAAATTGAACCTTGTCTGCCAATATATTTTACAGTCAGGAGAGTTTTGTACATGTCTTCATAGTGCTGGAATTCTGGGAAAATTGACAGGCTGCAACAATCGGGTTGTCACTGGGGTAGACAGTTGGCCAGGGACTGTGTGTACTGGGAGCTATTCTGAAACCCAACATTTTACATCCAGAAGAGTGCCAGGGAGCTGCTGTTTTTCCATTCTTGAGTTTAGTGGAGGATTAACAGCGTTATCAAGAGCTGTTGGAGGTCCTTGTGGTAAGAACCAACCCACAGCATCACGCACCCACAGCGGTCTTTGTGTCCCATCACCCTCACTGCTATTGCTGGGGCCCACCACTCTCTCTGGCCAGCTGTTAAGCGCGTTTGGGATTTGTTTTCATGCGCAATATGCTCTGGCAAACTCTAGGTTCACCTGGGAATGGCACAGAGGCTGAGTTCTACCTCTTAACTACAGCCAAGGCTGGGATCACACGGTCTTTGCAGGATAGCTAAGGGGTCCCTGTGTGTGCTCCAGCTGCTTCTCGGATATGAGGGGTTTGCTGAAGCTGGACCTGCAGGTCTTTTTAAATTTGTGCTTTCCAGGAAGAAGCCTGTTTTACTGGGAGAGCTGGAAAAAGCTCAGATGACTCTCTTCCACACTGGATACAGCTGGTATATACCTAGCTCCTCACACCAGGCAAGGCTACTGTGCAGACTTCTCCCCGAGGTAGGAAGCATTCTTTCCAGTCTTCTTGAGGGTTTCCAACAGGGTGTCAACGTTGTGCTCCGAGTCGATACACACCTTCTTGTTGGGCAGGTCAATGTCAAAGTTGACACCTATGAGGAAAAAAATTTTGCATAATTAGAAGCAGCCAAATGGTGTAAGCACAGAGAAAGCTCACCTTCACACATCTGTGCTCCCCAGGCCACCAGTCAAATGGACATTTATCTTCTGCCAGCGCACTCTGATACCACCACCAGCCAGTAAAACCAACCTGGTGTCCTGCCAGCAGTGGTGTGAAGAAAGCCAGATCTGCTCTAGCTGTACATCAGGCACCAGTCTCTCACCTGCTTTTATGTGCTCACCCCACCTTGGATCAACGCAATCACTCATGCAGGAATCAGAGTAAGCTGAGTTTAAACCAACCACTAAGATTTCCACCCAGCTCAGCCTGGGCTCAGCCTGGTTTAGTATGGATAGGGTTAGGAAAGGCTCAGGACAGGATTCCTAAACTGGTGGTACCACCTAACAGCTAGAAGTAGAAGGAGGGAAAAGACATTTCCACATGTGGATTTCCCAGTGGCTAATAAAGGTGAGCCACTCTCAGTCCAGTGAGAGGAACTGGACATGCAGTCTCCATCCAGTTATGTATTTTCACAACACTTGTAGGTGTGTATCACCTTTGAGAGCTCTGCCACATCATCACATGAGGCTGATACTGGCCAGCCTGTTGAAGAGTGATAGAGGTGCTGCCAACCACACACAGAGAAAATGGGATTGTTACAGCCTGGTAATGGGGTCTGGAACAAGTTGCAAGGCCTTTGCCTTGGTGGCTGGAAGCTGTTCTCCCTTGGAGGGGAGCAGGTCCTCACAATTGACGAGTGCAGGCCAGATCCTTCTCTCTGGGAAATGCCAGCAAACAGGAGACATGGGTTATAATTTTCCAGGTGGTATTAAAAATAGCCTACACAGACAACCACCGAATGCTCTGCTCAGCAGCTCTTCACTGTGACTGCTGATGACACATTCAGGGAAGCACCACAGACACCCCAGGCCTCCTTGGAAACAAGGCCAGGCAGGACATCCACCTCCCTTCCTTCTGGCAGCCTGAGCTGGGGTCTACCAGTGTCCTTCCCAGAGGGTTCAGGGTGAGGCCCTGGTGACTCAGAGCCACCTGCAGCCACGGCAGCTCCTTCCTCCCTTGACACTTCTCCAAGGGTCACGGACCTGCAAACAACCAGTGACTTGTTACCAGCTAAGGAGCAGGCTCAGAACAGAGCAAGGAGAAGTTTCCAACTTTCACCCACAGCGTTAGCCTTCAGGATAGAGGACCCCAGGGCACTGCCCTGGAGCTGGCTGTCCCACACCCAGCACTGACCCACCTCCCAGCCTGTGCAGGACACGGGTGACCGCATTGGAACAGCCTTCACAGGTCATGTCCACAAAGAACTCGTGTTTCTGGAAAGAAAAGAGGCAGTCGAGGGGTCAGGGAGGCCACAGCTGGAAACACACCACAAGCACTTGTCTTCCACACTTGCCTTTTTCCTTGTGGAGGTAGGTTCAAAGCCTCCCAAGCCAAAAGGTCCACACACACCCCACTAAGAGATCTTCAGCAAAACCAAGAGCTCTTGGTACTCCTCCCTATGGTGTCCTTGTGCTGTCCCCCACAGCATAATCCTGAGGGGCCTTTGGAGATTGTCTGGCTACCTCCAGAGTCAGCACAGGTTGCCATCTCCACAGCCCCTGCTGGACTCACTCAGCTTGCCCAGGGGAGCTCAGGAAAAGCAAATCTCCTGCCTCCAGCTCCTCACCGACTTAAGTCTGAGAGGTTTTCAGTGCTTCCCCACCCTGTTCTTCTTGTGTCTACAAGGCTTCTGGCCCCCAAAATAATAAAAATATAAATAGAACAGAAATTTAAAGAGCATTTGTGCTGTTTTTTCATCCCTCCACTCCACTGGGGCCCCAGCAGTATCTTCACTTGTGAGCAATACTGGGTCAACAAAACATTGTTTGCCTGTAACTAACCACCGCCTTCAACCTTTGGCACTGGATGGGTCCTAATTTCTTTCTCTTGCACATGCTTTTTGCTTTCCTTAAAAAAGGGAAGTAAAGCTATTGTTCATTTGTTACGAGCAACCTGTATTTCCTTCTATTCAGAACCACCCTGTGCCCCCTGCCACTGCGAGGCTAAAATCCTCTTGGGATCATTCACCCAGGAAGGAGCTTGGGATGGAAGTTCCCATTAGTTTGTTTTTTTTCAGTGTAATTGCCATTTTCTTCATTTTTATTTCCCAAAGGCCTTGGATGCTTTGGGGAGGTGTACGGGCAGTGGGAAGGAGGTTCCCATCAATGCTCCCCTTCTGTGCCTGAGCCCTGGGAGCTGGGGGGGGACCTGGGGTTTGGGGGAGTTCGGGACCGGGGGAGCCTTGGAATTTGGGGGAGCCCTGGGGGACTGGGGGACCCTTGGGGTGTGGTGGTGCTGCAGGATCTGGGGAAGCTTTGGAGGGCTGCGGGAGCCCTGTGAAACTAGGGGAGCACCGAGGATTGGGGGAACCCAGTGGGCTGGGGGAGCCTCGAGGACTGGGAGAGTCGGGGGAGGGGTTGGGAGATGTCCCAGAGGCTGGAGGAGCCCTGGGGAGCTGGGAGAGCCTCGAGGAGCTTGGGGGAGCCCCGAGGACTGGGGGAACCCTGCGGATGTTCGGGGGCTGGAAGAGGGCATGAGGAGCCCGGGGGGCTGAAAGAGCCTCGGAGAGTCGGGGAACCTCGGGGACTGCGGGAGCATCGAGGGCTGGGGGAGCCCCGCTGCCGCTCCCGGTACCGGGCAGTGCCCTCCCTTCCCCGCCGCCCCGCCACGTCCCCGGCCCCACAGAGCCCCACCGAGCCCCACAGAGCCCCAGAGAGCCCCCGGGGCCCCTCCGGCCCCGCCGCCCGGCCCGCACCCACCGGCATGGCTGAGCTGCGGCCCCGGATCCCGGATCGCCGGTCGCGGCTGCGGGCGCGGCGCGGAGGAAGGGGCGGGCCGGGCCCGGCCCCATGGCGCGGCCGCGGCCTCGGGAGGCGGGGATGCCGCGGAGGGGGAAGGAAAAAGCGGCGGAGGGATGGGGACTGGTCCATGTGGAGCTCCAAAACCTTGCCGGGTGCCGTGCCCGCTTCCAGGCTAAAGATCAGCACGGACAAATGGCTGTGGGAGGGAGGTGGGGAGAGCCATGAAGATGGGGCCGGGCTGCTAAAGAAAGCTCGTTCCTCTCCGTCTTCTAAGGTTTTGAGATTTATTGGCTTGGGAGAGGTCCTGTAGACTGGATATCGAGGGAGGGAGGTTTGGGGGGAGACTCTAATGCAGAGCAGGTTGAGAAGAAGGGTGCTGGTCCCTGAAGATGCGGTGCTTTGTTTGGTTTTGGGGTTTTTTTTTTTTTGTTTTTTTTGTTTTTTTCCCTTCCCTGGCTGTATGGTCCTTTGAATGAAAAACGAGTCCCTTTCTGAAAAACTTGTGTCAAGGTGGAGGAGGCTGTTGGGGGGCCCGGGAGCAGCTCAGGTGCTTTCACAGGGAAGCTGGAGAGGGGACAGTGCATCACATCGGGGCCGAGAAGAGCTGGCGGAGCTGCGCTGTGTGAGACGCTTCCTGACCACGTGCTGGGTTTCAGCATCTTCCTGTTGAGAAGCCCAACCTGTAGCAGGGAATACAACCAGGGTGTTTCTTGTTTGCTGCCACACCAGCTGGGGGTGAGGGCACTCGTTTTAAGGTGCACTGATGGTTTTGTAAAAGAAGAATTACCTGCCCCACTGTTGCTCTGTGGAGACGTGTCCCGGATCCCCATGGCAGAGTTTATTCGGGACGGGCTGTTGTTCTGGGTCACTGGGCTCACGTTAAACTTTGTAAAAGTCTGCAGTGCTGATTTATGGACTGGCAGATTGCAGCGTGGCTTAGGCTAAAAATAGCCAGGAGGTATTGGGGGAGGATATTAATGCTGAGCATGGCCCCACGCCAATCCACTGTGTATCTCTTGCTGCAAGGCATGGCAGGGAGGGGTTTAGGCAGCGCTCATGGATGTGGTGGTGGGCAGGAAGTCATTTTTATAGGGTGAGATCTATCTCCGAGTGCTTCATGTCATAGATACATGTGGGATGGGACGTGACACGAACAAATGGAAAGCTATGGCTGCCTGGAAGCTGCTTAGCTCTGGCTCACGGCCTGTTCCCATTCCCTCCTGCTCTCCGGGGTCCCTGGACTAGCACCTGCTGGTGAGCAAGGATCTGAGAACTTCCAGGCCTTCCTCCTCCTTTGCAGGTGTGTTAGAAAATGCCCCTGCTGGGATTGTCTTTCCTCTGGGGCAGTTGATGCTGTGTCTGCTTTGCTCAGTGAAAAGCTGTGAGGGAAAACCAGCTGTACGAGCCCCCCCGGGATGGGCAGGGGTCAGTGCCCACCACCTTCCGCACGGCGTGAGCGGCCGGGGCTGTGCCTGGCTGAGGTGCTTTGGGGTGAGCAACTACTTTTACCCACCTCCACTGGGGGTTTCTCTCAGGTGCGTGGGCCAGGTGAGCACCAAGCACCCTGTGGAGACACAGCCAAAACGGGTGGCCACTGCCTGTTCACTGCAGGGGGTCCGCAGCCCTCGGCCGTGGCAGGGCCGGGCCCTGGGTGCCCCCTCAGCCCCGCACATGGCGCCCGCCGCCGCCGCCATGTTGGCCGCCGTCCGCTCTGCGTCCAGCAGGGGGCGGCACGGAGCGGGGGACACCGCCCCGCGTGGCGGCCGCCTGCCCCTTTAAGAGCGGCGGCGGGGGCCTGTCCGTCAGCGCGCTCCGCGCCCTCCCATTGGTCGCCGCGCCCCGCGGGGCCCGCCCCGATCTGTAACGGGGTTTACCAGCACTTTCTCAAGGGCGCTGCAGTGCGGCTCAACCACACTGCGGCGTCCGGCGCGCGCCGCCCTGCGCGCCTGCTGGCGCGGGGAGCGTCGTCCCATTGGCCAAAGGGCAAATCTATCAGGCCTCCTCCGCCGCCCATTGGCTCGTCCGCCTGTCAATCACTCTCACTGCCCTGCGGAGCTCTGCCGCGTGGTTGGCTGGCTGAGCTGCCCCTCAGGTCTCCGCCCGCCTCCTCACGGCTGTGGGCCAACCGGCATCCGAGCGAGGGCGGCCGCCGCTCTCTGACTGGCTGCGCCGCGCCCGCTGGGGTAGGCTGCGCGCCGGTTATATGTAGCCGGCGGCAGAGCACGCCGCTGCGTGAGGCGCTTTTCGTCCGCCGGGCCCTGTGGTGAAGCGGCGCCTCCGCTCCCGTCCCGCTCCGCCCGCAGGTGAGGGGGGGTGGGGGGCACGAGGATACACCGGCGTGGCCGCGCCTTCCCGGGGGAGGCCGCGGGCCGCACGCACCGCCCCGGCTCCGAGGCGCCCCCGGCGCTCAGTAGGCCGCGGACCGTGCGGGACGGCGCTGCCGGCGCCTCCCCCCCTAACCCGCTCCTCCATCCAGCCCGGCGTGGGGCCCGCCCGGTCCCCGCGGCGCTTTGTAGTAGGCGCTCTCCCGCCTGGCCCGCGGCCACGCAGCTCCCGTGGGGGTCCGGAGCCTTCCCCGAGCTCCCGGTGCTGCGGCGGCCTCGGAGCTCCCGGCGGGAGCGGTGCGGGGCAGGGGGGGCGGCGGGGCATCGGCTGCTCGCGGGCCCGCATTGTGCGATGCGAGGTGTGCGGGGAGAGCTTTGTTCTCGGATTTTCAGACTCGGAGGCTTTTTCGCCCTCTGCCTTCGGGTTTTGTTTTGAGCAGGTGGGGTCGGGGAGGAGCCCACCCAAAGCTCGAGGTGTTCCCGCTCAATAGCGAGTTGTAGCTGTGGATTGAGGGCCAGCGCTGGGTGCTCGCACGGTCCGGACCCGAGTATCAGCTCGAGGTGGTTCCCTTGGTGTAACTTTATAGGTGAAGGAAGTTATAATTCGAGCAAGAGAGCATGGATCTTATCCTGGTTTACCGCATGACCTTGGCCGAATCCGAGATTAAGCTAAGATTTGAATGCGAAGTAGTGCTTGTAAGGAGACTTTCCAGCATCCTGTAAGGCCCCAGATGTACGTGCTGGAGAAACCCCAGAGAAAAGGTTTCGATACATCTTCCCGTACCTCCCAGTGTTGATCTGGATGATCTAACCTGTTCCTAATTTTCAGCGGGCTTACCTGGTGACCTTTTACGTTAAGACGTCCATGTATATAATAAGTATTTTTTACCAAAAAAAGGATTTTTTTTTTTTTTTTTGTTCTACCATTGGGGGAAAGCAGCATTTGCAGCAAGCCGCCATGTTTCCAGTGTGTGCTATTTTTGGCAAGCCCCTGCTCTCACAGCCAGGAGTGACAGCTTTAGGAAATCTGGACACTGCTATCAAGCTTTGGAAGCTGATGCTTCCAGACGCCATAAATCATACGGGGGGAGGGGGGGGTTGGATTTTTTTTTTTTTAGCTAATGAGGCTTGTTAGATTGATGTCATAAAGGGAAGTGCAGAAGTTGACAGACAAAAACTGCATTTCCGACCTTTTCTGATATTCTTCCCTTGCACTACGTTTTCACTTTTCTTATTCTCTGTACAGAATAAGCCAAACCGTTTTGCTAGGTAGCTCTGTGATACTTCCATGGTGCTGATGGTAGCATCTTCTCATCCTCTGAACTGAACTCACATTTCCTGGGGTGTTTCAGTCACTGTATGTAATGTAAAGTTATGAGCCTAGATTAAAAAAAAAAGCTTAGTGGATGGCATATATGTAGCTGATTTGAAGGTTGGCTGGAAGTACTCATGTGCTTTAAGTCTTACATCCTTATCTTTATGATGGAGATTTCACGTCCTTTTTGACAGCATCATGTGCTGCAGGGACTGGTTTGCCTGAAAGGCACTATTAAAACCTGCTAGAAAGTGTAATTGTACAAAGTCAGGGAAAAAAAAAAATCAATGTTGGAACCTTTGCAAATGTAGATCATAATTTTATAAATATAGTTATTTTTAAAAATCTTAATCTTGTATACATCAGAGGGTAAATAGTGGCCTCCAGTTCTTGACTGGTGTGAATTTGCCCTTTTTTTGCTAGGTTGTGTTCTTCTAATTGTGGACTCCTCAAGTTGAAGGCAGGGAAGCATAATTAAAATTAAAGTAGAAAACCTGGTGGACGAGACTTAGTCTATGTGTGCCAAGCCCATCAGGATCTTCTGTTGGGAATCTTTGCATTTGCAGTCTAAGAAACAACAAAAGCATACAAAAGGATTTGTTTGTGCTGTGATGGCAGGAGCACTGCTCTGCTGCTCACTTTGCTGCTGGCTCAACAGCATCAGTAGAGTTCAACACAACTGATGGAGCTTGAACATCTGAATTTTAAACAGAATCTTCATGCACCCGATGAAACAGCAAACTCTTTGGTTCAGAGCTTTATTTTTCACCTTGTAAATTGTAAGGCAAACATACAGAGCAGCACTTTTTATGAAAGTGAAATAAAGCAAAGGTGATGTTGCTGTAAGTACATCCTGATATTTCTTGATATTCCTACTGTTCAAAACAGTACAACCTGATGAGAGAGCACCCATAAGGTTGACATAATGGCCTGTTTGAATTTGAAAACATTATTCTAGTTTTTAATATTAGCACCTGGGCCTTTTTGCCTGACTAAGTAAGGTGATGACCGAAGAATCAAAGAGGAAATCCAAGTAGAACAGGACTTCAGCAGGGTGGTACTAGTTGCTGTGCTGGCTGTAGTCTGCTCTGCTTGGAACAGATCAAAAGCAAAAGTGATGGTTTGGTCTAGAAGACTGGGTGTTTTTTTTGTTTTTTTTTTTTTTTTACAGGTGCCTATATAAAATCTGCAGAGCTAAAGTAATTCTTTAACTTCCTGAGATACCTGCTAATAGACTTGATAACCTTAAGCTACCTCATTGAGTAATTAAAAAGAAAAACTTAAGTCTGATCCTCAGGTACTGTAAAAGAATGCTTAGCTTTGCAGGCAGTGAGTGTTATACTGGTTTGAGGTCCTACTTTTGCTATATTAAGTCTGGATCTCTTCCAGGAAGACATGGCTGGTGCAGTGCTGCTTTCAGAGCAGGAGCCTGGGTGCTGTCAGTTATGTAGGAGTGATCTGTGATGAACCTGATTCCTTGCTGAGGCAGACATGCAGCACTGCACTGGAAAATGCTGGTGGCCATCTTCCATTTTCATCTGCTTTGCCCTGTGCTGTTTCCTGGCTGCTGCTGGGCTGACTTTGTTTTGTTTTGTTTTTAATGTAACAGTGCCATGATGGGTCAGCCCTAAGGATACAGTTGATACATCGAGTTTAAGTGTCTTCCATGACTTAAGTGGGTAGAGGTGAAAGAGTTGATTCTCTTTACAGTTATCTGTTGCTTGGCATGCAGAAAATATTTTAAATCTTAATCCTGGTGATTCTATTCTAAGTGGCAGTGAGCTTGAATTTCACTGTAATGTTGATGTAGCTCTGGGTTCTGATCTGCCTCTTCTGACTGCTGATGAGTAACTTCTGCTTTTTTGCTTTAAGAAGCTGCACTGGAGCCAAATGGAAAATTTGCAGACCTAAGAGAAGATGACTGGACCTGCTGCCAACTTCATCGAGATGTTGGAGCAGCTCTTGGATGTCAAAACAAAACCTATTCTAATGGCAGAATCACAGGGTCTAAGTAGCTGCTTTATCATGAGGCAGTCTGGAGAGCAGTATAGGCAGAAAGCTGATTTATTTTTCATTAAAGAAAGAGTAAACAAACCATTCAGGCTAGCACTGTTCTACCACCCATTAGGATGAAATTTGTGTGTTTAAAATGTAGTTGTGCAGAAAAACATTGCTTCTAATTGCAGGGTAAATGAGGTTGAGGTAGGTTCAGTTAGAAAGGCAAGTCCTTCTCCATGTTTGAGAGCCTGTTTAGGATAATCTGATTTTAGGATTACTAAAAATGTAGGAATATTTCTGGGAATTCTCAAGGCTTTGAGTTTTCAGAGAACTCAGATTTTGAAGAGGAGTTCCTTTTGGACTTCTGTCAAAATACAAGGGCCCTGTGTTTTTCTGTAATGCTAAGTGGAACAGAGCTCTCTTTTTGTGAGGATATGAAATGTTGCTAGTTAAGCTCAGGACAGATCACCTTAGTTTAATGTTACAGCAGGTAACTGCTGAATTGAAGTGATGTTTGAGTGATATCAAGTAGGAACTTGGAAGCCAGGTGAAACAGCTTTAAAAAGGAAGGAAAAAAACCCCAAACCCACACCATCCATATTAAGCTCAGCACTCAGGGAGGGCATAAAGTGTTTTGAGAGATGAATTTAAAAAAAACCCCAAACATCTTGCTGAGAATTTCTTCTATCACTTAGTTTTAATAGCAAATTTTCAAGAGTCTTCTGGGTTAGATTTTTTTTTCTTGTAAACAGGACCTAATTTGCTGTTTGTCTTTAGACTTGTATGCTCTTAGTTGGAGGAATAGTGTCTGGTATCTTTTTCCTTACCCACATGAATGTTCATCCCTTACTGTAGGGGCACAGATGCTGATCTCAACTACCCTAACTTATACTTCAGGGGATCTTTGTATTTTTAATCTACTTTTGAGCCTAATGCCCTGGAAATTACATTTCTCCAAAATGATCTCTTTTCTCTTGGATTCTGACTGAAAGCATTAGAAGTCTTCAGTTTGTCTCTTTTTTGCTTGGTAGAGCTGAAAAATACAAGAAGCGCTGAATTTTGTCTAAGAAATGGCAGACTTCATCATATCCATCAACTTGTGGATCACACTTTGGTTTGTTAGCAAAAACACAGGCAGACTTCTACACTGACAGCTCTTCAGCAATTGTTGGCTTGTTTATTTGTATTCTCCCAGTGTTTGAAGGGCTGTGCATTGCTGCTGAGTAAGGCTTCCCATCTGCCACTGGCAAGCAGACGGTTTTTTTAGTACTAGCATGGGCAGTGCTGAATGTAATTCTGAATTATTTTTTAATCTTGTGATGAAAACGTTTTTTCTTCTGCTTAAATTTTGTTTGATTGCTTGGATGCTTTGATTAGAAAATAGTTAAGCTTCTAAGTTAATTTTTCTTATCCATATGTTGATGTAATACCTGGCTTTTCTAGAGGGTCCCTTGTCAGTGTGTCTCAAAGCTTCAGAGGGGGCTCAGGTATTGCTCTGCCTTTAGGCTGCATCTAGATAATTAAGCACAGAGAAAGCTGTTTGCCTGGTGGTTCTGCTTGCTGTGTGATGATTTTTTAGGATCCAGTTCCCTGTAACACCTCAAGTATTTTATGAATGTAGGCATTGCCTGTCTTTCTAGGTTGTGTGGGTCATACAGTGGAGAGGAGTCACAAGCGAAAGGAGAAATAGCTGTGCTAGGTTTGGACAGTCCAGATCCATGTTTTATTAGGTGCTGGAAGATTAGGTTTGGAAGATTATTAAAGCCTCTTCTGTCTGTAAGATATGTCTGACAATTCACGCTGCTCTGAGGTGCCTGCTTCTGGAAGTTCCTAGTGAATACATTCATCTTACAGACTATCTGAATGTTTCCTGGAGATGCTAGTAAGAGTTGAATGCTGGTAACCTCACAACATGTCCCAATTTGATCCTCAGATATTTATTTATTGCATAAGTTACCCCATCACTGAGCTTCCACTGCCTGTGGGTTCCAAGCATCTTGCCTCCTGTGAAATAGTGCTGCCTTCTTCCACGCTTCCACGCTGAATACTTTCCCTCTGAATCTGTCAAAGGCAGAAAAGGTGAACTGATTACAGGTAGGCAGCTGTAATGACTTGTGTCTAAAATACAGGCTTGTGCTGCTGTGACCCTGTCCCAGTGACATTGTCTGCCTCTGCATCCAGTGGGAAGCAAGTAATGGGACCTGTTTTTTAGAGCACATTAGTGTTTTGGCACTTCATTTGCCTGCTTATTTGAGATGCATTTTCAGCTCTATAATTTAGGCTCGGGTCAACAACTGGATTGTTTTGGGTTTCTTTGTTCCCTTGGATAGCTAAGGCTGTATTAAAAGAAGTGTATCTCAGTGTATCTGTGATCTTTGTGTTTTAAATGCACATTTACTTAACATCACTCTTCCTACTTGAGAGCAAGTTGGTGTGATGATATAAATACCCAGTTGAGATGGGCCCTGGAATTTGCCTAGGGGTGCAAGTTGAGCTTGTGTTCCATTGTTCACTCTAATGTTTTGTATCATGATTCACACAGGTACCAGCCTTTTTTTTTTTTTCTTTTATTGCTTAGTCAGCTGCAGAGCAGATACTAGTCATGTAAAATGTATGGAGAGTTGGAATTAGTTGTATTTGGTTTGCTTTTGTTGTTAAACTTTCAGTCTATATCATGTCTTCTTAAAGGCCTACTGGGCATTTTCTTAATGATTTTTTTTTTTGCCCATGACAGCAGCAGTAACTGCTTCTAGAGGTGCTATTCCATCCAGCTAAATGGTTTGTGGCTTTGAGCATGCTCACCTGTTGCTAAGCAACTTGGAGAAATCCCAAATGACGCTTAATTATGCAATCCTATTAACTATTGACCAGACCTTTAATTTCCAGCAAAATTGGTGTTTACTACATTTGTAGTGCGTTGTGCTTGGATACAGACACCTCTTCTCCATGTGAGCTTCTCTGGCTGTTTCTTCAGTTTCCAAAAAGCCTTCTTAAGTTAAGGAATTCACTGATTGCAAAATGAGGGAGTGGAGTTGTGTGAAAAGTTTGACATTCTGAATGGCTGCTTTGGCACCCTGTAAACTCCACCAGTTTGTAGAGGTGGAAGGAGTGGAGTTCAGATGGTCACCTTACAGCACTTGAGTAGCCAAAGGAGAATAGGTGAACTGCTGTATATTATTTCAGTCAGGACTATAATGCATTGTAGGAACTCTGGATTTTTTGAGACGGCTCCTTGTATTGAAATGCAAGTCAAAAAATGTAATTAAAGATGGTAGAGAGCAAAGAAACAAGGCTAACGTTAAAAACACAGCAGAGCCTGTCGAGATTATGATTCAGTTTTATCTTGTCTTCTTGTTAGTTCTGACTCTTTTCTTGACAGATGATATTTTAAATTGCCACACTTTGGGAAGTGAAATTTGGGATTTTCTGACTTGCATGTTTTAGTTCATTGGGTTTTGATCCTTTGGCTTGTTACATCAGGCCAAGGGGCTTTTGCCTGAGTCTTGGGACTGTTTGCCCTGAGAGCCCAAACATCCTGTGATGTGCTTAAGACACACTTCTGTTTTGTAGCAAGTTCAGTAGAAGCAACATTCAGGCTAAAGTCCTTGTCTGATTCAAAAATTTAAAAAAACCTGAAAAACAAACCAACAAAAAAACCCCCCAAACCAAATTGAGTTGGGACAGCAATGATTAGTTTGCTTTTACCATGTTGCAGTTTGGTAATACAAATTACAAAATACAAACCAATGCAAGCTGCTGAGTCCATTTTTCTGAATACTAATATACTAATAGGTTTTGTGGACCTAAATCTGAATTTGCTAATATGGAATTTACATAAATGGCTCTAATTTACATAACAGTATTTTAGAAATTCAGTGCCTGACATTGATTTTCTGCCAAGTGGGAGCATTGTGACAGATGGTGGAATTTTCCACCAGCCAGGTGATAACCACTGTAAAGGAGGTATTTGTCTTCCTCTAAGTCCTTGGCTTAAGGAAGGGGCTCAGTTATGCTGCAGAATTGTTATAGTGTACTTGTTATAATTTGACTTATCCAATTTGTTTTACATATGGGATAATATGAATGCATGATTATGAATGAATCTTAAATAATCACATTTTCAGTTTTTCCTGTCAATTTTCACCCTTTCATCATTATGTCAATTGACAGGAAAATGTGTGGATAAGCTTCTATCAGGAGTAATGTAGTGACAGTTCAAACATTTGGTGCTATTATGTGCTGTGCAATGAAAATGTAGTATAAAGTATTTGCAGTTTTTCTTGGATCAGGGAATCGTGGAGTAATAAAATTGCTCATGATGGTAGGGAGCAAATACTCTCTGAGGAGGTGCTTGGCTTCCACCATTCAGGTTGTGCTGGCTAGAGAACAAGAACAGATGGCAACTGGCAACGTAGCAGCAGGTGTGGCAGCAGTAAAAACAGATTGTTGTCCTCTGATTAGGTCATGTAAAGGTTTTTCCCATTTCTTTTGAGATCTGCTTGAGAACAACTGGGCACTCTGCAATTCTTCTTTTCATGTTAGGAGTTAGTTCTGATAGATTTTTCACCCTTAGCAGGAGGGAAGTTCTCTCATGTATTGTTTTAAGCATGTAAGGATGACAGACATAATCAAGCCACTTCACTTTCAATATTTCTTGAGACCAGCATGGAAGATGATGTGCCTGTGGGTTAATGCAGGTGAAGGCTTTCACTGAAGAACAGAAATCTGAAAGAGCTGTTGGTGAATCAGCTGTTGAGATTTGAGTGCTACAGGAACATTTTGCCATTATGTGAGAATGTCAAGCTTTGTACATTGGTGTTCTAGGAAGCACTTGAAAATAATTCTCAGAAGAGCCAGATTCATCATTTATCAGAACTGAATAGAAAACCTGCCTATTTACATCTGTAGGAATAAGCTTGAATTCCAGGGAAGCTGTATCTTCACAAAGAAATTAAGTGTACCTCGTCTCATTCTCCAAATGGTGATCTTGGTATATGGTAGGACTGGCTTCCTGCCTGTAAACTGACAGCACAGAAGCAAATTTTTTAACACTTGTGGAGCAAATAAATCCTGCATTGTCAGTTAAGCTGACTGGAGCTAAAAAGTGCAAGTCATGTCTGTCTGCCATTTCTGCTCCCAGTGCTTTAGGGTTGGCCTGCTCCTTACAGAGCTTCCCAAGTACTCAAGAGGAAGCAAGTGGCATGAGGAAGTCAGCAGTGGTAGCCACCACTTAGCCTTACTTTACCCTTACTTTACCTTTGCTGTGTTTTCTTACTGTATGATAATATTTTATGGGGATCTCATTTAACATGCACTAGAAGGCAAACGAGTTCATCTTCATCTCTTGGAGGTTTTGTCACTTCGGACTGTGCTGGGTTTTGGACATCTGTACCGATAATACATCACACTTAGAGTTCAAAGGCTTCTGCAAAACCACAGATAGTGGAACCCTCCTGAAGTGAAAGTGCTTTGCAGAATCAGGGTGTTTCCTGCAGGCCAGACCCAGCTGTGGACTATTACTTCCTTTCTGCATGGTTAGCTCTTGAAAATATCCTCAAATGTCTTGAAAGCTTTTGAATGTTTTGAAAAGCCTTTTTCAGTTCTAGGTCATATTTAGTCTTGCGTTTTCTGCACATTATCATGTAGGTAACGTTTCCTTGTGTGGTGGTGATAAGACACATGTCCTGCTGAAAGAGAGAAAGTTCATGGGCACATCCTCTGGAGCCCACCTGATCTTTTTCCCTGTGTTTAAACCTATCAAAAAGTGTATTTTAAAATAGAATGGGAAGACTTCTCATTTATTTCTAGACTTACAAAGATAGTGAAATGTGACTGTATTAAAAGCAGAGAAAAACACATCAATGTATACAAAATTACAACTCTGCTGTTACATCTTCTGTCTTGAACCTTAGCTGCGTTCCTCCAGCAAAGCTGGCTGCAATGCATGCTGGCCTCTGCTGGGAGTTTGTGTGTGATCACATCCTCAGATCTATTACCTGGATGTTCCAGCAGTGTGGCTACACGTTGTTCTGTCTTTTGATTGCAGTGTGTTGTGTGTTTGATTGTTGTTTGAGATGTATGGCATTTACCAGGATCATTTGGACTTAGCTTCATCCAAAATAACGGCTTCCGTGTCACCTTTTTGTGTGTGCTCATCTCTTTGAGGATTAAAGCTTCTGTTTTGCATTCCTGGTCCATCCAGCAGTGTGGTTGTAACTTTCTTTGCAGCCCTGTGTATGTTGTGTGTTTGAAATTGTCACTGCAGTAACACCAACCTAGTCGCCTTTGTATTCTGAAGCTCTGCTCTGTCATCAGTTCTTGGTGTCTAAAGGACAACTTCTCTGAAATTCATTAAATATAGTGAGTATCAAATGTTTAAGATCCTTGGATGAACTGGAACAGGGCTTAGTACAAGCAGGTGGGAGAGGCAGTCTTTCTTTCCCTTTTGCTATGTTTAAGGGATAAGTTGTGGGCAACTCAGTTTTCCCAGGATATGGGATGCTCTTGGATATAGTGCCAAGAGAAAGAGCCTGCAATGCTCATGCCAAGCCAGGCATGCCTTAGGACAAGCTATCTGGATTAGTCTATGCTAAAAACTACTTAATTTGACTTCATTTTTTTCCCCCTATTCCATGTTCTGGCTGCAATCCAGTATGGGTTTTTCCCCAGTTGTTGATGCCACCACTTCTTGGAGCTATTTATAATTATCAGTATTAAATAAAAGCAGATAAGTAATTGCTGATTCCCGAATTGGTTTTTAGAGGGCTCAGCTGAATACTGTTGGTTTTGACTTGCACATCACACCTGGAGGATGTGCATGTGGAATTTGAATACTATGTGTTTGGGAAAGGGCTGTGTGGTGAAGGAGATTGGGAGTCAGTAGTGGGGAGAAAGTGATTTCAGCAGCAAAACTGTTTGCTAAGCCCCCATTCTGCTGCTCACTGGTACAGCTGAGTATGAAGCAGAAAATCTACTGTTGTTTCTGTATTCAGTACCAAGATCATGCCCTGGTGTTGGTATTTATCCCTGTGAGTTTAAAACTATTTTGAATGAGTTTGAACAGTCTTTATGAGTATTTGATGGCAAGGAAATGTGGGAATGTGCTTTGAATTTGGCTGGCCTGTCCTGAAGATATATGTATTGTGTAACTTACCTGCAAAGACTTTATTTTTGTAACTTACAGATCTGTAGAATGTAGGCAGAAGGTACCCAGATTGTCCCTGGGCATGGCTGGTGCTGTTCACTTGAGTGGTGGTCTGAATTTAAGTGAGAAGTGACTTGCTGAGAGTCGAAGCAGGGCAAGAGCAGCATGTATTTGTTTGTAGCATAATAATTTTTTTATAATGCAATATTCCTCCAGAGAGCTTGACACTCAGAGCAAGTAGTGCTGTGCTGCTGATAAAAATAGATTGGACTTATTCTGACCGTTGAAAAATGCCCCTAATACAGTAGCACAGGCTTTGCCTGAGAACATCTGACTTTTAATTCTGATTGTGAAGTCAAGTGAGGTAAGTAGAATTTGGATCGACTGTAAATGTCTTAGCCACTTAGCAAATCCTCTTGAAGAACCATACTTGCTGCCACCTGCTTTTTACTGAGGATATGTGTGATGACTAACTACTGGCATGTTATGAGGTGACCTTCCTTGGCCTGGCAGCCTCTCCCACCTCTGGTTTGGTACCCAGGAATCCTCTCCCTGGCACCGAATCACTGATGACTCTGAAAACACAGTGCTTAAACTGCTTACAGAGGTAAAACAGTTCTGGTGCGTGCTTTCCGCTGTGATTAGGTGGCTTATGGAATCAGGATGTGAACAGCCATTTGAAATGCTTGTGCTTTATGGAGCTTTTGTTTTTTTCCATAGTTTTCAGTTGACCAAAGAAATGGTGATGGAGAAGCCAAGTCCCCTGCTGGTCGGGCGGGAATTCGTGAGGCAGTACTATACCCTGCTGAACCAAGCACCTGACTACTTGCACAGGTAAAGCTCTGCTTCAGTCTGAGCTGGTTTTCTGTGTGAATTCCCTAACTTGTGTGTTAAAATTGGTGAATGATCTTATTACTTAGCTTGCTGAATTTGGACACTTAGGAACCTGATTTATTCAAGATGCTGAGTGTCATTTACTTCTGGTTTTGATCAGCTGGGTTAAAAGATGGATGTAATAAAGATTACAAGAATTCTTTAAATATCTGAGTTCTGGTTGTAACTGAAATGCTGCTTTCCACTTCTGGTTGTAATCAATATAAATTGAAGTTGGAGAAATACTACTTAGTTAAGCATTTCTTTTGGCTTGATAAAATGTTCCCTGACTAGGAGGAAACATTGAATAAGTTGTGTGCTTGTGTACTGGTCTCTCTTGGGAGTCACACCAGCTCTTTCTTAAAGGAAAGTCAGGGAAATTATAGATATGCAGCAAACTACAATCTGTTATCTAAACAAATGGGTCCTCTATGAAACTAGTCTTGTTTATGAAGATACACTTTTGTTTTGCTGTGTTTTGAGTAGCCAGATAAACAGTTTCTGAAACCTTCCCCCTTCCAGTCTTAGGAACACTTATTCAAGTGTTTCTCCACTTTGGTGGACAGCTGACCTCATCCATTTGGGTCAGAGGCCAGTTGACTCTGTGCCGTGGAATCCATTCCAGTCTTTTATCTGCTGGCAGAGTGCAGTACCATACTGTGGTGCTTAGGGCATTTTAGCTGGTAGTCTCAGTTACAGGAAGGAAGATTTACCTGCAATACTACTTTCGCTGTAGAAGAGCAAAACAAGTCCCGTTGCTCCTTGCTCAAGCTTGGAATCAGAATTTGAGGGGGAACCTTCAGCATCCCAGATGTTCAGGGTGTCGCTTTGGGAACCTTGTGCAGAAAGGGGATAATGGGATTGGATCATGAGCTCCCATGAGACTTTGGTTTTGGCTGTTAGTGCCTGGGTCTCTGACACACCTGAATGCTGCACCTTATGTGAGAAAACTTTGTGTTTTCCCCCCACCCCCAGATTGGTGACAGGATTATTAGATTTTGTGGCTTTATTCTAGTGATTCAGACAGGAAACTTACTTGAAAGTGTATTATTTATACTGTACTTCAAATGTAGAGGCTCAGTGTTCTTACACAACAAAGCTTGGCATTAAAATATTTCTTTCCAACAGGTTTTATGGAAAGAACTCTTCCTATGTTCACGGTGGCTTGGATTCCAATGGAAAACCAGCTGACGCAGTCTATGGGCAATCCGTAAGAACTTTAAAAAAGAAATCTGTTCTTTCCTTCTATTTTGTCACCTTTGTGGTTGAGAAGAGAAATGTATCCAGCTGTGATTCACAGTGCTTTCACCCTCTTCAAGTGCTTTCTGTAAAAAAGAAAAAAAAAAGTGGAGGAAAAAACCCTCTCATCTGTAGACAGCAATAGTTAGGCAAAATGTGCTTCTTTTATAGAAAGCTCATAATGTAAAATTGGTTGCAAAGCAAACCTAACAAGCATCCTGCCAAGCTTTCTCTCCAAAGTTAGGGAATGTATCTTAAACCAGTCTTTTATGGTTTTGCTTTTGCTTTCTCTGAAAGCTGCTAACTTGGCAGAAATGGCTTCTGCGGTGTAACCCATGTGTACCGTCCTTTCCTAGGATATCCACAAGAAGGTGCTGTCACTAAACTTCAAGGATTGCCACACAAAGATCCGTCATGTGGATGCCCACGCCACCCTCAATGACGGCGTGGTGGTGCAGGTGATGGGGGAGCTCTCCAATAACATGCAGCCTGTGCGCAGGTTCATGCAGACCTTCGTGCTCGCACCTGAGGTGGGTCAGCTGGGCTGGCAGGGGGTTCTGACAGCGTTGGTGAGCTCTGTCTGCTTCACTGTTGCAGTCTGAAGGGTTAGTCTGGGAAGGTAACTTGCCACAAAATTCAGCAGTAATGTTCTGAAAATTCCTTTGGGAATTACACTCCTCCTGTATGATTGTACATTGACCTTGGATATTGAAATCAGTTATAAATGTCCTGACTTTGGACTCCTAGGGGTAGTGCAACACATTGTTTTCTTAAGCATATTAAAATTATGTTCTCTTTGATTTGCTATCCTAGCAACTGGCCTTTTTACTGAAAAAGAAATAGTAGAAAGAGAGGAATGCTTCCTGTCACTTGAAAACATGGGTTCCAAATCTTCTTGTTCATGAGGTGCTGATGCAGCATTTGAAGTGGCATTTTTAAATAGACAACTTTTTTTTTTAACAAAGTCGCTCACAGATTAAAAGTGATAGTGAAAAAGGAGTGTAGCAAGATCACTCTATTTTCCGATATGACTTGGAGATAAGAATTGATACTTTAGACAGCAGGAAGTTGTCACTCACTTCTTCAGTGTTGTGAGCTATTGCAATTGAACGCACTTCAACAGTTTTTTTTCCTTTGTTCCAGGCATACTTGTTAGGAGTGACGTCTTTTTTTCTTTATTGTTTTCTTGCCCCAAATAACATTATTTTCTTAAAATAGGCAAATTTGGATTAATCTTGTGGGAAGGTTGATACGCTCAAACCTTTGTTTTCACATTATTTCCGTTTTTACATTACTGGATTGATGTAATTGAATCAATTCCTCCCTTTGATTTGCTTTTAGGGCTCTGTTGCAAACAAGTTCTATGTCCACAACGATATCTTCCGCTACCAGGATGAGGTTTTTGGGGACTCTGACACTGAGCCTCCAGAGGGTAAGTAGCAGAAATCTTTGTATGGTTCTGTTGGTGTTTGGTTCTAGATTTTATCAACAGTCTATTCCCAGACTAAAGAAAATCTTCTTGCTGGAGAAGACAGATCAGTGTTAAATTTCATATGCTTGTAGGTTTTTTCCTTGCCTGTAGTTTCTTTTCAATCCAGCAAGGAGTTGTGACATGCAGATGATTATTTTTCTGGCATATTCTGTTTCTATTACAAGAACTCTTTAAGACTTATTTTGGCAGTTGCAGTCAGATTTGTAGGTTATAAATCTGGTTCTCTGAAGTATTTGGAACATGGTTTTTTTTAACCTTGGTCAAAACTGAGTAACCAAAGTGATAGTGGAAATACAAGGAAATGTCTGTTCCATGTCACATCCTGAAAGTGTTTTCTGTGTGCTTTGCTAGAAACTTCAACTGTATATTGTGGTAGGTGCCTTGTGTTTGAGCCTCACATTAAAGACGTGTGTTGTATTATGTTTTCTTTTCTAACCTTATTTAGAATCAGAGGAGGAAGGGGAGGAACCTGAGGAAAGACAGCAGACACCTGAGGCTGTTCCTGATGATAGTGGTGCTTATTATGAGCAGGCTGTCAGGTAATAATATATTTATAGATGAAGTCAGGTGTTGTGTGAGACAGGCTGCTTGTAGAACAGGTCACATGAATTTATTGCTATTAATAGTTTTCCTCTGACAGTCAAAAGATTCCTTTTTATTGATCAGCTGAAATCAAAATGCTGTTAGGCTGAACACGGAGACTCTATCTTTTTTTTTTTTTTTGCTGCTTTATAGTGTAGCAATGCAAAATTTGCATGTCTGTGCAATGTGGCCTTACTTGGCCTTGTTCTTTCAGATGTCATGTGCCTGACTTCTGTATTGGATAAGTAGTGCTGCTTATCACCAGTAATGGAATAAATACAGTACCACCTCTTTTTCCTGCTCATTGTGCTGCTGTATTATAGCAATGACATTGAGGAACACCTGGAAGAAACAGCTGCAGAGGCAGAGCCTGAGCCAGAGGCAGAACCTGAACAGGAACCTGAACCAGAGGTGCAGGAAGAAAAGTCTGAGCCAGTATTAGAGGAATCTGCTCCAGAGGAGACTGTGGAAAAGAGTCCTTCTCCAGCTCCTGCTGATCCAGCTCCTGCTGTGCAAGAGGATTCCAGGGTAATGACAATGGATCTGTTTTCTCTCTGATGTGGTTTCATCAATAGGGCTCCACTGTCTGTTTATAGAGCTTTATTTTTACCTGTGGATTTTTGTCACTTCTCAGTGTTAAGGAAGGTACAAGTGGACAGATCGATATTCAGGAATCCAATACTTTGGTTAACCTTGATGTGATACTTGGTGTTGGGCCACTGCTCTGTCCTGTTTCAACTGTGGAATTCAGAAAGAGAGTAAAGTGTGACTCCATTGTCAATAATTTGAAGGAAATTGTGAGGAAACTGCTATTGTCTGGCTCCTGATTTTCATGTATAAGTTAAAATTTGTTCCTGTTATCCTGTGTCTGTTAGCTGTACTATCAGTAATATATTTCAGAAGGAGATGTAGTTATGTTACTATCTTTCTCTCTCTATTTTTTTTTTTTTTTTTAAGACATTTTCCTGGGCATCAGTAACCAGCAAGAATCTTCCTCCCAGTGGGGCTGTCCCAGTATCAGGAATACCACCTCATGTTGTGAAAGTACCTGTCTCGCAGGTAGGAATCCAGCATGTGTAGAAGTTTAAGTGCTGAACTGGCTGACAGTAAACTGAGGTGGGAAAAAATAGAGTGAAATCTACTTGCTTATGATTTGACTTGCCAGGCCCTAAAGACTTTAGAATTCTGTGATTCCTGATAGACTTTATCAGGATGTTATTTGTAGGTTTTTAGGTTGAGAATTAATTGTTTCTCATGGAGGAAAACAGGGAATGTTCATGTGAATGCTGCTTGCTTTTAGCATATAAGCCAACATGAGCTAACATGCATTTTAGTCACAGGTGGAAAAAACTGTTACCTTTTCCTGTATTTTTTTTTTATCACTAACTTAACAGTGAGCTCTTAAAAGCTGAACCTGCTGGTATGTCTGTCTGACCCTCAGTTGTTCACTCCTTTTTGAATTGATACAGCCCCGGCCTGAGGCAAAGCCTGAATCTCAGACCCCGCCTCAGAGACCTCAGAGGGATCAGCGAGTGAGGGAGCAGCGAACGAGCATCCCACCACAGCGGGGTCCTAGGCCAAGTAAGAGAGGCTGCGAAGAAGCAGCTGGTTTTTGTTGCTTAAGGCTTTTGGGAAAGCAATGTGATAACTAAAGCTTTTAAAATCTCATTTTTGTCAGTAAACGATTTTTACTCAAGTGAAAACTGAAGCTTGGCCTCAGCCTGGTGATAAAAAGCAAATAGTTACGAACTTGCTAATGTGGAATGCTTTCCTTTTGTTACATATGAATGGATAGATAGTGTGAATTGATTCTTGCTAATGGTGGTAATTCTGACCATGGCTTGTTTCTGTTTGTTGTGAGGACTGACTTTTCTAAAATCAGTTTTGCTTTTCTGTTCAAGTTCGAGAGGGTGAACAAGGCGATGTGGAAACCAGGCGGATTGTGAGATACCCAGACAGCCATCAGCTGTTTGTTGGGAACCTTCCCCATGATGTGGATAAATCTGAACTTAAAGACTTTTTCCAAAGTAAGTTGGTTGCTTTCCTGTCCTCTGAGGGGTTGGGGGTTGCAGCCATGGGCGTGGACAACAGAGCATTCTAATGTATGACCCAAGAACTTGGCTTTTCTCTTGCAGGCTATGGCAATGTTGTTGAACTTCGCATCAACAGTGGTGGAAAGCTCCCCAATTTTGGGTTTGTGGTGTTTGATGATCCTGAGCCAGTTCAGAAGATCCTTAGCAACAGGGTAAATAAATTTCTAGTCAGTGGTTTTTGGTCTGTTGACAACAGTGTTTTTCAGCCTAACAGGAAGAGATTGTACTTGGTACCTTTAGTCTTTCTTGAGCATATTAAAGCAGATGTGATGCCTTTCCATCCTATTACCAAGATGTGTGCAGTCTTTTGTCATTGAAGTAGCTTGTAGCAGCTCATTACAGAGCTTTATTTTTTTAGTGTGAGGTTGCTGAACACAGGAAGTATATAAATAGCTTTCAGGAGGACAAGGTAGAGAGAGTCTGATTCTATGGACAAATAGAATCTTGTTTGTCAGAGGCTGAAAGGAAGAAGCCGTATTGGTGTGCACGCTGAAAAGAATTTTGCTAACAAAGGCAGGAGGTACCTGCTCAGCCTGTCAGCAGTGATTGCTAATGCAGAATGTGTGCCCATGCCTACCTGCTGTGGTAGGCAGGGACTCTGGATGCACCTTCACAGCCATGCAGTGAGCTTGCTTACAGCCCAGCTCTTTTCTAAAAGGTTAACCAGAATGTTCAGTGTTAAGCCTGAGGTGGCTTTTCAAGGGTGGCTCCTTCACATCTTTTTCTCCAGTAAAGCCGCAAGACTGGTTGCATGGTTTGACTATTGCCATTGTTTAGTAAGTGATCCTGAAACATTTCAGTCTTTCATGGAGAGGAGGATATGAGACAAAGTTGCAGGAATCTGCTTGACCTTGAAGAGCTCCTGGTGACCCGTTAATGAAAGTACCTTCTCTGCTTCTGTTGCAGCCCATCATGTTCAGGGGAGAGGTACGCCTGAATGTGGAGGAGAAGAAAACACGAGCTGCCAGGGAGGGTGACCGTAGAGATAACAGACCCCGTGGACCTGGAGGCACTCGTGGGGGGCTGGGAGGTGGGATTCGAGGGCCTCCACGTGGAGGAATGTCCCAGAAGCCAGGATTTGGAGCTGGAAGGGGGATCGGGCAACGCCAGTGAATTCATCGCAGATGTTGACATGGTGGCGCAAACCCTTTTTCCTGCAGATTTGTGAATTTCAGCCTTGGGTATCTTGGAATGTGGCCCTAGCCTGTTATAGACTGCTACGTTTGATACTATTTTGGCCCCTTTTGTTTGTGTTATGGTTCTGTGATTTATTTTTTTCTAGTCCTTGTCCCAGATTCCAGCTTTGTGGAACAACGTTTTAGGAAAAGTGGATTTTAAAAAGACAAGAACTGAATTTTCCTGTTCACCTCAAACTTACGGACTGATTTTTGTTTTTTTGGTACCAGTGGTTTTTCCTAAAGGAATGTCTCTTTCTTTTTTCTTTTTTTTTTTTAATTTCCTCCCCTCTTTCTAATGAATTTGGGTGCAGTCAGCGGAATAATATTTCACGTGCATGCGTTCAAGAGCCTGTAGGAAAACATAGTTCTTGGCAAGTATTTCAAGGGCAGAAAAGCAAAACTCTTGATGTTTCTTTGAGGGTCATACGAACATCCTCCAGTCTGGAGACATTGCCACTTGAAAAATTGACTTTCACCTTTTTCTCTGTGGCGCTGTAAAAGTGGAATAATGGGTATCCGTAGAATCTTTTTCTTTTGATACATGATCACAGCAAGGAATTCAAGCTACTGTTTTACCACTTTGAAATTTTGGATTGTGGGATAGGTTTTAAATGTCTAGAACTTGACTCTTCAAACACTTTTCCTGAACTTACGAAATTTTTTATTGAAATAGGGAGTTTTTTTCATGTTTAGTTTGTATTTGTATAAAAAAAAGCAAAATTGTTGTGCCTTCTATTTATCTCTCATTCCAGTTTTGGCAAATTGTTTAAAAAAAATAAAAATAAAAAAGGTCTAGATTTGCTTTATCAAGTCAAGAGTTTGTTGGAGTTTTTCCCAGGGGAAAAAAGCTCTCCAGTCACTAGGTTTACGAGGTAGAGGTGGTTGTAGCTAAAGCTTGTAATACCTTCTGTGCATCACTTTGGCTGCATTTAAATTATTGAAAAGAAATACTTTTTGGATGCAAAAGTTAATAACTGGAACTTGAAGCTGGGCGGGTCTTGTTGTAACTATTGCAAAAGTACAAGGAAAGCAGAAATACCTGTGTCACATCCTTTACAGTTCCAACTGCTGTAAGTAGTTATTTTTGCAGTACTTCATTCCTTGCTTCAGGCCTGAAGTGGATAAGAAGGAATTTTTGTCAGAAGTATGGAAGGTGCTTGTGTGTCCTGGTGTTAAGATGTTGAATGCTCTCCACTGCCTCTGAAAGAAGATGAAACTGAAAACAAAATACAAAACTGGGTAATTTCAATCCAAGAGATCCTGTAAGATGGTGCTGCACAAAGCAGTATTTCTGTGATGCCTGGTGTTAAGCATCTAGATGAAAATGGTGGATTTGTGTCTATGCCAGACCTTTAGATCTCTTGGTAGCACAACAGAGCTGCGTAGGAAGCTCGCTAATCTGTGTCAGGTGTTGCTGTTTTCATGTTTCTTGGTTTATTACTGTAATGACTGTGCATATGCAGTGTGTCATCTCTTGCCCTGTGCTTGCTGTAAGCTCTGGAGCAGAGCTGCCCTCAGTATTACCTGTCCTCAAGTCATGTTTTGCCTTTTACTTGCCAGACTTACTGGTTGAACCTGGTTGTACTAAATGTTGTTAGAGTGTTGGTTTCTGTTTTATTTTTCTGTTCACATTTGTTACACTGTTTGTCCCTTCCCTCCTTACAACTGTGTCTCAGATTGGCCTGCTTACCATCTGTACCTGGAGATTTGATACCTTAGTGAACTGGGGGAAAGTGAGCTGTGGTGTGCTCTCACAGCCAGCATTTGGGGAAATTCTGCTGCTTCCTCTTGTGGTGGTAACTGGTATTTTTTTAAAAAACAAAAGCTGTCTGCATTTTTCCTATCAGGAATGCCTGTGAGGTGAAAGTATGCAATGGAGATCTTTCACTGAACCCTGTCCTTGTTGTTTGTGATATGTTTTTTCCCCTTTGTGGGGTTTCTACTGTTCTTGACATTAAATCCGAAGACTGCAGTAACAGGTTGCACTTCAGACTTATCAAAGTGCTTTTAATAGAAGCTTTTATAACTTTTAACCAAATCTGCAAAAGCATCTGTAAGCTTGAACCCCTATTTCCATAGTGGGAGCTGGACAGTTCTGACTCATTGCTGTCTGATGTGAAAGAAGAGTGTCAGTAATGAATTTAAAAGGGTGAAGTGTATGCTTGTTCTCATATGAATCATATTCAATATGTTGACCCAGAAAGTGATGTTCTTGTCCCAAGATGACAGGCAAAATAAAATATTTACATAAAATTCTGTTGGAATGTCTTGTAAAGAAACACTTTTCAAAAGCAAGTTATGTTGTAGACTGAATTTTGGTATTTGCATTTTGGTGGCTCTGTGACTCTCTAATAACAAAGTCCTCTGAAAAGACCTGTAAACTGTTGCACATTGGTTTTGCTGTTAAGGCTGGCTGGTGGCCTCCAGCCCTTCTGGTTCCTGCCTTGCTGTACTGTTACAACCTCAGTATCTCTTGTCAAAGGCCTCCAGTGCTTTGCATACCTTCTTGAAGGTGACTGGAGCAACCACGATTTGATTTGCCTCAGCTGACTGCAGTGGGCTACAATAGCTCCAAGAAAGCTGATGTGTAATAACCAAGGTAGTCCAGCTCGTTCTAGCAACCAAATGCTACAGTCTTAAATGAATCAGGCTCTGTGTGTCTCCTTTCTAGTGCCTCCACCTCAATCAAGACAAGGAGGTGTGTGGTACTGAAGTGCCCTTGGTGTCCCAGTGCTGTGCAGGGAGTTGGGAAGTGAAGAAAAGCTGTCTAGAGCCATCAGGTTTTTGTACCCACAGCAGCCACATGGACAGTGTTGGAATAACCTTTGTGTTCATGATACCTTGTTGATCTGCCCTTCTGAGAGTACAGAGAGTGTTTCATATATGACTGGTGTGACCTGGCCTCTTCTGGCTGATCTTAATAGTGTAAGACAAGTAGAAATAAGAGCATTTCAGTTGTAGTGGTTGATAGCACCCAAACCAGAACTGGAAGCCAAGCTCTGCCTCTGCTGCCTTTTCTTCCTTCAAGGGCACTGCACAATTAGAAAGGTTTAGTTACCTCTTGAGCAGGGAGAAACATCTTCTGGAGTACTGGAAAGTACCAGCAGACTTGTGTGGGGCTGTTTTGTAAAGCCAAACTGAGATCTTTGTGTGTTTGGGAATGCAGGTATTGGTTGTGCATTTAAGGATTCAGACTGGGATCACTTCCTAGCTCTGCAGGGCCCTCTGGTAGTGGTGTTTGGTTTTTTGTTTCGTTTTTGTTTGGTTGGTTGGTTTTTGGTGGTTTTGTTTGTTTGTTTGTTTGTTGGGTTTTTTTTTCCCTTCTCTTATTTTTCTTTAAATTTGCTCAGACTGAAGCTCTGGTGTTCCTGGGTGTCTGCTCTCCACATACAGGTGAGTGTGGAAATGGTGAGCTTGCTGCTGGAAGCAGAGCTTGGTGCAGAGGATTTACCCCTGGGAGCAAGAAACAGCCTGTGTGGTAACTGAGCTCTGACTTGAGTGTGAGAAACTCCCCTCTGGTGCCACACAGCAGAGATGTCCTTGAGACCTGGGAGTTCACTTTCCATAGTGAAAAGGATGGTTCTGGGTGCAGGTATGAAGATTTGCAGTTGATCTCTGCAGCTGCTTATTCTGCACATCGTGGAAGGGCATATTTTTGAACAAATTCTGTTTCTTAATTGCGTCTGCTCCCTTACAAGGATTTTCTTGGGGATAGGAGTACACGCTATGTGAAGTTTGAAGCTGTGTGTGCTGTGGGAGGAAGGAGTTGCCTCATTGATGATTTAATTTCCCAGTAGTAAGATCCTTATCCTTATATGGAGGAATGGGGCAAGGTGGTCCGTTAATAGCTTTTTTGGTTATGAGACATGAAACTGAGTACAATTCTTTCAAACTCCATCATTCCTTAAAGACAGTTTTCAGAGTAATGGCATGTTCTCAGAATAGATTTGAAGGGCAGGATGCTGCCCTTCTATTTTCTGTCACAAAATGCCACTTGCCCAAGCCAAGAGGGATCTGCTGTTCCACTGGTGATATTTCACACTTGACAAAGCACCTGACAGTGAAAGGAAAAATACTTTATCATGACCATCTTTGAGATTCAGTGTGAGAGGCAGCCCTGCATTCTGAAATGTCATTTTGGGTGTTTGCACCAAGGCCACTCCATCTACCAAAGAATTTTAAAGCTATGTATAAATAATGTCCTAGCTTGAAAAATAGTACAAGAAATACATTTCTGTGTTTCCAGCTGCTGCATGGAACCTCTAGCACTAAAAATCCATGGAGAGAAATCTCAGAAAAATCTTCAATTTTTTTTTATTGGAATCAGCATGAATGTATGTTTCAATAAATATATTTTATATACATTTAACAGCAGAAACTTTACATTCCATCTTCAAACTGCTGAAATAGAACTTCTGTTTTAAAACTTTTTTTACAAGCCAGAAAAATAATCTGCCACTGTGGCTGTGTGGTCATGCAAATTGTCTTAAGTTACAGGTTTATTTCTTCATGATGTAAAAATACTGATTTAAAGGAAGCAATTGCTTTGCAGTCTGACCAATGTAGCAAAATACCCTTAAATGGAGCGTAAGGCCATACCAATTTGTGTATGTATAGATTTATACATATATATATATATAGTAAACTCAACTCATACAGAAAATACAGGGACATCCCTTTTAAGATTGGGTAGGGAGAAGACATGTAAGTACTTCATGATTAAACTAATTTATTCCTTTTGAAGAATTTTACATCATAGGTTTTAAACACAACTGCACTTTACATTTTGTATTTTTCTAGTCCCTCTTTTGTTTTCGAAGGGAGAGTACCATGAAAATTAAAAAGCACTGACTTCTCCATTCTTTTTTCAACTTGTGTAAATGAACCAGTAGAGGTACTCAGAGAGCACTTGCATTGCCCACTTCTTTCCTCCTCCTTACATTAACTCCAGGGCTTCTTACTCTGAATACTTTTCTCATTATCTCCTGTGAGATGTGGATATGTCAGCACCCACCTTGCAAGGAAGAAAATGAAACCAGCTGCATTTGCAGCAACCCTTCACTGTCTGTTTTAAAGATGCTTATGTGAAGTTAAAGGGCAATAAGTTTTGTCCTATTAAGAACAGCCTCTCCTTTTTTCCTATGCTGAAAAGTTGATCAAACTGGGCCAGTTTAATGTCACTGTCTCTTGAGATCTTGCTAAAATTGAAGAAGGAAAACACTCACCTTGTTGCCATCCTTTCCTGACGATGAACAAGCTTGGGAAAATTTATTATTTTTTTTAGCAAGCACCTGAAAACCCACAATCAACAGCTCAAATGTGGATTTAGTACTTACAAAAGAACACTGATAAAGGGGCTGTGGTGGATGTGTGTGGCAGGAGGCTCTGTCCTACAGCTGAGGTTTGGCTCTGTGTTGGCAGACCCCACATTCTTACCCTGAATGGAGGGTGATGGGCATTGCCCTCCTGGGGGACAGGGAGTGCTGGCAGCGGGATGGGACACCCCGTAACATCTCCCACTGCGGCTGCTGAACCAGCCCAGCCCTTGGCTGCCCCTGCTATAAACAGCATCAAGACGCTGTTGTGTTTGGAAACAAATGAGCTTTAGTAAGCCAAGCTTTGGAAACAAAGATTTTCTTCATACAAATGGCTTGCAGATGGGACAGATATAGAAAATGGGGCAGCACAATGCCACTGCTTAATAGGCTTTTTTTTTTTTTTTTCAGGAGATTTTGTGATATATTCTTCCTAGATACCAGATTTTGAGGGTTTGACCAGTGAAGTAAATGCAGAGGGAAACTGAGATAATGTTTATCAAGGACACAAGGAAAACGCTCTCTAGGTGCTGAACTGTTCCCACTTCTATTTGTTTTGCATATTTTCAATTGGAAAGTATTCCTGCTGTGTGTGTTTGTATCTCCCCTCCAAAGCAAAACCAAATGTGCAATAGTTGTCCTGAAGAGAAATATCTTAATATTTTTATTTTTCTTCTAAATTCATTTACAAAACAATGTAAATGGGTGTGCGTTTATAGTTGGATGGGAGAAATTCCTGGGTCCTCCCCCCCCTTTTTTTATATCACTTAAGTGTAAGTTTTTCATTACTCCTTAGTTGTAATATAACAAGCATGATATGCTGTACACTGTGGTAGAATGTGAGAGACAACACAGTCCATAAAATGTCACTGTCCACGATGTTTAGCCTGCTCATGGCTGTGGTTTGATCTTGAGTGAGTGGTGACAGCTGCTTCGGACAGGCTTGTGCATCTTCAGGGTTCCAAGGCTGCTTCCAGGATGGTGTCACCAATGCTGCAGGATGGCAAACTGCGATGAAATGCCGTGACCTTTGCATGTCAGGCCATTTTTGAGTAAAGTCCTCTGTGTGTTGCTTTGTCTTTACATCTCTCAGTCTCTTAATCCACTGAAGTTTTGCTGTATCTCACACACACACACACGTGTGAATGGCTTTTAGCACTGTTACCTCCTGTTTCAGTTCTTTTGAAACAGTCAAACCTTTGCTGCAGCTCAGTAAGTCTGTGAAAAAAGGGGTGAGCTCTGGCCATGATTAGTGCTGTCAGTATGTCATGACCAGACTTGGGAACCACACAAACTTCTCGTTTTGTGTAGGAATTCCATTTCACAGTAGGCTTGAGGCGCTCCAGGCGGTGCATTTTTCAGGATCATTAATTCCACATGTATGTGGTGAGGTCAGTCCCTTGGCCTCTGTGCCTCGTGTGCCTCTGGAGCTGCCAGTGTCCCCTGCCCCCCTGCCCCAGTCACAGGGAGCACCGGGCTGGTTGTACAGTGAGAAGGAGCTCAGAGAGAGAGTTCAAGCACAACAGGTCACTCATCCCGGCAAGGGGAAGGTTAACTGCTTACCTGCCTCTCAAATTCTCTCATAACATCACTGTTTGGATCTTAATGTTCGTTTCCCAAAAGTTACAATGAGAATGCTTGCAAAGCTGACAGATCCCCAGATTAACCTGCTGTTGTGACCTGATTTAAGGAGGGATGTATCAATTACGGTTCTGAAATGTGTGTGTCTTTTAACTGCCCTGTCAAGTTTAATGACCCTGATCAGGGCTGGAGGGCCGTGACTGGGGTGGGGTGGGATATCAGTCTGGGTGTGGAGGTGCTGTTTTTACAGTTCTCCACTCTGGGTGGGTTAACTTGGGGATTTGTCAGCTTGGCCCATGCTGTTTCTGAGCTTATTTCCTCTTCTGATCTAACCCCGGAATTGGAAGAATGACAGTGCTTTGGACAAAAATATAGAAGATGTGGGAAGATTGGAACAGAAAGGAAAGTATAAATTCAGTGTAGGCAGAGCAGAGTGTTTCAAAGCCCTGGTTCAGTTGTTTCCCTGGCCTCGATAAGTACAAGACAAAGGAACTTCTGCTTCCTTCCACTAAGATTTTGTTGGGTCAGTCTCTAGCTGAGCATCTCTTGTACAGCTGAGCTCTACTGCTGTGACCAAGGGGACAGGCTATGGTCACTTAAAATGGTGAGGAGAGGATGTAACAATAGCCTAACTCATTAGTGATGGGTTTTGTTTTGTTGGCTTTTTTTTTTTTAATTATTCTAGTTTTCCTGGTCAAAAGTGGGATTGATGGCAAGTGGAGGCATGCATCTGACCAAGGACTTGCCAGGATTGTTAAACTCCTGCCTGTGAAGGATGTACCTGTGTCCCACACCTTGGCATGCAGCAGGATGCATTCCCAACACCATTCTTACATTACAGAGGCTGCCCCTTCTCCACTTCCTTTCCTTGCTGGTTTCTCTGGTTTCAGAGGTGACACTGCCCATGCTGTACCATGTCTCTTCTTCCATGGGACAAGCCCAGCCTCCTGAATTCTTTCCCGCCCCTCAAGGAATAAGCAGCAATATTTAAAGCCTTGACTCCCCGGAAGACCATACTGGTTGCAGTGACTGCACTTCACTACAGCAAGGAGTGAGTACTACAAGTTCCTCTGCCTTACATGATCCTTGATCTGCTCTTCCTTTCTCTTTTCAGATCCCTGCCTTCACTCTACTCTTGGCTGGGGAGCTGAACTCTCAGGACTCTTCTACTTTCTAACAGTGCAGCCTCAGCAGAGCAGACCTGGCTGAGAAGCTGTGGGCGCCCAAGAACAACTGAGAAGTTGTGGCACATCACAAGCTCCAGAGCTGGCCCTGCTCTTCAGGAACTCATTGATTCTTCACCCCAGCACAAGTAACTGTGGTGAGGATACTTCTGAAAATGTATGAGTGCATACCCAGGAGAGGTGGCTAAGGCACCACCCGTGGCACAATCTTCAATATTGCATAGTTTTTGTTCAGTAATGGTCAGTGTTTGGGGATTGGGTGTCAAGCAAGAAACACTGGAGCCCAGGCCCCAGTTCTGCTATCGTTGCAGGTCATGCCCTGCTGATCTCTGCAGGGCTCTGACTGGGCAATGCTGCTTTAAGCAGTTACCAGGCCTCCACTGTAATTGTGACAGTGATGGTATCATCACTGCAAGGTTCATTCAGGCTTGAACCTGGAGCTGTAATTTAGTGCCCAAATTCTGTGGTGTGTTTAACCCAGGACATCTGGCTTGGCTGGTCTGCAGCCTAAAGCCTGATTCATGTTTCTGTCAGACAGGTAACCCAGCAGTGCTCCAGTGTCACCAAGTGCCTGGATAAGGCAGATGTCCTCCCACAGACCCTCTGGGGAAGGGAATTTTGGCTTGCTACAGTGCTAACAGTCCTGGGACCAGCTTCCCAAAAGCCTTAGCAGCAAAAAGTACCTGTGAGCTCTGTGTCCCTCAGACCTGACAGCCCCAGGCAGCTCTACCTGTCCCTGCTTGTGCCAAACTTGACTCATCCACCACAGCAGCAACATGCTCACAGCCTGAGCACGTGGTTACTGATGATACCTCATGCCCCAGTTTCCTGGATAGGTGAGGAGGGTGTCCTTGCTTGACTTAAGCTACTTATGCAATTCAAGTAGCAAATCTGTAAATAAAAGCTAAATTCAAGCTGCGCTGATGGCTTATTTATGCTGGTATCATCCTCTGCCCCAGAAAATGTGGATGATTTTATACTGGAAGAGCATGTCTGTGTGGGGACAGGGTTTGTGTCCCCTGTCCTGGCTGGAAACTGCTGCTGTCAGGGAGCTGCTGCTCCTTCTCCCTTGTGTTTTCTGAGGCAGCAATGCTCTGAGTGCTGCAGGGATTGTTAAGCCAGCACACAGCAATCCCCCTGCCTTTGCCCAGAGTGGCAACATCAGCTTGTGTAGAATCTGTTCCCTCTCCCTGTGCATGGTCTGGGTCAAACCATGGTGGACCCAGCTCCAGCACTGCTGGGAGCCAGCCCCATCCCAAGATGGGCTTCAGCACTGTCTGTAATAGACCCAGAAGCAGGAATATCACAAACATAAGACTTCCTTAAGATTTCTACTCAGAAACCTGGCAGTGAAGTGCATGAGGACTGCTCAGGTTTGCCAGACTTAATGGTCTTATTACTTAATACAATCACATAATTCCTGCCCCCTTACACCATACCTGTTAGCACTGGAGGCCTTGGATGCCAGCAGGGATGTGGCATGCAAACTAAACCTCTCCTAGTGCTTTTCCCTCCCCTTCCTCTTCTCTGCCAGCATCCTCTTTTGACAATCTAACTGGTAATTTCCTCTGCTGGGGGCTGAAATCATCTCTCTCCTTTTTTCCTGCCCTGTGGTTTGTGTCCTTTCCCATGTTACAGCAGCAGGCAGTGTGATACTGGGACAATATCATAGGGTGAGGGAAATGATGAACCAGGAAAGCTGTTGTAGAACCTGCAGAGAGGTCATTGTTCCTGTGCCTGGGGGCTCTCACTAGGTGTGGATTCCTCACCTGGCTCAGGCTGTGCTTCCCCTACCACACTGGCTCTGGTACCTCTAACCTGGGCCGTGCCCTTCAGTGTTTCTGCAGATCACCTGAGGACATCACCCCAGGGCTGCTCATCCCAGCAGCTCTCAGAGGAGAATGTCTCACCCACTGCAAACACCTGCAGGCAGAGCTGCAGCAGCTCTGAGTGGATACTCTGCTCAAAGTAGCTCCTTCCACCCTGCCCGGTTTACAGCAGCTGATTTCTTGTGGGACCCTCTGCTCCACACCACGGTAGGAGACTGAGAATGCAAGAACCTATAAACCTATAAGCAGCTGCTGTATAGCTGGATCAGTGTAAATCAGGGAGCCCTACAGGGATAACAGCCAAAAAGACTGAATTCTCTCTAACTCACGCTGCTTTGCTTTCACACAGCACAGTCAAAAAAGCCCTTAGTGGCCACCTTGGTGTTCCCCGAGTCCTCTCCATGCATGGTTGGCTATGAGAGCACTTCCCTGGGAGCTGTCGCTGTGCCTGCTTTGGGGGACTGGTTATTGTGCCATATTCTGCTCTGTGTTTCCCAAGACACCGATCCCAGGCTCTTCAAAGGTTACAGTGCTGAGGAACTCAGCCCCACAGGAATGAACAAGAGGGAGATCAACACAGAAAAGTGCATTAGGCTTGAATGCAGTAAGAGACTCATGTAGGTTCATTTGAGCAAGAGATGTGCAACTGCCCTTAAGAAATAATTGTTAAAGAGGAGGAGAGAAGGGAATGGGAAGACTTAAAGAACCTGAAGTAATTTAAGATGCTAAAATTAATGACTATCAGCTTCAGCTTTGGTGCTCATCCTAGCACTCTGAAGAACAATCAAGTATCTCAATTTTCCACTTAACTAGTGCACTCTCTCCATACAAATAATGGAAAACTATTGAAGCAGGAGCAGCACAAGATGCCCCTTTCAACCACCTCCTTTTGAGAAGAAGACAGGAATGTGTGGGTGCTTCCAAGCAGGGAATGGATTAGATATATCCTTTGCTGAGCTGAATGCTGTGGGATGCTGCAGCAGGACTAGGGTTTGGGGTACCAGGGGTCCACATTTTATTGTCCACTGCTGCCAGTATCAAGGTTTTGGAGTAAGGAATGGGATACTGAAAGAGATTGTCTATCTTCGGCACAGGGATAAGAACAATGTTTTATTAAGTAATGGCAGTATAGTACAAAAATATGATTGTATACAACCTGTGAAAAATATGGCACCACTGAAAACAGCCTTTTCTCCTTTTGTATATTCCTTTATTTCTAAAAATATACTTTGTAAGTGCTTCTAACCTTTTTTCTACCAGCACTGGGAATGAAGAAATTTTTTTAAATCACAGTCAAACTAAAGGGCAATCAACAGTGTAATTTGAATTGTCTTGGCTTTGCTTTAAAATGAAAGATCTTCAGAAGAAAAAGAAAAAACTTCCAGAAAAGTCTGAGGAAAACAAAGCCCAAAAAAGTTCCTGTTTGGAGGATGTGAGAATATTCAGCTTTTGCAGTTGTTTGATGGTTTTGGGAGCAAAGTCTCCCAGCCCTGACAAGCAAAGGCTTCTAGGACAGGAGAATTAGGGCACCACCAGAGTGGTGGTGGTGAATGACCTGAGTGTTCCCAGGCAGCTGGTGCTTGGCCAAGGCCAATGCTGAGCTCTGCAGTTTGCAGCAGCCCACATGCTCACTGCTCTGTCCTGGACCCTCTTCAGCACCTCTCTGATTTCCTGGGATTCCAGATGGATCAGGTATTAAAATGGGAGAAACTCCTCTACCTGATCAAAAAAGAGTAAGTTGGTTTTTTTTCATTCTGGACAATTATATTTATGTGTAAGGAAAAAGAATTCCTGCTCACAAATAATACATCTCCAGTAACATCTGGAAATAATATTATTTGGGATAAAGCTCCCTTTTTCTAAAAAACCCAAGGGAATTAGGACCCAGTTTTCTCTCTTTACTGCCAGACAACTGCTGTTTTATTCAGAGGTTTTGCTTCTGAGCTTCATTCTTTAGAAGAGATAACAATTATGGAGTTAAATTCTATCAATATGCCTGGAAGTCACCCTGCAATATCAAACCCTGTGCATTCTCACTAATACATATAATTTCTGGCACCATTAAAGCAGCCTACTTTGAAGATAAGTTATCAAAACAAGTTCTTTTGCAATACAGAGACTAAACACAACCTGGTACAGATGGAGAAAAAAGTTTGATTTTGAAAACTACCCAGACTTGCCTAGGGGCTCATAGGACAGTCTAAAGTCTTGTCTAGGTGGTGAAACTCTCTGGCAGGACATCCCTGGGACAGTTACCTCAGCACTGTCACACCTTGGCCAAGATTCCCGTGTGTTTCCTGTAGGGATGTGGGTGCTGCTCGCTGTCACCCTGCAGCAGCCCTGGAGCTGCCAAATGGCCCAAATGGAAACTGGCTGCTTAGGGAAGAGAGTAACACTGCTTATTGTGTGCATCAAACGTGCCCAGTGCTTGGCAAAGCTCAGCTGGAAGCCAAGGCAGGCTGGTAAGAGTGTGATTCTTATTTCAGTCCCTAAACTTCCGTGGGCTCCACTGGCAGCTGAAGTGCTTCTGTATGGGCAAGAAACATAAGCATCTTTCTGATAATTTTTAGTCCCTAAACGCCTTCCTCCAGCCTTATTCCACACCAAGAAGTGGCACTGGAGCTCCAGTGAAGCAGTAGCTGTGACATAATTGCATCTGCACCCAGTAGGTCTAGGATGAACATGGGATTCTTCTATGCACAGCTGAAGAAGAATGAAGTGAGGTGGAAATGTCTTCCTTCTCTTTGCTCTGCTCTTGCCCTGGGAATGTAGGACCAAAACTCAGCTGGGTGGGAGGATGGGGCATGGGATTTGTTGACCTACAGGTAGCTCCTTTAGGAAGGAAACCTGCAGCCCTGCTGTGCCCTGGGGAGCCATCCCAGGTAGCCTGGGGGGATTGAAGGTGTGTGAACTACGGTCAGATTGCCCCACTCCAAAGTGCAAGGTCCAGGCATTGAGGCTGGACATTTTTACCCAAATGACAGCAATTTGAGTTCATTCACCTGCATGAGGAAGGAGCTGTGGTATGTGGGTTGCCGAGCATCTGCCGTGCTGCCGGGCAGGGAGGGAAATTCCCTGGATTTGCCTTTCATCTCAGACAAGGACACACCGTTTGAAGCAATCGCAAACCGCAGCTGGCACAGCCGGCCCTGGCACACGCAGGGAGAGTTCAATAATTCAGCAAAAATCCCAGAGCCAGCAGCAGACTTGGGCTCCAGCCAAGGCTCGGGACGTTGTCCCAGCATCAAATAACACCTCAGCTTGAGATCTCCCTGCTTGGCAAAGCATCGTCTGCCAGGGGAAGGAGAAATCCTCAGCCCACAGGTCTGCTGCTGCTCCGGTGGAGGGAAGGGGCTGATGTGCTGGTTCATGTTCCCATGGGTGACCCTGTGACCTTTCCCTGTCTCAGCAGTGCAAAGGGACTCAGAAAACGGAGCAGCCTTTGCCAAAACATTTGCCCTAGTCCACACAATGACCACTGTGGTTTTAATATTCTTTTTCCCCTTGCTATTCTTGTTCTTTCTTTCTTTCTTTCTTTCTTTCTTTCTTTCTTTCTTTCTTTCTTTCTTTCTTTCTTTCTTTC
>NW_024582082.1:2130402-2347273 GCF_017639235.1 Corvus kubaryi | reverse complement strand
CTTCCTTCCTTCCTTCCTTCCTTCCTTCCTTCCTTCCTTCCTTCCTTTTATTCCTTTTAAACTAAAGTGTATTTAGTGCTGGTGAAAGGTGCTGAATTGGCAGCCTTGGAGATGGATGTCCCTCTACCCAGCCCCAGCAAGCCCTGGTGTTTTCTGTGGGCTTCCTCCTCCTGGCACATCCCTGTGCAGGACAGCTGGCAGGTCCCAGGCTCCCCTGCCCTCTCCCATCTCTTTCTGTGCTGGTTGGGACACCCATGGCTGAGCATGACTTCAACCTCCCATGCCAGGCTTGGGTGCTGCTGACCTGGGCCAGACTGGACCTGACAGTGCCCCTGGGCACTTTGCTGTGCGCGATTCCGGCTGTGAGGATGCAGCCCCTGCAGGAAGGAGCCTGTCTGTTCCCAGAGCAAGCAGCAGATCCACAGCCCAGCTCAGCTCTGCTCCCATCCTGAGCAGGAGAGGGAGGAGAGTGGATGCCCCCCTTGGGTGCCACTTGTCTCTCTGCCTTCATTTGGTGCCTAACCCAGACCTGACCCCAAGTGCTTCAGTGCAGACTGATTGTCTCTTCCTTCGAGCTCTCTTTCACCTCTCTCCCTAAAGTGCAAATGAACACAACTGAGTCACCCCGGGTGCTGCAGCCAGCTCACACCCAGGGGCCCAGAGGGACAAGTGGGACATCAAGCCCTTGGCTTGCCCACAGCCCCAAGCCAGGCTTTCAAGTAACACCCTAGAGGTGTTTGGCACATTTCTCCTCACCCCAAACACCAACACCAACCTGTGCTACCTCTTGGGCAAAGAGAAACCCCTTTGCTCACCCCTTCCCACCTCCCTCCCCCCTTTCCCTACCCCCACCAAGCTTTGCCAGCCTCCCCCCTATCTCTGCCAGACAGCAGAGAGGGGCAAACCAGCCTGCTCCATCTTCCCATCCATGTTAAAGGTAAATGCAGCACCAAAATAGATACAAAAATAGAATTTTGGGTCCATCAGCCCGGCTTCACTATTAATATAACTGCTATGAAATGTCAGAAAATAAAAGCTGCTCTCTTTATACACACCTGCCCCCCCACCCCCCTTACTGACAGTATTGCCACACGCCCGGTCCTGTCAAAACAAGGCATCAAGATGCCTGTTTTCTCTATATTTTAAATACAATTGCTTCCATCCCCCCATTGTAAACAAACATGGCAGAAAGGGGTTTGGAAAAAAAAAAAGAACAAACCAAAAAAAAAAAAACTTTTTAAAAAATCCTTCATCGTTTCTAGTGTTCTGAATAGTATTTCTGCCTCCTAGGACTCGAACCCTGCCAGTTTGTTTAAAAGGACAGAAGGTACCTGTGATTTCTGACGAAGGCCCTGATGTCCTTCTTGGGTTTCCTTTGGATGCTCTCTGATGGGGATGAGAGAGATAATGTGTTTGCTTTCCTCTATGCAAAAGTCACAAAGTGTTTGATCGGCAAACCCATGACTAAAAAAAGTAAATATATAAAATAAACAGCAATCCACAACCTCTTTCTTAAGTTTCCCCATCTGTCCAGTTTTCAAAGTGCAAAACTTAGAGAAGCACAGAACGATTTTCTTGAGGTGTTTTTCTCCTTTTGTTAGGGCTTTTTTCCCCCCCAGGTGCTTGACTGGTATGGCCTTTCTATAGCAAAAGTCAGATAAAGCGTAATTGCAGTAGTTTCTGCACATGGAATCGTGAATCATTCCAGTGACTTGAGAATCTAAGCTGTTAATAGGCTAAAAAAAGGATTTTTTTTTGTTGGTCTTTTTTTCTTTTTTTTTTTTTGATTGTTTTCTTTTTGCATTATAATTAAGCATGAATATATATTACTATATTACACTGCTTGGATTGCTGGAGCAATCCAAATCTTCCTATGCTGTAAAACTAACTCCCACCCTGCGCTCCCCAGATCAAGAGCTTCTTTTCTCCTCCCTGTGCCAGTTGCCCTCAGTTCACATGATTAAAAGTTCCTCCCAGCCCCCCTCCCCGTTTTTTTTTCTTTTTGTTTGTTTTTTAGTAGATATTGCCGCATTCTTAAATTCATGCATTGCTGCATTGCTATTGCACATATATAAAGGATTGCTCGCTCCCTCCCGGCTGCTCCCCTCCCCTCACTGGTTGTGCACATCCTCTCTGCGGACAATCTTGTAGATGATCCAGTAGAAAATGTTGAAGATGAGGAAGGCCATGGGGAAGCCGATGCGGGAGATCTTGTCGATTTTCTTGGCTCTCTGGATGAAGAGCTTCCTCATCTCCTCGGGGGAGCGGGACGGCGGCGGCACTGGGTTGGCCGTGTTGTTGTTGTTGGCGCCCTTGACAGAGAGGCCGTCCTTGGCTTGCAGGCAAGCTGGCCCCATCCCGTAGGCGGTGAAGTTGAACCTGCCTTCACCAGCTTCATCCTCCTGGAACAGATTGAGCATGGGACTCTACTTAAAATGAGATATAGACAGTGCACCCTCGCTATAAGGCTCTCCGCTGACAGCGTCCTGCTCTGCACGGGAAAGATGCTCCCACCATGCCCCGGCCTCAGCACCCTTGGGCAAACCCCCTGCTCTTGGGAGATCAGCCTTATAGAGGGGTGCCAGCCGTGTGATGCACAGATGCAAATCAGGGGATCCAGGCACCCCGTGGAGAACAGGACTGACTTCCACCCCGTTGAGGTCTTTGACATATTGAAGGATTTATGGCACTGCTTTCATTTTTCCAATTGCATCCCCTGTTTTGCTTCTGCCTCTCCCTCCCCCCCACCTCCTATCAGCACCTTCTTTGCTTTGCCTGTGCAGTTTCAGCTTGCCCAGAAGGAGTGGGCTCCATGTAACTCACGTAGCCAAAGCTGCAGCCTGAGACTTCCTACAGAGTTACATGGATGCGCAGGAGCCAGGAGCTGTCCAGGAAAAGAGCTCTGCAGGCAGCGTGCAACCAGCCCTCACTCGCCTGCCCATGGGACCCCACAGCCATCCCCACAAGCCAACTTTTAGGTGAGGAACAGAACTGCCCTTCTGTGGGTCAATGGTAAGACATGGCTGCTTGTGGTAATGCCAATGATTGAGAAAAAATGTAATTTGTTTTTTGGTCTAAAGACAAATGGTGTTGTTAATTTTTTTTTTTTTTGATGAAAGCTTGCTGGAATCCCAGAATGGTTTAGCCCTATTTTATTAAACATAGGGATGTAATGGCAGGGAAAAATAAGTTTGGCTGAAGTAATTCAAGCAGTGAGTTGCAAAGGCAGAGTGAGAATCCCAAGTCTCTTGACTACGGGTCACCAAGGCTAATTGTAGACCAGTGGCACTAATTAATCATTAATGGAAGCTGATCCATGCTGTGTCTCCCAACACTGACCTAGCAGCCCCCTTCCTTGTAGCTGCCTGACCACTGTGCCCTGCTGCCCCTTCCCCTGTCCTTTGCAGAGTGTCTTTTGTCCATCCCATGGGCAGCTGTGTGGGATGGAGGAGCAGGACACAGAGGACACTGCCATATCTGAACAAAACAAAGCTACCCAAATAAAATCAAGACCTGGTCTTCTGGGATGCTCAGAGCTTATGGACCTTCTCATCACATCTGTATTACAGGGGTTCAGGTAAAACTGCCTCTGCTCTTTTCCAGTTACACAAACATGCACTGGCACATGTCTGGCTTAACCTTAATCACTCGATCCCTAATTTACTGGATTTTTTCCTCTTCTCATTGCTGAGAGGCTACTGGCTGTTTCTTGTGAGGGATTTGTTTTGGTGAGTGGTATACCAAGGTTAGAGAAGACAACAGTGCCTTTTTCAAGGTGCTATACCAAATGATAGGCAAAGACACCACCAGCCACACGGGAATGTGTGTTTCCAAATAACAGTCCATGTGGGTCTGATGATGGTGTCATATTAACCAGACTGGTCCATACCACCGCAACATCTCACTTGTTTTTAGCCTGGCATGTCATGTCTAAACCAATCAGAACCACCCAGACAAGTCAGGACATCAGGACAGAGCAATTAGTGCCTTGGCAGCTGCATTAGTCCCTTTGCATATTAGCAGTCAGCTTAGTTTTCTGATGAGTCTGCAAACCTTGTTCATTTAGCTTTTGCAAGTGTTTTTGTTTACGCTTTGCTCCAATTAAATAGCTGTGAGATTGGGCAGGGACTGTGCTAACAGCCTTGTGTTCAGTGGAACAGCTCTGGCAAACATCTCTTAAACTCATCTGTGTATTAGTGGAATTTTTTTCTCCTTATTGTTTTATCAACAGACTGATCTGCATACAACAGCACAGATCCCGAGACAGGATGCCTGAATCCAGATGAAGAGATAAATGCACTATGGAGGCACCCATGTGGGTGGGTTTAGCTCTGCCTCTATTCAGCAGGCTGCATCTTCTCAACCGATGCTTTGTTGATTTTGGGATGGCAGAGCCCTACTCTGGTCAAACAAAATTGATGGGTGCTGAGGGGTCTCATCTGTTACTTTTCCCTTGCATTTGTCCAACATTTTTCACCCCTGGTCCTGACTGGATTGAGCACAAATGATCAATTATCTCCTGTTTTGCAGATAGGACAACTGAAGCAGAGAGGGACAAAACTACAAAAATACAGGGATTCCTGTTCCTCAACCCCCACTTCCTTCTGGAATGGTGGCAGTTCTCCAGGCATACACTGTGAACTGCTGCAGGGCGGGTTAGACCCCAGGAAAGACTTCTGATCTCTGAGACAGTGAAACAATGGAATGGGGGTAGGTTTCTGGGTGGGATGGATCATGGAAAGTAGACAAATACCTATGAGGAATATTTAAGGCAGACCTTGGTGGTCACCTACGGGCTTGCTTGAGATTTTCATCAGCAAAATTTTCTTTGTTTTTTCTCTCCTAGAAAATGTACTGGTTTTTAGTGCTCTCCTGAGGGCAGCCTCTCAGGCCTGGTGCTGAAAATTTGCTAACCCCTTTCCTGATTCTACCAGCTAAATAGGGACAAAGTAATCACAGCCACCTTTATGTTTCTTTCTAGTGTGTTCTGTGAGGTGAAATCTTTGCTGTGGCTCCTCAGCCTAAAAGCTGTCAGAGCTCAGGCTGGGGAGCTGTTGGAGCTGCGTGCATGCTTGGATCGGGATCGGCCATGGCAGGTAAGCATGGAGCAGGCTAAGGCTCAGAGTAAAGCTCTTTCCTTCCAGGAGGAATTTGCAGTCAGTCTGAGAAGCAGATGCTTTTGAACATGGAGATGGCAGAGACAAAAGAGGTGTCACTTACCTCGGGGCTACTGCAGGCTGTCATGTTCGGGGTGCTGCTCTCTGATAGACACCCCTCACACCTCCCTGCCTGCCTCCCCCCAGCCCTGGCTGCTGCTTTTGGGGAGGAGAACCCACACCAGAACACTGCTGTGTGAAAATTGTCCTGTTGAGAACAACCATTTTGGTTGAGACCACTTGGCTAGCTAGCAAACCCCAGCTTGCTGGACTCCTGGGGTCAGCAGGCTGTCAGAACAGACTCAATTCATTGAGGCAGCCCTTGTTTTTGGTGTGTGAGCCTCCTTAATATCTGACCAGATACCGAGGACTTCCCTGGGGACTAGTGGCTTGGTTCAGTTGACCATGGTGTTCTGCTGGGACAGATTTCAGCTGTGTCCTTCATGCTTTATGTATTACCTTATGATGCCTCCTCTTCCTTCTGAACCTGAGCAGCTCTTTGTGCTGCCGAGACACGAAGTTGACAGCAGCGTACTCCAGAAGAGCAGAGAACACAAACAGCAAGCACACAGCCATCCAGATGTCAATGGCCTTCACGTAGGACACCTAGGAGTCAGAGAAAGAGACAGAGATGGGGTGGCTTCCTCACCCAAATGCATTTTTCCTTGGTGTTTTACATGGCTGATACCTGTTCTTAGGTACAGAGTCTCGCTCATTTAACATGAATGTGTTATCAGGTCACTGAACCTCCTCACGGGCTCTTAAGTAGCAATAATTCCACAGCTTTTTAATTTATTCAGGCCTTGACTGTGATTGTTTATATGAAGGGAAAACAGTAATCCACCATACCAGCAGCCCTTCATAAAGGGGAAACTCACTAGTATTATAAAAATAAGATGGTCAAGTGACTAAAAAGCTAAAATGTGGAGTGCACACCCATGTGTGGTTGTTGCAGGGGTTTGTAAAGTACAGAGCTGCTGGTTACTGGGAGATGTGGTGAGTGCTGAATCTTAGGGGAATCTTTGCTGCTAGACATAGAGAATTTAAAGTTTTTGCAGGATGGGACTGGAATTTGCTCTCTTTGCCCTTAAACTGGAATAGTGCAAAGGCAGGATCTGTGCAGGGATTTACTTGGGTGCATGATTTCCCCTGGTGAAGACAAGGGTGTTCCCTACCTTGGGCAGCGATGCTCGGGAGCCAGAGCTCTGCGTGGTCATGGTGAGCACCGTGGTGATCCCCAGGCCCACACGAGCAGGTGCTGCATCCATATTGATCCAGAAGGAGATCCAGGACAGAATGACAATGAGAAGGCTGGGAATGTACATCTGGATCAAGTAATAGCCCATCTGCCTCTCCAGGTGGAAACGAGCTTCTATACAGGTGAACTTGCCTGAGGAGGACAGGAGATACATGGAAGGTTACTGGTAAGGTACAGTGAGCCTCCTGTTTTCAGCCAGTGTCTGGGGATTTTGCTTGCATTGCCTAAACCAGTCTTGCTAGGGGAGGAAAGGAACAGCTGTTGCCCAGGGCATGTAGTGGTAGGACAAGGGGGAATGGCTTCAAACTGAAAGTGAGAAGGTTTAGATCAGATATTAGGAAGCAATTCTTCCCTGTGAGGGTGGGGAGGCCCTGGCACACGTTGCCAGGCTGTGGCTGCCCCATCCCTGGAAGTGTTCAAGGCCAGGTTGGACAGGGCTTGCAGCAACCTGGGATAGTGGAAGGTGTCCCTGCCCATGGCAGGGGGTTGGAGCAATATGGTCTTTAAGGTCCCTTCCAACCCAAACCATTCTAGGCTTCTATGAACATCAACATAGCAAAGAAAGCTCTTTGGCAATATACCCTTTGCCACTTAAATTTCAAAGACAAAAGGAGACTCTGGAAGTGAAGATCCCAACCAAACACCCTTGAACTGATGCAGATTTTACCAGGGACAAGAGGGTTTCACACATTTATGTCCGATTGGCTCTATATGTATCTATATGTCTGTTGTGTCTGGAAGTGTAGGACAAGGCCAGGGTGCCATCAGACAGAGCAAGAGGCTCTGGGAAATGCACAATCCTGAACTCCTCTCTACTGAACCCCTCAGTTAAGGGTTAACAGCACTGACCTGTGTTGTAATGCTTCGTGCAGTATCTCAAGTCTTTTTCTTCTTTGAGGATAAACTGAGGCAATGTCAGCCCATCAGCAACTTGCACTGCTCCTTTTTCTTGCCACTCAAATATGAGATCATTCATTGTGTAGCCAACTGTTGAGAGGAAGGGACAAACACCACATGAAACACATTAAATACTGATCTGGACAGGGACAGTGTTGCAGAAGAGAGCTTGGAGGAAGGGCTGCATCCTGGCCTTCTTTGACAGTGCTGTCATCAATGGGATTTGGGTTGAGGCAAAACTACTTTTTCATGTGGTAAGAGCCAGGGCAATGACCTCCCCTGGAGCTGCAATGGTGTGTAATGGATTTTCTGCAATAAATCACATTTTTTCTTGAATTTGGCTTGCTGAACTGCGTTCTACTTTTTCCAACTTGACCTCTTTCTCTGGAAGAAGCTCATCATCTTTCCCTCCTTTGGGATAAGCAACATGTGCAAGGGGCAGATGTCCATCCAGAGAGGAAAAATCCCACTTGCAGCTGAAAGCACTTTCACCTTTCTCCTGCGAAGTGAAAGGCCAATGTAAACACAAGCAAGCCAGGGCTCCTCACATGGGATCTTTTGAGGTTTGGCTTCTCCAGCAAATGTCACATGTGCTGAATGAATGGAAAATCCTAAACAAGAGGTTCTCAAGCAAGCCTCCAGTGAAGGCTGGGCTGGGAATGGGTTCCAGCTGGGAAAGGAGATGGCAGGGGAGAGCAGGAGGGAAAAGAGATGGTCTCCTCTCCAAAACAGGAATGTGCACAGGACTCACAGCTTTCTAACTGCATGATGCATGTCTGTACATCCATGGGGAAGTTCTTCAGGTCCATGGGGCAGGCCAGAGTCAGCGTGATCCTGAGGAGAGAAGAGAGCACAGGGAATGCCAAACAGTGGGCCCTGCTGAGGGCTGAGCCCCTCAGACATCCAGGGCTGCCAGCGGGCTGGAGCCGTGCCCGAGACACACCGAGCTGGGACAACAACTGCTCATCGTCACTTCCCTGCCTGTGCTCTCACATGTGGTGCTGGAAAGCATCAGAACTGCTGAACATTTGGGTCTGTGATACAATTCCTGCTGCAGATGGAATTTCATTGCAATGCTGTTTTAGACTGCGTGGAACAAAGAGTTCCCTCACCAAACAGTTCTGCTGCTTTGCTTTTCCTTTCTTGCCTCAGGTTCACAACAGGCTGGATTAGCAGAAAGCCCAAGCCCACTCTCTGGACCCCCCAAATGCAATTCTAGATATTGGGACTGCTTGTAAATCTCTGAACAGAACATTTCTGTGTCATAAAGAAACTTCCAAAAAGAAGTTTGATCAAAATCATATGTTTGTGTGGGGGGAAAGAAAGACTTCAGTGGAATTTTCTGCAGAGAAAATGCCTTGTGCTAAGCCAATATGAATCCTGTATCTTCCTGAATTCCTGCAGAGCCCTTGAGACATCTACTTCTGTCCCCATTTTCCACTAGGTGCAGGCTGCATTTTCTGTGTTATATTGCTGTGCTGCCCTGCACCATGATCTATGCTTAAGGTGTTTGGTTGGTTCAACAAGCTGATACTAAATGATTTGCTCCAGATAGTTAGACTTGAGTTATTTAGTTTGATAGTGTTGAAAATGCTGTTCCCTGAAGTGTTTAGGGTTTTCAGCTTTTTACCTTGATGTAGAAATAGCAGAATTACCCAGGGGACAGAAATTGAATTTTTCTATCATCAGACCTACAAGAAGCTTATCAGGAGGGAAAGATACTTTAATTTAAAATCTTATGTTGTTAGAAATTCTCAGCTTGAGTTTAGAGGCATGTTGGGACAGAAGATGTGACAAAGTCCACCTTCTTGTAAATGACTTGCCTAGAGTTTGATTATTGCAAATAGTAGTAGTAAAGAACCAGTTATGAAATGGCAGAGCACCTTATAGAGTTTTATTTAAAGGGAAAGACTGGGAACTGGGAACTCTTTGCATTTACACTGTGCTTTGGGAATGTCCTCTATCTTTTTCATTTTCACAGGAAAATGTACTTCTAAAGAAACCCATATTTTCATTTAGAGATGAGTGAGACAGGAAAGCTGGTTTTTTAAACTGAAATGTTTTTGAGTTTTTGCCTTGAAAATGGTGATTTTTCCATGTTCCCTGCTGAGTCATTGCTCTGTCTGGCAGAGCAACCCCAGGGCTGGGATAACCCAGTATTGCCCCCGTGCCCCTGCAGACCCTCCTGGAAGAGAACTCTGTGCCATGCTCGCTACCAAGCTGCTGCTGTTGGTTTTACTCCCTGCCTGGTTTTAAAAACTAAGAACTGTGAGGTTTCCCCATTCAGCCAACACAGTGGCAATTCTCTTACTGTTTTGGCCATCAGGGAGCTCATCTTTGGGCTGGAACCACCTTGGTGTTTAATGGATGTCTACTTTTCAGCATTAAGCTGTTTATTTCCCATTTTACAGCTCCAGACTGCTTTTCCTTCCCATGGCTGCCACTGGAAGCTGCGGTGTGAGATGGGGTGTGCGTTCCATAGGCAAATTTACATTACACATGAGGTGAAAAAGTCTTCAATATAGAGTTAAACTTTCCCAGTCTAAGCTCATGAAGTTTGATCTTGATTTCATTGGTTTAAAATAAAGCGTGAATGGGGTTGGAAGTGAAGGAGGGGGCTCAGATTGATTTCCTGTGGGAAACTCAATGCAATTAGTTCAACTTCACTGGTGGATTCTTGGATCTAGCAGTAAAGGGATGACTGGGAAAAATTAGGCTGGGACAAAGCCATGGAGCTCTACTTAGCATTTTCCCTGTTTTTTACTTTTTTTTTGGTCAGGAAATGCTGCAGCTTTGAAAACAGGGTGTTCATGGGCTTCTACTGGTTTTCACATAGCACAGCTGGTTTTAGGCTTGTACTAACATAAGAGATCTGAAGTAATTTTACATCAGGGATGTTAAGGAATCTACTAGCAAGGAGCAGAAGTCCTTGAACTGAGAAAGGTAAAGATGAGTTAAATTCCCTCCCAGACCAACACTCTGTCTCAATATGCTTTAGCAGAGGTCTCTTCCCACCACATTGCTTCAACACTGCTAATTGTTTGATCTCCCACCTTAAAAACCCCCACATTTCTTTTCTCCAACAGCATGCTGGAAGTCTAGGCTTGAACAGGGGGAGTTTAGTTGTGCCTTTCCCCACCTTGGTGGAGTCACCTCACCTGATGCTGTAGAGGACATTGCCATTCCGGGAGATCCTCAGCAGCTTGTTGTCTGTGGTAATTTCATGGAAATGGGCCCCTTTCTCGTTAGCAAAGAACAAGTCAGGTTTCCAGATGGAGTCCAGCATGGAGGGGTCCAGGTCCAGGGAGTCGTCAGGGTACTCGTTGTAGGCCAGCCGGGGGTCATTCCACTGCTGCCGCAGGAAGATGTTCACCCTGTAGTCCTGCACAGACACACAGAGCTCAGAGCAGCCTCAAAGTGCTGACAGCTGGGGAGCACATACTAAAATCATCCTAAAATGAGACACACCATGTCTAGGCCTACGTTCCCAAGCTATGCCAAGCGTTTTTGGTATTATTCCTCAAGGAACTGCTATTAATTTTTAGCTTTGTAGCTCACAGCTATGTCATAGCATGAGCAGCTGCCTGTCCCTGCGTCCCTCTGTTACAGCAGTTGTCAGCTGTGTGGGAAGTGTCAGGACCTCTCTGTCTGGACCCTGGGGCTGCAGAGGCGATGAGCAGTTGTGGAGGCCGCAGTCAGCAGGAGGATGTTCCAGAGGATTAAGCGGGGAAAGAAACTGAAACCAGCTTCCTTTCAGTGCTGAACTGTCCCACATTGTGACTATCTGGGGTTTCCCCAGCACTGGGAAAGGAAAAGGCACAGTGAGACGCGTTGTCCATGAAAGAGAAGTTCCCTGTGTGTCTGCTAATGTGAGGATAACTCAGATGAGCCAATGGGAGCAGCTGCCTTTGGTTAGAGTTTATGAGCAGGAGAGGGATACTGCATGAAGTCTGCTCTCCTAATCCTGAGCATTCTGGGTTCCCTGCTCTAATGTCAAAATGCCATAAATGCAACAGATTTTATAGGATGACCATCTTCCTTATTTAAAGGTAGTCCCTCAGCACTATGCAAAATTATACTTGCTTCATAACCACAAGTCTTACAGCTCTCCTAAGTTCTCCAGGTCAAGGCTGGCTGCTGAGGTTGAGTGCAGACACTCTCCTGGAAAATTAGAGGCAGTTCCTCTTCTCCCTGTCTGACTAACAGCTTCCCAGGGTGATCTGCATGTTCCTTTTCTTCTGACTTTCACATAAGAAAGTGAGCCAACAAATTGAAATGGGGAGAGGATGTGCCAGCTATCAGGAGAGGGATGAAAGCTCCACAACCATAAATTAATTGACATTTTCTAAGTACAGAGGCAGACTGTGTCTGAAGAGTAGCATATAATAAACCAATTCCACTGCCCAGGCCCAAATGAATAGATGCTCCCATGATTAAGGGTTTCTTTGTTGCCTTTCTAACACAAATGTACTTGGAAGACTTTTATTAGGAGACAGTCAATGGACAGTGCCTGACGTACCTGCCAGTATCCAATACCTGCTGCAGGCACCTGGTGAGAGGCTCTCCCTCACTCTGACACCAGCTCTGTCCTTTCCACCTGGAGAGCACAAAGCTCTGGAGTTAAAGGGTGCCTGTGTAGGAGAGACCTGCTGCCTCAAGTGCTCACTTGACTGTGAACCTACCGCCTCTTGTCCAGGAGGACATGACTCTCGTGGTGTCCAGTGGCTCTGGAGGGTTGGGAGACAATTGTGTTGGGTGCTCTGTGTTTTGGATGAGGCACTTCCTAGCCAAGCATGTGGTCTAGAGTCTATTTCAGGCCACTTGGTGCCATCTGCATCCTCAGAGCACAGAAGCTGCTAATGACATTAATGATTGTGACATCAGCAAATGAACCACGGGCTTGACGCTAAAAGGAGCAGACCTCTGAACATGAAAAAGAGTTGCAACACTCTTTCCTTCTGCTGATATTCCAAATGTCACCTTCACAAGTCCTAGTGCATCCCTCTGACTTAATTGTTCATCTCTGTCGACCCTGGATAACGTGTCTGCAGGAAATGTGAATAGCTGGGGACAGCTGGGGGCCAGGGTCTCAGTGCAGGACCAGCCCATCACACAAGCCTGGAAAAGGAAGGGAACCATGAATTCCCACTTTCCACAGCAGGCAGCAGCTCCCAGAACAACGTGTATATTTTCAATTCTCCCTTTTCTGTGTGTCAAGATCTGCAGCCCTTGCAGTCAGGGGAAATCAATGTCACTGACCTAGTAGGTAGAAAGCAAAAGGTTGTTTTGCTTATTCAGCTGCAAATAAGCTAGATGCTAACAGGTCAGCTCCAGTTTGGGACTTCTGTCATGTACAACACAAATTAAACTCATGTTTGGAAGAAACTTCAGTGGTAGCTGCCCAGAACTGTGCTCAGGCTGATGGAGTAGTAGAAGGGGGGAGGGAATGGAGCCAAATTCCCTACAACAGCCTGTGTTACTGCAGATAGGCTTTGTTGATGGAGTAAATTCACTGCTTCGGCTCCAAAACTTGCCCAAAGGACAGGAAAGGGTGAGACAGGAGGTACTGAATGGTCTATGTTGCCCCCACAGCAAGCATGGGAGACCACAGGCAGAATGACAGCCATAGTCTTTGTCACCATAAGGAGGCATCTTAGTTAAACGTTTGTGGGCCAAATGAAAATTAACTTCTCACAGTGATTGGCTGTGAGAAGGCCCCTCCTAACGACCTCTAGAGCCACAGTGTCCTGTCCTCATGTCCCACCCACTGAGAACAGTCCAGAGGCACCTTGTGAATGTGTGGTGTGAGAAGCTGTACCACCTCCACCCCGGCCACATGCAGCAGTGTGGGGAGTAACTCTGGGTTGTGTTACTGTGTTCCTCCTTTGGACAGAAGGGTTTGGTGTGGATACTTCTGTTTTGGGATACAGAAAACGAAGCATTTATGTTGCGATATAGAAAAGGCAAGGATGAAGAAATATGATCTATGCACTGAATGCAATTCTCTGGCTTTGCCATTTCAGGGCATTAATATTTTACCTCTGTGTGTGTGTTTATGAAGGTCTTCCTACTCAGTGAGTTTACTCCACAATCCTGGCCTGCTCACTGAGAATATTGTTTTTCCCCAGATTCCTTTGCCCTTATGTCATTGCACTGCAGTATTGAAGGTTCTGAGCAGCCTTTTAGGTTTCTTATCTGAACATAAATGTAAAACCAGGCACTGTGACTGCAAACCAGACATGACACTGCCTGAGGAGCCAGCAGAAGGCATGGAGAGCAGTCAGGGTATGTCTGTGCTGTGACACAGGCTAAGAGAAGGGTTACAGTGTTCTGCACCAGCTAAAGAGCCTCTGTGCTGAAAGCTGTGTCCTCAGCATTGCAGTCAGGCTGAGAGGTGATGAGCCAAGCAGCACTCATCCCTCGGCTACCTGGAGATATGCAGCATTTCTCACGGTTGCTGTTACAGGAGATCTTAATCAGCATCACCAAGAAGTTCACAGTTATTCCTAAATGATGGACAGAACGGGCCAATTTCTGGTCTGAACTTTAAGAAAAAAGAGGTTTGACTGGGGCTGCAAACTTGGCAAAAAAAAAAAAAAATTCTCTTTCTCTGTATCCTTCTTATCACTCAGGTTCCTCATTTGTGTGCCTATCACATCCAGGCATTGATTATCTTGTGCAGCCTGCTCCTCTGGCTGGCTTGGGAGAGGGGAGCAGCAGCTCTGTGCAGTGAAGGCATTCAGGAGCTTTGCAATTTGGCACAAAGGCATTTTACTCCCAAGAGGGAAATGACACAAAGCAGGAAGAGAGTAACTGGAGTGATCAAAGTAGTTCAATTTGATAATGCTGAAATGAAATTCTGCTTAGTGACCTCGCAAGGAGACAAGGAAACAGAAGATCGTTTGAGACCTTGCCTTCCCAAGATCCCACAGCCTTGACATCTTCTGCTGAAAGCAGAGGAGGCTGGAGGCAGTGCTGGGCCGAAGAGATGGAGCCTCTCAGGGCACTCAAGAGGTTTTCCCCGTGACTCAGGAGTTCTGTCAGAGCAGCCTCTGCACTGAACAGATTTCCTCTTTGATAAATTTACATTTTGCTAACTGAAAAAACAGGGTAGAGACTGAGCTCCTTCAGAAGGGGACTCTGTGACTCCACCTGGGCAGCAGAGCATGAGGGGCTTTATTAGAACTGAGTTAATTCTCTAGAATGGGTATGAACAAACATTCTGAACGCAACCTGCCTTGCCAAGGAGCACTGCAACAGACTGCAAAAACACCAAGCACACCAGGAGCAGCCCCTGGAAGGGTTAATAAAGCACCTCTTTACCTTATCAGAGCTGTAGCTAAGCAGCCAATTTGAAGCCGGTGTGAAACCACACCTGGGGAGGAGGAGTCTGTATCAGAGAAGGGATGAACCTGATGAGGGGTGGGAGCAGTACCCTGCTGCTTGATTAGTGTGGAGTTTTTTTATTCTGGAGCCCAACGTGGAAAGATTTTTTGTGTCTTCCTACAAAAAGTGGGGAATATATATCTTTTTGAGCCAGTGGAGTTGCTGGGGTGTGAGATGCAGCCAGCATCCAGAATTGCAAATGTAAGTATTTAGTAGTGAGGTCTTGTTTCTCAGCTTGAGGAGATTTTGTGTCCTTGTATCTGAGTTATACAGTCCAATCTCATGGCTTTTTGCTGTTTTTTCTTTTCCCCCTCCCTTCTTCATTAGTGTGAACACAACTTCTAACCACAGACAGCTGGAACACTGCAGGCCTAACATTGAGGTGGCAGCAGACTGCGAGTTGTTCTGAAAACCTTTTCATTTTGTGTTGTGTGGCTTGTTACGTGCTTATCATCTCTGTGGGACTGATGGTTGGGTTTAAGAATGACTGACTGCAGGAAATTTTGCTCAAAACCTTATTTTTGCTATGGGCTTTGTGCATTGAAAGTTACATCTTTTGCTGATCTTGGGGTGAGTGGGACCAGTGCTAAATGTGTGACCCAAGTTCTTCATCAGAATCTCTGCTGCACTGGGGCTGGTGGGTGTGGAGTGAATTGCTTGGTCTGCTTTGCAGGGTGCTTTGTTTCCTTGTTGGAAATCTCATGTACAGATGTGTCTGAACAAGTACTTAACATTTGGACAGTTGCAGCCTCCAGCTTCTCCTGTCCTCGAGAGATGCTGGGAGCCCAATTGTGGCTGTGCTGCAGCTGGCTGGAAGGTCACGTTTGCTTTGCTCTTTTCAGATGAGATCACTATGGCATGAAAGCAGCAAAAAGAAATTTGCGTTTTTACACAGTGTCTAAGGGAGCCTGTGCTGGCTCTTCTGTGATTTTTCTTTCTTTTTTAGTCTCTTTTTTGCTGTGTGTGGGTCCTTTTTAAAATCAGTCTGGAAAACTCATTTTGAGTCCAGCTCAGTTAGCATTGCTAGGTGATGATACAAAAATAAATTCCTCCTTCTCCATGTGCCTTCACTGTATACAAAATGCTCCCAGCTGCCTAAGCCAGTGAAAGGCCATAAAACTGCAGATTCTATTGGAAGAGAGAGCAAGGGCATCACTTAATTTTCCATTTGCTGTTATAGCAGGGAATTTGTTAATGAAATGCCCAGATAATCCTATCAGTTGCCTCATGCCCCAAAGAAAAGCCAAAGCTGGTGCAGTTTATTCACTTAAAACCCAAGACCTGTTCCCAAAGTGCTTCACTTTCATTTATTTGGAATGAGGAATTTGTATATTTGCTATAGGTTTCATAGTTTCTTATGGCTGGGGAGCTGTTTATGCTTTTGAACAGCAAAAATGGATTTAAGAGCTTGTGTTTGGGGGTTGTTTGGTTTTTGTAGTAATAATTGGAGAGAGTGGCTGCATCTTGCACTTGTCCTTGGGAAAGCCTTGGCGTTGGATGCTTTGGGACAGGAGGAGCCTGTCTGCACTTGTGTGGCTGTTGGGGTGGGTCCTGTCCTTCCCTTTGGAGCACTGGCTGGGTTCACAGCGATGTGTTCCCATTCTCAGGTTCCCTTGTCCTTAGAGCTCCAGGCAAGTGAGGCTGGATAGAAGCTCTGAGCTGCAATCCTACATAAATGTCCAATCAATTATGTGCACCACTAGAGGCTTTTATGTTGGGTCTCCAGCTCTGCAGGATGCTTAAAGGAGTTACTTCCCTTGCTCTACATCAGCTCTGCCTTAGGAATTCAATTTGGTGGATGATTTTTTTTTTTTTTTTGATTCCCCCTAACCTTGCAGCAATTTTCAGATCCCCATTTCTTGCCTTGTTCATTTTGAAACTTTGTGGGGCAGATGTCAGCTTTCTGCCAACTCTGGGGAGTTTGTGCCTTCTCTTGGCTACAACTCATTTCCCTTCCTTCTGAGGTTTGTAGGCCCAGCTGTCTGCATCAAATGCCTGGGGTTTTTTTTCTATTTTTCTGTATTTTCTCCTCTTCCTTTACCTCCCATGATGCCTCAAGCTTTAAGTGAGCACTCACCTCTAATTTCTCTAATCCTCTGCATGGTGAGCTCATGGTTTACACTGATTTGGGATATTCAGGCAGTGTAAACTTAGAAGGGAGCAGTGGTATTTTCTGTAGGAACTATCAACCCACTATGGAGATATTTTAAAGCCTTCTCTAGCTGCATGTGGGACACCCACTAAACACGGTGACTTCTCCTGTACGTAGTAGTGTAATAGTAATGAAATATAAGGTGATGTAGTACTCAGACCTGAACCTGACTAGGCTTAGGGTGCCTAATGATGGAGGTTTAAAACATAATTTTTATTCTCTTTTTGGCCAGTGAAGCAGCTGGGGGAGTTTTGCCGCTGTCAGTCCCAGGGGTCAGTGATAGGCTCTGCCTTTCTTTGTGGTAAAACACTGATTTGCTCCTCTCCCTTTTGCAAGCTGCCACTCCTTCCTCTGATGTTTGACCACTTGTTCCCCTTGTTTGAATTCAAAACAGTCAGGTCCCTCTCAAAAGCCCAGGACTGTCTGTTCTTCCCAGAAACCGCTGGGGAGCTGACACTGCCTGTTTGTCCTGCTGCATCCTCAAACAGTGGGGAGGCTCTGGCTGCTCTGCAGAATAAATCCCATGTTACAAATCCCCAGGACCTCTCCAGCCTGCTGAGACCTCCTTTTCAGCTGTCTCAGTACCTGTGTTTCTCGTGTTGCTGTTGGTGTTTACAAGCAGAATGCTGCTCCCACACAAGAGCATTAGCTCAGGCTGTGTGCAATGCTGCGTCAGCCTGACATCTGGACTGGCTTGTCAGAGCTGCCTTGGAGATTTCTAGACAAAGCAATGTGCCCACAGGGTGTTCTTTGGTTCCCATGGGAATATTTTTTTTTCTATGGAAGATTGCCTATGAAATGAGTGGCAGCTGGAGAGGATAGCAAGCCCCTGCAGCGTGGCTTGGAGGTGAACTGCATCTCTCTCGTGCTAGTCTGTGCTAATTTTACTGAGCATCCTGCTTACAGGGATCATGTGGCATCTTTGGCTGCTCCAGTGCGCCTCAGAGTGTGGGACAGATGCACTGAAAGAACATGTCAATGGAATGTGGTCTGTGCATTGCACAGGTCCTTTGTGGGCCTGTCCCTCTCCCTTGCACTCTGGATTGGTGTGTAGGAGCAGTATTTATTGCCTGTGATGCCAAAGGAGGTACCAATAAACAATAAATTAGGAACAGAAGTGTATTTTGGTGGCATTTCTTCCTCTTTTGCTTTATATACAAATGAATCCATGCTACACTTCTCACCTGTGAGCTCTGACAAATTCTGCAGTCCAGATAGGAAATCTGTTTCCTTGTGCTTGAACAGAATAACAGCTTTTTTTCCCCCCCTCCACTACCAGAACTCAACTGTCCCAACCCAAACATTTCCAGCAGAATGATGTAGTGTCAGAAGAGGCTTATAGCCCCAGACTGTGTGGCTGTGGCTCTCCTCTGACAATGGTGTGCATGCCAAGTAATTTGTTCAAGTCAAGGCATGTGATCTATATGTAAAGCCTAAAACTTCCTGCCTGAATGCACAAAATGCCTGAAGCTGGAGCCTTGCATTCTTCATTCAGCATTTTTCTCGAAAAAGAATTACCAGAGGGTAATTAAACACCATATTTCTGGATTATCTTTAATTAGCACAGCGGTAAGGCACAGTACCTCCAGAGTTTTCCTTTGCTGTTCACTGGTTATGTCACAACCAATCTTTAATAGTTTTCAGATGGAGCAATTATCTCCTGTTCTAGTGATCCTCTGCTCCTAGTGCCTTGTCAATTAGATACAGCCTTTAGCCATGCTCACTAATTTTGTATGAAGTGAGCCTTAACTCAGAAATATTGGGTTTGATTTTCTAGTAAAAATCATTGTATACCAGAAATATGTCTCCAAGAAAACAATCATCTTAATCTTTAATAATTCTCTTAATCTTTGCAAGTCTGAAACCTTGGTGTAAGCTGAATTTGAGTTCAGATGATTTCCCTTCTCTTTGAATCCAGATTAAATTTGGATTTATGCCCACTTAAACACAAAGTATCTGTAACTGTCGCTGAGCTTGGAGCCTTAGGCAAATCTTCAGAAAAAGATTATTTGTTTTCCTTTCTGACCCTTGCCCTTTGCCTGTGCAGTGTTTTTCTAAGATGGAGACAGAGACTGTGTGATCTTCAGCTACATGTAATGAGTCTTGTGTGTTGACCATTAATTTACTCAAACTTTAAGTAAGCTTGGGAGCACTGAGTGTTTTTCCCTGGTCACTCTGAGGAGGAGGGTGATGCTGCATTTTCTGGGAGTGCAGTGAGGCTGAGCCAGTAGCTGAGCAGCTGTGCTGTGATTTTTACTTACCATAGTTGTTTCTGCAATCGAACCAAAGCTGTTGATGAAAATGTTGCAGCTGACGTTCACTGGTGGGCCTGCATGACAAATACAGATTGGAAGAGCAGTTCACTGTGTGCTCATGAAACAAAGGATTTTCACTCTGTGGAGTTAAAACCTGCTGTGGGAATGGAGTGACTGAGGGGTGAGTAGGGGAGTAAGGTCTGTGTGGCTCTGCCTGGTCTAGTCTTGGTTTCGATGCCAGTTTGACACCAGACAGTGCTCTTGCTCTGCCTCTGCTCCCCTCTTTGGCAGAGGGTTTATAGAACTCTGCTGGGAACTGTTCAGATGAAAAGGAATAGATCAGAGCCAGCCAGGACAGTTTCTAGATATCTTGACCTGGCTATATGGATGTCAAATCTCACCTTGAACGTGATAGCAAACTACCCCAGAAAGGAGCTGAGAGAAAATTGAATTTTAATTAGAGCTACACATGTGAAATACTCATATGAAGTTCCTGAACTAGGATGATGTGCTCTCTACAAAGCCAGTGCAGCAGAGTGTGCTGTAGGGATCAGGGTGGCTAAAGCAGCAAATACCCCACAGGATGATGGTGGTGTTGGGGAGCTGACACCTCCTGTTTGACCCTCTGCATCCTCAAACAGCAGGGAGGGACTGGCTGCTCTGCAGAGTAAATCCCAGGCTGCAAATCCCAAAGACCTTTCCAGCGTCCTGAGAGCTCCTTTTTAGCTGTTTCAGTGCCTGTGTTTCTTGTGTTGCTGTTGGTGTTTACAAGCAGAATTGCTTGTAAACCCCAAACCCTGGGTGATGATCCTGACTTCAGGGCTCTGCCAGCAGGAGTTCTCTGGATGTCCTGTATTTGCAGAAGGTAATCCTGGACTCTGGACCATGCCTCTCCCGGGCTTGATTTGCTTTCAGACCAAAGCTTTGCTTACCCTGCTCATATTGGAGAAGTTAAGAGGTCATCAAAAGAAAAGTGAGTGTTAAGGGATGAAAAGACTGCAGTTTGAGGGCATGGGGGTCAGTCTGTTCATGTGGTACCAATGCCCAAAGGTGAGACTGGAAGTGTTTCACAACATTGCCTGGAAAATCTGAGGTGGAAATGCTGCATTTACACACAGGGAGATGCCAAGACCTGCAGTTCAGTGAAAGCCAGGGAATATCTTGGAACCAGGGCATATCTGGTGCCTGGCAAACCAGTGACTTGCCCACATATAATGAGAGGACTTTTGTAGAGAGTTGAAGCAAAAGGGGCCTCTGCTCTGGGGGCTGCCAAAGGACCTGCTGTGGGCACTGCCCAGGATGTGGTGGGGAAAGGCAGCCCAGGCAGGGAGCAGAGACACTCCCCCAGGGACCAAGGTCCCCTTTTACACCGGAGGAGTTAATCTCATATCATCCCTGTGACAGATGCTTCTGGGAAGATAAGATCTGTGAAAGTAGAGAGCGTGGATTTTCAGATTATTCCCCTATTCTTTATAGAGTCAGGGATGGTGTCTGCATTTCAAACACTGCCTGGTGGCTCAGCCTGCTGGGGGAGTGATGCTCCTGCTAAGGTCACATCTGCAGCCTGGCAGTTGCTGCAGGATGAAATACTGGGGGGGGAGGAATGGCTTTAACGAGAGCCTTGTGCCTCTAATCAGTGCAAACTTCCTCCTGTGTGGAAATTAATGGATTTTCCTGATTACTGAGGAACATTTGGAGCTTGGTTTTCTCCTCTTCATTTCCCTTTCCTCTTCTCCTACTTTGGCCTCCTCTGAAAGTTTGCGCCCGTCCCCTGCAGCGATGCTCTCTGCTGGGGTCTTCTTGGTGTGAGTCCCAGGCAATCCAAGCAGGCTGCTGTCTAACCAGCCCCCAGACAACCACTGCCAGCTCAGCAGCATCTCACACTGTTCAATCTGTGCAGCTTTCTCCAGACTGTTAAACACTGGCATGGATTGAGCTATCAGACATAAAATGATATCTTTTTTTTCCACTGCTTTCACCAGCCTCTCTTATCCAGCAGTTTATCCAGAAGCTGAAAGCACACAGTTATCAGGCTTTAGTACTTGCTTCATCCCTTCTGTTGAGCTCAGGGGCATTGGTTTTCTGTTCTGGATCTGTTCATGAACCACATAAAAGATCCTTGTACATGTGATTCCCTTCCCAAAGGGCACAGTATAAGGAAAACACTGAGCTGCTCTCCTGGATGACTGCATGTGCTCATCACTCTGGCAGGTATGGGACATTTTGGTCCCCCTGTTCCTGATCCATGCTGACATGGAAGCTGAGTGTGGGGTGGGTTTGGCCCTGTGCATGTGAAGGCTCCTTGGAGCAGCTCAGCTGTTGTTGAGGCACTGAGCTCTTCCCAGTGTGTCTAAGGAGAGTCGTGAGCTCCCTGCAGGATTTGGAGGTGTTTGGTATTTTTTAGCTTGTGAGAGGCTCTAGAAAATTCCCTGCCTGCCACTGAAATATTCCTCCTCTGTGCTGGGATGCAGCTGTGAAGGGATGTAGTTTTCCAGAAGCAGGGGTAAGGACACAGCCTGGGTGAGAGGTCCCCTGCTCAGTGCCTGCCGGGTTCCTCTCTGTCCCTGCCTGAGTTCCTGACTTCATCCTCCAACTTAAATCAAAATCCAAATACTGCTGCTTTGTTCTCAGAATGTGAATCCACAGCTAAGCCCAGACGTTACTGCGTTTATGGAAAAGCTGCAATCTTCTCTTTGTTAATCTTCCCCTCCCCAAAAATCAATCTGATATGGAACTTTGGTATTATTTTCATTTAGATCTAAGCAATTAAAATGTCCTTATGAGTTACTGCAGTTAATTTAAATGATGTGCTTTGAGAGCTACAACCCCAAGCTCTGTAAAACACCTCCTATGCATCCCATATAAATTGGAGCCTGATTTATGTGTGGGAGGCTAAGCCAGCAAAACTGCCCTGAGGGGAAGGTGTAGTTCATTGAAATAAAACTGAAATTAAATTATCTCAAATAAAAATGCAATACAGCTGCCTTCAGCAGGAAGTGAATGTATACATTTCATTAAATATTAAAGTTTAATTTGTGTGTCTGCATAATTTAGTGGTAGGCGGGTTTACATGGTGGTGTTTTAACTCTTTGAGATTTGGACAAGAACAGCAGTGTCTTGTGTTGCCTGATTGGTTACTGGGACACAGGGTTCCCACCTTTCTTTGGGTTTAAAAGCCCAGTACAGAGTTTATTGTTTAAAGTGGGTGCCAGGTGCTGTCACCAGTGATTAATGGGTTCTGGGAGTCCTATGTCAGCCCTGCCAGTGGCTTCAGGGGAGGTGGAACTGGTTGCAGGAAACAAAATAAGTGAACAAAGTGAGCTTTGGAGATGGCTGGGCAGTGGCTGAGGGGGGCAGGTCCTGCTTTATCTCTGGCCATGATATGGGGCCAAAGAGCTCTGGGAAAGGGAGCTCAGTTAAAAAGAAAGGAAAACAAAAAATCATAGAATGGTTTGAGTTGGAAGGGTCCTTAAAGACCCTCTAGTTCCAACCTCTCTGCCATGTGCAGAGATTTCTTCCACATTAGGCCAGGTTGAAAAAGCCATCCAAAAACCCCATTGCAAAACCCCACACCCCACTGTTGTAGAAGAGGTGTTTTAAGGAGAAAAGAGGTTTTGTTGCCTCTGCCAGAGCCTGATTCAGTGCTGTTTGGCTGCCATGGAATATGGGGTAGACTGGAAAACTGGGGGTGAAACAATGGAGCAGTGTTGGGCTTAAGAGCCCCTTAACCGTGGGGGACAGGGATGGGTTCAGGCTGCCCCTGGCATCTTGTGGAATTTCTGTGGAGCTGATGGGAGATGTTCCTCCCTTACAGCCACTCTTGGCTGCAGTGGCTGTAAGGGAGGAACAGTGCCTTCCACTAGCAGGTGCCGTGGGCAGTGACTTCAGGGGAAAGGGAAGTTGGAGGTTTTATCCTGACCTCCAAGTATGTTCAGCTCCCTTCCAGTCACTGCTTGGATTGGCAGGATCCTCGATCCCTGTATTGGAGAGATAAGGGGTCCCTATGTTTCTTGTATGTGGAGTTCTTACAAGGCTGTTTCCACTCTGAGCAGACATTTGATGATGTCTTTCCAGACATCTACAGGGATCCATGTGCCAAGTATTGTTATAATACGTACTTCATAAGAACATAAGTATTCATATTTCATGTAGCGTTAGGAAGATATTAATGAGGATTGCATGCAGTTTTCAATCCCAAAATGAAACAAAGCTGGGCTTTTTTGCATACCTTTAAAATTTGGTCTAATCCTGGCATCATATCCCGAAGTTCGCCCCATCAACTTATCCAAGAAATCCGAAGGAGACATGGGTTTGGGGGCAGAGCGAGCTGCTGCTTCAGCTTCTTTGGAGGCTGCCAGGCTGTGCAAGTAGAAATAAAGAGGAGGTTTCAGTGTGTATCCCATGCTGGGGAGGGCTTGGGGTCCAGAAACATAGCAGTCAGCATCTTATTCCTGCTGAGGCAGGATGGGTACCCATGTGAATTCCTAATGAGGCTGGTCTCAGCTAATTTGTTTGCCCAGCCCAAACATCTCCAAATACAGAATCCCAGCTGCCACCAAAGTAGAAGAGAGATGATGAGTAGTGAAAATCCTTTTGTGAGTTTAGGTATAGCTCCTTAGCGTGCCACTAAATTACAAATGTGAACTCTGGCGCTGAGCTCCCCAGGTAAAATACACTCTGAGATTAGCCTTGGGCAGCAATTACTGCTTAATTACAGGGCAAATAGGAAGGAGCATATTCAGTACTCAGTATGATTTTCCAAAAGGCAGGTAGGATCAGAGGAATCTGGAGTTTGAGGTTTAAATGAGCACCACGTGATGGTACAGCTCGTGCAGAGTCTTTGGGGCTGTAGGGGAGAGGGGTGTTTTTGCTGATCAGTCCAGCCTTTGCTATTGGTACCTGCAGTGCAGGGTCTGAGATTAACACAAAACTGGAGTGTGGTCCTGAAATTATATACTCATATTGGATCGAAGATGAAAGGAAGGGAATCTTTCTGGGACCTGTATGGCCTTTTGGGCAGATAGAGTGAAATCATGAATTTATCTGTAGAAGACAAAAGCCTGTGGCTGGCAGTGTGCCTTCTGACTCGATGGTAGTCTGCAAGATCTGCAGGGTGGTGATTTGGGCTTAGGAAGTCTGTTGTTGCCATCTACACAGGAACAAGCTACCCTTGATATTAGGTGCTCATTTGCAGCTTTGCAGGAAGGTTTGACTTTGTGACAGGAACAGACACTGCTCAGTACCTTCCCTCTGGTTGTATGGTTTCTACTTGAATGCCAGTGTGTTCCCAGGCTGCAAGTGTTGAGTAAAATTGCCTAGGCTATCCAAAAAATCCCCCAAACCACCTATGCAATGTGCTTAGGGCGAGAGCTGTGTCTGCCTGTGGGCTCAGGTGCCTGGTGCTGGGTAGAGCCTGCAGGCAGCATTGCAATGCAAATGCACGATGAGCCAAAGGAAGCTGCTCAGGAGGAAGTGAGGCCATTGCTTCACACTTTGCAAATCTCCTGAATTTTCTGAAATACAAAGGCTGTGTGGGATTGGTGAGCAGCCCCTGAAAGAGCAGCTGGGAGGTCTAAGGGTTTACAACAGGCACAGGATATTTGGCTACACATCCTCAGAAATGACACCAGAGTCCTCCAACAGCATGAGGGCCTCACCTCGGGAAGTTTTGCAGTAGTCAAACCTGCAGGAGTAGTGCTAAAAACTGACACAAGATCTTTTGGGAAGAATTTAGGACTGTAAATATGCATGGTATTAATGTGATCCTGCCCCCAAAGATGAGTTCTTCCAATGCAAGTTTGAGCTGAAACCCCAAAGAGACATGATATCTTGACAAGAGCCATTTTGAACCATTTTGTTCCTCAGAACTTCAAAAAACAGATGGGATTCAACAGTGCTTGGGTGCATAATTTCAAAATCAGGAATCTGGTAACCTGCATTGCATTGACTTTCTTTTCTGGTGTCAGCAGCGATGGCTTGCCAAGCCTTGGTTTTCAATCCTGCAAACTCACAACTGCAGTCTGGCTCCTTTTGCAAGTTGCAACAGGGTTCTCTGATTGCTGGATTTTTAACTGTTAAAAGTAGTTTAATTTGCAGTGAAGAGGGGAGATGAATTCCAGATCACTTCCAGTGAGAGCCTAAACCTAGGATTTTATTCACTCCTTTGTGTATTCCCAATCCACTCCCGCTGGCTGTATCTGAATGGGCTGATGCACATCCTGCTCGGTGGTGATGTGACAAGGTGTGGATCTTGCTACAACCATGTCCCCTTTCTTGTCTTGTCCCCATCTCTGCCCCAAGAAAATATGCAAAGCAGAACCAATGTGTTTCAGGTGTAAATGGGGTTGTGGAATGGGCGATGTTTTTTAATTTAATTTGTTTTTAGAAGGAAAGCAACAGGGTGCAATTGATCTGCAAATGCAGAAGAAGAAACCTGGGAGTGGGAGGACAATCAATACTGGGCTTGACTACTGCATTCCAATGGAGTGTCTGCATGGCAATAAGTCCAGAGAAAAGATTTCAATTAAGCAGCAAATGACTTGGTAACCAAAGACTTCTGCCACTTCAGCAAGATGCCAGACAGTGCAATATACTGATTTCTTCTCATTAACTGTAGACTAGAAGAATATATGGAAATGGAAAATTTGTGTGGGAGGGTAGAGGCAATACAAACCTAATAAGCATCTAATAATCTTTAAGTGGAAAAAGATAATTAGAAAGTGCAATTCCCCTGGCATTTGTTTTAAAAAATGAGGTGGAAAAGCACAGGAATTGGTGCTCATCTTTCCTGTAAATTCAGTGTGAAAGCCTTTATTGAGTATATTCACTCCACTTCCAAGGAGTGCGTCTGTACTTCTTGGGTGCTATTTTCTGATCCTTTCTGCATCAAAGTTGCAGGTAAATGAATTTCATGGGCTCAGTTCCTGCATGGTAATAAATATTGATAACTGAATGGTATAAGTGAAGCCCAGAAACCTCTGGGAGAGGACAAGCCTCTCACAGCCCCACTGCTTTCTGGAGCTTCATGTCTGTCTCTGGGAGCAACTTTGGGGATGTGCTGAAACTGTCACACAAGGCTTCAGTGTCTTGATACATGTTTTAAAATCTGTCTGGCTGCTGTGTGGTGTTGACCTGGGAATGGTGAGTTCTGAGTGCCCTCCAGTTTGTTTGGTTACTAGAGGCTTTCCTAAAACTGGACTCCCCCTGGGTTTAACAAGAAAAGGCAAGAAAGCAGTGCCTAGGGATCAGCAAAGCCTTTCCAGCAGCAGGCAGCTGAGTCTACTCTCTAGATTAGAAAAAATGGTAGAAAACACCACTGGAAGCTACAGAGAGGCTGATCCACCCCACTGCTTTAGGTGGATGGATTCTATCTAGCAGAGCCCCAAAATCTTCACTCGAGTTGTGACAGCTGAGCTTTGCAATGGCAGCTTAGCTCAGACAGCACCCAAAAAAGCTGCCAGCTTCCTCTGTCTTCCAGGTTTGTCTGGACTACTGCTATATGTGTTGCCTTGGGAGCTTTCTGGGATTTTCTCCATCCCTTAGTCCTTCCAGAACACCCTCGAAAGTCCCACAGGACTGTTTGTCTCCTGGCTCAGCAGAGACAAGGAGAGGGAAATTGCCAAGTGATTTGAAAATTATTGGCAATAGAAGAGAATTGGAAATTTAGTGTGGGTTGTTGTGTTGCTCAGAGAGAAGATTTATTCTGTGAATAAACAAAGGGAGGCAAAGCCTGTAACAAACCCACCGAGGATGGAGTTTGCATTGGTGTAAGAGTTGTCTGAGCCGAGCGTCTTGGCGCATTTTAATAGCAGTCAGACAGCGGCTTATCTTATTTATGCTGCTGTAATCCCTAGTGGATCTGGCTGAGAAAGTGCCATCAGGCAATCATCACAGCAGCTACAATGGGAAGGATCTCTTCAAAGGGTCGATGAACTAGCATAATCTTTTGTGATATTAGTGCTGGTGTGTAAACAGACACCCGCAAGCCCCTGGGAGGTCCAGCCCACGAGCAGGATGTCAAGGTGGTGGAGATGAGCATCCCAGCAGCTCAGGATTGCATTCCTTAAAAGAGAGCAGCCAAGCCTTGCAGGACACCTCTTGCTGGTTTTTCCCAGCCTATGCAGGCATTATTTACTCTGTCTGCATCATTTTGTTTCAGCTAAACAGATGATATATTCTTATAAACAATTATTTGGCTTAGGAAGTGGCTGTTCTGCAGTCTGGATGTGTCTGTTCACTTGACTCCTGGCTCCCCAGCTGGCTGTTTCCTCCTCTTCCTCCTCCCATTTGCATGATCCTTGAGCAATATTTTTATACTTTTTTTTTGGCTGTGGCTATGGTTGTCCATCTAATTAAGTCCAGCATCACAAAATGCCCCATTCTGGCTGAACGCTGATACTGAGAAATATCTTTTTGTTTGTTTGTTTTTTTCCTTTTCAGAGAGGAGTGATGAAGGAATTTAATTAGCACAGGGCCTCTATTCCCTTGTCAAATAATTTAATTGCTAATCATTAATTCTGAGTGTAAAAAAATTATGTCTGGCAGCAGAAACAAACTGTTGCAAAACAAGCGTTTTTTATCTCTCTGCAAAGTGTGGAAGGCACAGGTCCCTGTGAAGGTAAAATGGTGCCACATCAGTGGCTCAGGAGAAGTGGGATCTCTGCAGGCTGGGGAAATAGAAGATACCTGATCCGCTGCCCTGGTTCTGTGCTGCTCAGCAAAGGTTTCTGAAGTGGTTTGTTCGGGGTTTTAAATTTTATTTTTGAGACACAGCAAGCCAGAAACCTTGGCAGGGATGTGTTGGGGAATAGTGTTCAGGTGAGCTGCCTCACACATTTTTCCTTCAAATGTGATGTGTTCTATAAGTAGATATCCCAGGGGAGGGAAATATCCATCAGGACTGAGGCAGGCTGAGGCGAGCAGAATAACTGCTTCCCCCATTACCTTCAAAGCCAGGCTGGGGCAGTGCTGGGGCTTGGGGATGCGGGAGAATTCATCAGCTTCATTTTATTGACTCCAGCAGGCGCTGAGAGGTGCAGTTGCAAAGAGAACAGTAGATAGCTGGGCACAAAAAGGAATCATGCTGTCCATGATTAGCAAGTGCTGCCCATGGTAACTCCCTCCTTCCTCTTTCTGAACTCTCTCCCTGGGAACAGAAGCCCCTGAGCAGATCCTGGAGCTCAGCAGAGCCCAGCCTGGATTCAGCCTCTGCTCATGCTGGGGCTGCCTGCCTCTCTCTTCTCCTCAGCAGCAGGAAGGACAGATTGTCCTGGTGAAAAGAAAAAGGGGCAGCCCTAAACTCTGCACCCAGACATTTATTTCTGACTGCACACCAATATGTTATCTGCAGGGAAATGCTGCCAGACCCTTGCTGGGAAGGCTTGGCAGAGACTGCAAGCAGACTTTTTATTTTAATGATTAGATTTACTATCAAAATTAATAGCACAATCAATATTGATATGCAATTCAATTAAATAGGATGAAACTCACTGCCTGTGTGTTTTTCTCCATCACCTTGTTTGAGTTCCTGGCCTGCAGCATCAGAGGTGGACAGAAGGAAGAGTGGAGGTGTGTGGGAGAAGAGAGCCCCACTACTGAAATGTTGGCCCATCCTGGTGCTGAGTAGAAGGAGCTGTGGGCAGTACAGATGTGCTGGTTGCCCAGTAGTGATCTCAAACCTTTGGTCATGCTCAGCTGCCCATGTGTTACAGCCCCTGGCATGTGGGTGTGGGGTGTGCTCAGGAGTGAATTTAAAAGTTAATTCTCAGAGGTGGGAAGGGAATTTGGACTTGGTTGTTTTCTTAGTTCAGCTGAGTGTTTATGCAGGAGAGGCAGGGAGCAGTCCTGGGTGTTCAAACAGGATAGGAAAGTAGATTTGTACAGTGAGACTGGAGAAATACGGAAACCAAGAACCTGTGGGGAGATCTCACTCTGAGAAGGAAATGGGCAATGAGCTATTATTTGTCCCCATTAGTGGCAGGAGGATGGGGACAGGAAAGAAAGAGTGGGTTTGTTAAATGTCTCTGTCCTGGGTGGCTGTGCTCTGTTGCTGTGAGCTCTTTAAACCAGTTCTAGCTCTTGCACCAGAAGTAACTGCATTGCAGTAGTCACAGGATGTAATCAGTTAAAGTTTAACCCAAAGGATCCCAAAACACTCTCAAAGGTCCTGCACAATCCATGTTGTCACTGGCCCCTGTGGCTGTACACGAGGAGAGGAGCTGGGAGGCATTTCTTCACTGACCTCAGGGAATTAACCCTCTGTGATCATTCCCATCCAGGGAAAGCTGTAACAACTTAAGAGGAGTGAGAAAAATCTCTTCAGACTGCAGCATTCTGGTGTCTCTGTGCTCCACTGCCACGTTCCTGCAGCCCATGGCTCCTATGCCATATGGCAAAACACTTTGTCCAGAGCTATAAACCATCCCAATTACACTGATTAACTCTATGGAAAGGCACCAGCACTTGGAACATTTGCTGACGCTGCCTGGACAGAGCAATAAGAAAATAATAAATGATTAGAGAATTGGCTGGGGGGAGGAGAAATCTGCATGTTGTATATAGTTGGGATGGGAAGAGCACAGGGAGACCAATAAATTGCATGGGAATAGTGCTCAGTTTTGTGCTGGGTCTCTGCTCTCCACAAGGATTTTTGTTGTTGGTCACTCTTGCTTATTGCCTACTAAAAGAAAAGTGTTTGTTAAATTCATTTTTGAGCCACAGGCACTATCTCTAGTGATTTTTTAAACTGTTCCCTCTTCCAGAAGCATCTACAGCTCTTGGAGCACACACAGTGGTTTTCTGGAGATGTATGATCCTAAGCCTCTGAGACAGGTTTGAAAAGAGTTCAAACAACAGAGAAGCACAAGTCAAAGCTTGGGTTTTAATCACTTGTGAGATAAATCCAGCAAACACTAACACTGACTCTTACCTGTGCCTATACTGAGAGCCTTACAAAAAAAATAAAGTTATAATTACTTTTTCTTTTTTTGGTTGAAAAACAAAGGGGAAAAGCATCCTTGCAAAGACAAAGGCATGTGTCTGTAGCTTCACACACGCACACTCTGAATATTCCTTTTAAAGTCAGAGGGGCTAGTCAGATATTCAAAGTCATGCATAAACAGCCCTCCTGAAGGCAGTAAATAAAGGGGGAAAATGTCTTTACAAGATGCAACTTCACAATCTAGGTAAGAATATTCTCTTTACTGATGTGCTCCTGATTTAGTGTTTGGAGGGAGAGCTGCAATGGGAACCTCAATTGACGTCAGAGGGTTTTAGATCACAGACCAGACAAGTGTCAGAGAATTACGAGAAATCGTGGCTGCTCTTCTATCTATAGCTCTGCAGTCGCGTTTTCACCAGTTCAAATAGCTCACCTATGGCAGCTTTTTAGAAATTAGTTTTAGTTTAAGGATTTATGCTGCTCGTTAAGATTGGGTAAGGATACTGTTACTTTTTTTTTTGCTAAATCAGAAGTGGTATGAATAGAATTCTTTTAAGAGATGTGACATGTAGTGCAGAGTGGTGGTGAGTTTTATCTTCTGAAATGGAACTTTTTGCTGCAGATCCTTTGAAGAGGTCTCCTGAGCTAACCTGTGTAACCTACCTACAAAACCATGGGTCCTGTGGTGGAACTGGGGCTCTCTGATGAATTCTGTGCTGTGTAAAATGAGTTGTGTGACGAGAGCACTCATGTTGATGTTTTCTGATGGAATTGGTTGTTGTCATTGCAACACAAATACCCTGCTAGACTTGAATGTTTCCTCTGTGCCATCTGTGATTCCTGGTGTAATTTATCAGTTTATTCATGAGCAATGATGAAATGTAACTTCTGGAATGAATGGCTAAGCCCTGGGTTCCCTGCCCAGGAGGGATCATCATCTCCTCACTCCAGGTGCCTTCTGACTTTGTTTTGTCAGGGATCTGAAGAAACCAAACTCCACTTTTTCAGCCCTGGTGCAGGAGGGCAAGTTGTGTTTGAGGCTGCTGCTTTGTCAGCCCCACTGCCAGGAGATTATTTCAAAGCCCATAGCTCTGTGTCAGAGTGTGATGGATGGGGCTGGAAGCTGGACAATGCTTGCAATTCCCAGGCCCGTGGGGTGGCAGGAGAGGTGGGATGCACACATTTCGGTTTGTAAATGAGATCTTGGGAGACCTGGTGCAGGAAAGAATTCTGTGTTGTGTGTGGGTGTGCCAGCAACTATTGGCCTGGTCAGCAGTGATTCCAGAGGGTGAAAGCACTGGGAGCAAACAGAGAGGATTGTAAACATCCCCCACAGAAAGTCACTTTTGTGTCCGGAGCCTGTCTTGACAATTCTTACGAGATAAGAAAGGGGTCCCTCAGCCAGGATCTCAGAGCTTCTCCACTCCTCACTGAGGAGTGTGGTGACCACAGCCTGCTGTAATGGGGGACTGAACCCATCTTGCCCAGGCACTCTTGCCACCAGCAAGGACATTTGGAGATAAGGCTTTTTTAAAGGGTGCTGATAACAGCTGGCCCTTGCAAGCTTTCAGGTTTTACAACTCCCCCATAAAAGAGGGGAGAAGGGGTCTGTGCTCGAGGCTTTATACAATGCATCTTTTTACTGGCATCAGCCGAAATAAAAGAATAAAAACAAAATTGGAGGAAATCATGTAAAGGTGAGCAAGCCATGATTTTGTCTGGATTTCCTGCACAATTCCTGGCTCAGCTGCGTTTTGCTGCTGAGCCGGGTGCGTGCGGCAGTGGTGCGATCCACCCCTGATCCCACTTGTGCTGCTGCTTAATTGATTTGTGTGTTTGCTCCGGCCCTGCCGGGGCTGGGCGACGGGATTTGCATTCTGGGCGAGCGGTCGCAGGCGCCGCTGGCAGGGCGAGGGGAGCTGCTGTCGGCAGCTCTGCTCTGAAGGCAGCCAGGGGATGATTGATGGCACTGCAAGCCCTGCTCCTCCAGCCATGCGACACTCCTGGTCCTGGCAACCCCCTGGTGCTCTGTTCCCTTTCCACCCACCCCACAAGGAGGCACTGATAAAGACAAGAGGGTTCCCAGGCTGTCTGCTAAGGCACTTGGGTATTTTGCCTTTTTTTTCCCCCCCCCCTTTTTTTTAGCAGGCTGTGAGCCTCAATGGAAGAGCAAAAAAGCAGAAATCAAAAGGAAAGCACGGGTGCTAAAGGGTGTTCTTTTGTTTTCCCCTCCCTCTCAAAATCCATATTTTGTGGGGTTTGGTAAATTAAGATTTCTCCTGCTCTTCTTGCTGGCACTTATACCCAGCAGAGATGTATTTACCGGATGCCAAGTGTGCCCATGTACCAGCCAGATGTGGTGCAGTCCCCAAATCAGCAGCTCACCGTGATGCATTGTATGGATGGATTAATTGTCTGCATGATGGGGAGAGCTCAGCTCCTGTAAACGAGGGGTTTACACCTGCCTCCATTTATTTCTGTTCTCCCTCTGGGCTTTGGCCTTGCTGAGGGGAGGACAAATACTGCATTTCTGGATTTTTTTCAGGTTTTGCGCATTAGTCTCTTGAAGCATTGGAGAGATTTAAGAGCAGCTTGGAGGTGTGTATGGGATCGATAGTACCGGTGGGATCAGAGCAAGCAGGACCAGATCAGCTGGACTGTATCAGCACTTTCCCAAGAGGGGAAGGGAACTGTAACACTTTGCACCAATCCTGGCTAAGAAATCCCAATGCAAACCACCTCCTCTGGAGGGAAATGGTTTCTGTTCTGTCTGGCTTTGTAAAGAGAAATGTAAATTGTTTGGATACTTTGGGGGAAGGGTGAGAGAAAAGAGATCAGTGAATTTTTTTGTCTCTTTAAAGGGAACTGACCTGCTGAATTAGCAATACTTTATTATGCCAGGTGCAATGCAAAAGTTGCCTGTTCAAGGCTGTGCAAGTAGGTCTGGAAATCAGCAGCCAGACACTCTGGTGTTGAGCTGTCTGGTCATGGCTGGTAATGATCCTTCCAGTGCCTTGCAGGAGGAATCCGTGCTTCTCTCACTCCTTCCTTTTTGCTTCATTTATCCCAAGTTGGTGTTGGGTTTTGGTGTGTTATTGGTTTGGGTTTTTGTTCTTTTGTTGGATTTGTTTTTCCGAACTAAAGTTATCAAAAGTTCTTGGAATTATTTTTTTCATCCATCAAAAAATTGAATCAACCTGTGGTGGGGAGGGTGTGCTGGAATGACATTTTTAGCTTTTAAAAGCTTACGATTAATCTTTTCTCTTGGAAGGTGTGAGGTGCACAAGTGTAACCATAGTTCATAAGAATAACAATAATTTGTGCTCTTGCTGATAGATAAAGGTCAGTAGGAACATGCCAGGTAATGAGAGCAAAAGGGTAATTTACTGGAAATAGTGAAACCCTGATTTAATGTGTCACAACACTGAGAGCTGATACAGGCAAATAAACCAGATGGAAGTCATAATTTGTTAACAGTCTATCTGTTGTCTTAACACTGATCACTTTGGGATCTCAGAAAAGCTCCAGGTTATAGAAAATAAGCAAGTGAGAATAGGTGATGTGATTTGACATAATTAAATGTTGTGAGTTTGATTTGGATGTAGTGATTTTTAAAATGTGATTTATTTTTTTAAGACCCTTATCTTTCATCAGTGCCTAAATAGCAATTATATTAATTAGGTGGTCTGACATCTTGTTCTTAACACTGGAATTTGGAGAGTCCTTTTAACCTGCATCCTGGGATGAAATGAGAACAGGCCTTTCTGCTGGTTTCCTATTACAGATGAATGATTGCTGCTTGGTGCTAGGATAATAAAGTAATTTAATTTTGGACGTTGATTAACTTCTTAATTCAGATGTTGGGATCCTTTTCTATCCAGGTCAGCTCATGAGGGTTTGGTGAGATGAATTTCTTAAGCTAACGAGGGACGTGTTTGCCCAGGGCCAGGGGGAGCTGCCCTGTGCTGTTGCTTACAAGAGTTTTCCTTTCTGACTGGAATCACTTGGTCAGCAGCAGAGTGAACTTCCTGAGCCTTTTCCTGTGCTGTTAAATCTGGGACATTGAGCCAGAGGGCCCTTTGCTGCTGACTTGCTTTGTACCTAAGGGTCTCCAACACCTCTCATTGGAGAAGGAGAATAAGAATTCCCATGCCTAAATCCTCATTTTTGAAGGAAGTCTCTGTAGTGCCTTTGCATGTAAGGGCAGGGTCTGACCATTCCCTCCACATCTCGATCTCTTTGCAGAAGCAGCTTCTCTCAGGGGTTAGAACAGTAAATCTCTGTTCTGCCAGTGGGACTTGCTGCAATGTGGGGTAATGTTCAGAGCGAGCCAAGGTGGAAAGCCAGTCTACATTACTTAAAATCTGCGTGGCACCAGTGCCTCAGGGACCAAGGATGTTTTATTAGTCCATGTGAGAAACTGCAACATTCCTTGTAATGGTTTTGTTAAGCAAGCTGGTTATTTAGGGTTTTCCTGCTCTCTGTACCCCACCTAAGGAGGAGAGGAAGGGTGGTTTTTTCACAGACATTTGTGGAACCTTTCTTTTGCTCTGAACCATCCACAGAGCAGATCTGGAGTTGTTTAAGGCAGCTGTGTGGAGAAGAAGGTTAAGACTAGGCTGTTAGAAAGTGTTTTTCGAAATCTGTGTTGATTTGTCTTAATTGCCTAAAATGCAAGAGTCAGGATGAATGGATCAAAGTCCTTGCAGAAGGCAGGGTCCCAGACATTTTGTGCTTTTACTGTGATGACACCAAATTAATCTTTCTTTACAGAATGATTTACAAGGGTTTCTAGAATTGTCTACATCGTCACATTTTCAAACCTTGGCTACGTAACCCTTTTAACGGGGTCGCTAATGGGGCTATTAAAGGTTGCAGACCAAAGCAGCTAAAGAGTATCCTTAGAGCCACCTGGTCCAAGGCTTCGCTAAATCACTTTTATTTCATGGAGATGATGGACTCTGCAGAGGCACAACTTTTAGTAGATTTTAGTTAGCACGGGGAAAATAATCTGTGACTATTGAGAGTATCTGCTACACTGTTTATCTTGTGGCTCTGGAAGTCTCTAGTTAGGGCTTCGCTCATGGGCAACTGTGTAATGTTACCCATCCCTGCAGAGCTATAGCAGGAGCTTTAGAGATACGGTGCAGGTTATTCTTCTCTTTTTTCCCTTGCCTTTTCTCTTGTGGTATTTTCAAGGAGATGAAACCAGCAGCTCTGTAATAACCCCCTTTACTTGCCAAGACTGTTTCAGGAGAAGGTTTGTTTGTGGGCTTTTTTTGTCCCCATGAAGTTGAGGCATCATGTTCAGAGTGGCACCTTGTTGTTTTAAAAACTGGCGATGAAGAGCTGTGTTACTGACAGGAGGGAATATAAACACGCCAGTTGGAGCAATCCAATAGGGACTGAGGCTGGCAGCAACTTTTAGCCTGTGACTCACTTGGAGCAGTTGCCTTGAATCACTCCTGCTAGCTGACAGATTGTTGTTCAGAAGGGGCCTACTCTGATCTTGAGTCATGAAGGTCATGCTGCTGATTCTTGGTAATAGGACAAAAACCAGGCCCAAAGATTTTCAAAGCCTCACAGGACAGTGCCCAGTTGGGTAAGGTGTCAGTTCTAGGGCATCTTTTATCTCCTAATTTGTACAAGGTGCATTCCTACCTCCAGCTTACACAGTGGTGTTTCTGGACCACTACAGCTATTAAAATTTAGCGGTACAACAGAAAGTCCAGGCAAGATCATAACAGGATAAGGGAGCACTTTGTTCTGCATGAAGGAATTCACAACTGAACATTCAGTGTGTATAGTTACTTTGGGAGAATGATTGATTGTAAATGTCTCCACAGGTATAAGCAGGACATCTGGAAATCTGTGTCCAATATTGGCCCAAATTGTCCAATTTATTTTAAAGAACTGGCACTTTGCTTTACCTAGATACCTGTAAGGAAAGCTTGGTCAAACAAGCTGTCTTCATTTCCCACCCCAACTCAGTTCCCATCCCTGTCTCTGTCCAGGTTCCCAGTAAAAGCCTTAGTCACAGCTAAGTGACTGCAGCCGGAGGAGGCAGGTAGCAGAATGGGAAGTGCCCTTTCCATAAAGAAAGGCTTGTCGGAATAAGCCACATATCACAAATTCCTCCTAAAACACCCCAACTGTAACAGAAACAAATATCATATTGGCAATACCGTAATGTTTGCATTCACACACCAGCTGTTACTCTTTCCCATGGGGTCTTGTTTTTTAAAAGGCTGGTGGAGGACATTTTTGTTAAGCAACAAATCTAGCCTTATTTTCTATATTGGCTTATTTTCCTGTATTGGCTGTATATAATTTTCCTTGGAACATTAGATTTTAGTTATTTATTTTTTTAATATTTATGTGGTATATGTGCTAACACATAATGGATTCTCTTCCCACAATACTTTTGACAGGCTGACAATAAAGCGTGGTGCAGTCTAATTTAAAGCGATGCATACTTCTCTTATGGATTATTGGATTATCAGCTTTGGGTTTGTTAAACATTGTGTATGACTGAGTGCAGGAGTAATTGGCACACTAAATTTATGAATGACTGTTAATTAATAAACTTCTCTTACTGAAACTGAAATAGCAAAGCTATTTCTGGACTGGAAAAACTGGTGGATTTTTGGCCTCTAATAAATTGAACACATAGCACAAAGCGGGAGAGGAGAAAAGAAAAACATTGCGTAGAGTCAGTTCTGAGCAGGAATTACCGATTGTTTTTCTGTTTGGGTTTTTTGTTTTTGTATTTCAAAAATGATTGCAGTATATAAACCAATTTGATGTCATCCTTTCCCTGTAATTGAATTAAAGAATTTTCAAATATTCTTAAATGTTGATTTTGGGAAAATTAAAGTTCCAGAAATACCTTTTGGGTGCAATATGATGTAAACCCACATACGTCTGTGTATAATTTATAACATTACAAACCTTTGCATTAGAATCTGAGGTGACTGGTTTACTGGGGGTTTGAATGCCCCGGACTGTGACTGATGTGCTGGGAACCTGTCAGTGCTCACACGTGTCATGTGAAGCACAGGTGTGAGCAGGATCTGCAGGACGAGTGTGCATCAATTTCAGTGTTCAGGCACTTCAGAGGAGACCTGGACAGATGCTTCAGCACCAGGGCCATAGCAAATGCAAGCCTGGAAATACTTTATTTCTGTTATTAGATTTTCCTTTTGCTTTCTGGTGCTTGTGTTGTTTAGTCCTGTTTGTTTTTAGTTTTTTTTTTTTTTTTTTTAACCCAATGCTTCCCTGCTCTTTAACTAAGAGTTTATTGCACGTCCATTTGCTCCCTTTCAGCCCCCTCCACTGTGTCATGCAGGGTTGCAATACACTTGTGACTAAGATGAGAAAGGATGGCTCTGAAGTGCTGGTTGTTGGGCACTGCTTCTCAGAGATTGGTGATTTTAGTTGTTTCTAGAACTCATTTTTTGATTTACCTAACAAACATTTACTGCTTTGAATTCATGAGACAATCTTGCTGTTTCCGAATTTCTGTGGAATTACAGAAAAAAGTGGGGATATTCCAATTTTTATGCCTAGAAAGACTTTTGTGTTCAAAAGGAAAGAGAATGCTCACTCAAAGTCTGGCCAGTATCAGCAGGTCTGCTACTGTGCTTTGAAACAATAAGTGTTATGCCAGTGATTTTATGCAGATAACGGCTGTGTTTTCACATTAAACTACAAGATGAGACTTTGGCAAAACACAGAAGCAAGAGCCATGCAACTGAAATGAAGGCTGAGACTGATGAGCAAGTTCAGGTTGTGAAACAGGGCTTTTTTCCTCCAATTGCCTGTATCTCGTATCTCTCACTTGCTACAACAAGCTGCATTTTTCATTGAAATATAGAAGCTTCTACCTTCCAATATTTTTTTGTCCATTCAATAAAAGCACTGCAAGGGTAGATGGGCAAGGAACAATTCTTTAAGGCTAAAGCTGTTCCTTCTGCCTTAGCCTCAATGAGAAACTGAACACATCTAAACCAGAGTCAAAATACAGCTGGGTGATAATGAGCACAATCGGAAGAAGCTCCCCCCACCCCCTGTGGCTTTCTTTTAGATTCTGCAAAGAAAGAATCTTCAAAACAACATGAAAGGAAAAAAAAAAAAAGTTGGGACAGAAGGAGGTAATTCTTTGCTTTCAGTGATTTTAAACACAGCCAGCTGAGGATAGAGAGCGAGCCCTCAGAGGCAGACAGCGAAAGCATCCCACGGAACTCACCTGCAGTCTGAGGATGGGGAGGGGGCGAGGTGGGAATATTTACCCGGGCAAATTCAAGTGCAGCATTGCCAGCCGCCACTAGCTGTCACTTTGCAAGCAGCCGGGGTCGGTGTTGGTGTTTTCAGCACTGCGGTTAGCGAGATTGCGGTGCTAATTAAACGGAGTAACTCCCAGAGCCTCGGAGCGTCCCGAGCCCGGGGCTGTGCGAGCGCCAGCCCGGGGCACCGAGGGGAGGCGAAAGGGCAGCTCGGGGCAGGGCCCCGCCGCCGTGCCCAGGGGCTGTGCCCCGAGCTGCGCTGGGCACGGCGCTCAGCCCGGCCGCGCTCCTCCCGTAAAGCCGAGCCTTACCTGAAGAACACGATCGTCTCCCACACGTACACTCCGAGCGCGTTGACGTTGCACATTTTTCCAGCTCTCGCTGTTTTGTTGTGTTTTTTTTTTTTTTTTTTTTTTTTTTTTGTACTCCGTGAGGGGTGGGCCGGTGGGGTTGGCCAATAAAGTAACCGGGCACTTGGGGAGAAGCGGTGGGGGAAGCGAAACACCCCTGGCACGGGCGGGCGGCTCCGCTCAGCACCGCGGCCAGCGGCGGGCGGGCGGCCGCGCTCAGCACCCGGACAGCGCCCGGTGCGCGCCCGCTCAGCACCGCGGACAGCGGCGGCTCCGCTCCGCCGCTGCCTCGGCTCGTCCCTCCTCCGCCGGTGCCCCCGCCACCGCCACTGCAGTGCTGCTCGGGGCCGGAGCTCCGGGCTGCCCGCACGGAAGCCTCCCTTCAGCGGGATGCCGCTCCGGACATCAGGCTGGCGACAGGGGCGGACGCAGCGGGTGTAGGTTTGCCATCGGGGTGCTGGGGGTGAGATGGGAGAGGGGGACGACGACCCTCAACAACCCAGGGTTTAATCTCCGCTGCTGGCCGGGGTGTCTTCCTAATTACATCCACAGGAATTTGTCAGTGTGGAGCCGTGCTGCAGTCCCGGTTGTGTCTCTTTCCTGCCCGCCGTTTGGCTGCTGTTGATTCCTGCTTCCTGGGCTATTTTCCTCCCGAATAAGTTATTGCTGCTGTAGGGAAGGTGTCCCATTGCTCAGGGCTAGAGCGGAGGGGAGCGAAGGGGAAGTTGCTTGGGAAGCACTTCCATTGTGCTCGGAAAGAAAGTGGCTCAGTGTCCTCCTAAGGCATCTCATCTCCCCTCTGCCCTCTCTCCCCTGCTAGGACTCGCCAGATCTTGGGAGTTTCTTGCTGCATTAATTTACTAAACTAAAAAAAAAAAAAAAAAAAAGAGAGAGAGAGAAAAAAGAGGGGGAGGTGGAGAGAGGGAAGGCAGAGGGGAGGGGGTAACTCAGCCTCTCCACCATCCCAAGGCCCTCCTCTTAGCTGTGCTCATTGGTCTCAGGGCTGAAAAAACTACTCTAAGACGTGGTTGGATAAACGCATGTTGTTCAGCAGAGTCCGTTAACCTTTAAAGCGCTGATACGTTTTGGTTTATTTCAATTTTTTTAACTCAAATTGCTGTCTTTTTAAGAAGTCTCTGAAATCGTCTCCCTTGACAGGGCAAGCGAAACATGCCTTAAATCTGCATCTCGTGGAAGATCTGCTTGGCTGGCAGCTGCTATGTGTTGCTGTTGGCTTTTAAGGAACATCTCTGTGTTGTGGTTTTTTGTTGTTTAGCTTTGTTTTATTATTTTTTTCTTTTTCTATTTGTTTTATTTGATTGGGTTTTTTTGCCTTTTGCATTCCGTTTTTCAAAGAGCTTTGGCAAACACCAGGGCCATCAAGGCCAGGGCAGGTAAGGAGCATTCAGTGGTTTTTATCACAGCTCCAGCTGTGCTTGCAGGGTGCTGAGCTGGTGGTTGGGGTGGGGAGGATTGGGCTCCTTGGTCACTTTGTCAGCATGTCACTCAACTCGGCTTCTCATCAACTTCTGAGAATTGAAAACTTAGCCCTCCTAAATAATCCAGATTTTTTTTTTCCTTCTCTATTGTCCCGGTGTAATGGGATTATTCTTCTTTAAGTTCTGTTTTGTTTACTTGTCCTGTGCTTTGCAAAACTCCCCACGGCAAAGATTTGCTTTTAACCCCTGTTTAGCTGTCTTTAATCTGTTCAAGGACTCCTCCTATCCCACGTTGAAGGGTGGAGGAGGACTGCTTTCTCCACCACTACTGTAGCCCCTCTAGGCTAGGAAATAACTAAGTTTTTCTTCTCCCTTTGGGTTGCATCTCAAAGCACCTTACTGCCATACTGAAATTCACCTGATGTTCTCGATCTCCTGCTTTCTTTTTCTGCTTTGCTTTAAAGCAGTGTGTTTACTTAGTGAAGCAGACAAAGAAATATCCTTTGGGTTACCATTCAAAAGAAAAGAAAGACCTGCTTGGCTTCTAGCCACTGGTACAGTGGGAATTTAATCGGATTTACTCCAGCTCCTGGGTCTCGGTGTCTGGGTAGATTAATAACAGGCTCTGATTTCAACTCACGGAGATTCCTGGGGACGTGATTCCATGCAGCATTCCCTGCCTGCTGCTTGCTGGCTCCTCGGTGTACCTTCTCTCCTGATGTTTATCCCTACAAGGATGAGCCTCAGTCACTGTGCTTTTCCAGCCTCCTGTGTGCTGACAGACCAGAGGAGGAGCTCCAGACTGAGAGTGTTAACAGGACCCACACAGCAGGAAAGAAATGGTCTTTCCCTGACTTTTTACTGGGAAGCAGTACAAAGTGCAGGAAGCAGAACCATCTCTTGGCATCTGTGGGTTAAGTGTAGGGGCCGTCAGCCTTCTTGTTCCCTTAGAAATGGAAATGGGCTCTGTAGGAGATACGAATGTCTCTTGTGATATTTCCGCTGCTTGCAAGTTTGATCTTTATACCAAAGAAACCTGGACTTGTCTCCTCTTGTCCTCACTTGCTGTCCTTGCACTCCCTTGGGTTAGGGGAGCAGGGGGCTGTGCTTAAGATCAAAAAAGCAGATAAACCTGTGTGTATGTAGGACAAAGAGTCTTCTTGTTTGTTACTGCTGAAAGGTCTCAAAACTGCTTTTCCCAGCGAAAGAACTTCTCTGCATTGCTGTCATCTTTCCTAGTGGTGATGGTGACCAGGGGGCCCAAGGACTCTTCTGCTGATATTCAAATATTTCTTCCTACTGGAGAGGAACAGGAGCATTATTTGCTTTAACATCTGGGGAAATGGAGGCAAAGGCAGGTTTCAAGAGAGATTTGGAGCAGGTCTAGGCATCAAGATGATTTAGACCAGGGATTAAAACCAAAATAAGTGTGAGGTTAAAGGATATGAAAATAAATGTGAGGTTAAAGGATATGAGTTTTGCATGTCTTATCAGGAGGACCCCAAATGTACCCACATATTCTGCTTTATACTTTTGTCTATGCTGTCCTGTCTCCCTCCCTACCTACAGTGCCCTGTAGGTGCTACATGTCTTGGTCAGGCCTTGGTCAGGATGATTTCAGGTCCTTGGAATTCGCATCCTCTGATTTAACCCAGGTGATTCCAGAAACAGCCTCACTGACACCCATCGGTAATTTCTGTGTTTTGTAGCTCCCGATGTTCTCTCATCTGTAGATATCCATGATGAAGTTTCCCACGTTTGTTCTGTACCATGCCAGATATTTAGATTTTCTTTTGTTCTCCAAGAAGTTGAGGGCAGATAAACTGGAAATAGGTCTGGAGATTGAACAATGTCTGGATGTCAATTTTATCACTGTTACTTTAAGTCACCCTTGTCATCAGGTACTTCTCTCCCTTGGTCTGTCCGGGCTTGCTCTTAGATCGGGTTTTAGCTTTCTGCTTGGTTTTGCTGCAGTGGTTTGTGATTTATTTTTTTAGGGGAAAGGTTCCCTTGCCAGGTCGGCTGTTTTTCAAGCAGAGTCCAAATGGTTTTGAAAGGCATTTGTCTTTCTCTGGTGGCACTTGTACAAATTACAGAGTTGAAGATAACTTATCGTGATGTCAAATGAGCCTCTTAAAATTAGAATTACCTGCTGTGTGTTCATCTTGTTTTTAGTTTCAAAGTAGACGAATCTTGTAAAACTCGCTTGTAGGTGAAATTGTCTGGGAAGATTCTTTGTCATCTTCTCTCTGGGCTGTGAGTGATGGATTGTCTTCAATATACCACAAAGATAATGGTTTTAATTTATTTTTCAGCACTGAACTAGAACTTGAGATCATCTGCAGGGAAGGGTGTGCATGAGGACTGATAAAAGTCAGGGAGGAATATCTGTTTCTCCAATTTCCTTCATGTGGTTCCTCTCTGATCCTTTCCCTTTGAACAATGCACATGAAATTCTTCTCTGTGAAGAAAACTATTCTTCCTGGTAGGCTGTGGCTTCATTTTGTTTTTGATAGTTGATAGAATTGCTTAAAGACAAGGAGAACATGGAAGGCCTTGGAAATCACTCTGTGCTGAGGTGAATATGCTCTCTATGCTGAGAATTAACCTAAAGATTCATTCACAACTGCAAGTTGATTTCATTCCTGATCTGTTTTCCATCTCTGGATTTCATAGCAGGTAGAGTAGTTTATAGTTTCTTTTGCTTGCCTTTTTAAAATTCAAAATCTGGTAATAAATTCATCATGGTGATAAACTCCTTCAGGCTGACCATAGGCTGCCTTCTTTTCCCAGATAAATGACAGGATTTTTGGTGAAGAGGTGGCCTGCACAGCAGTGAAGTACACTCAGCATTATCTTGGGAATACTAAATCCATTATTCTCAGTTTGTTCTTTGGAGAATAGCTAATGAGGAAACAGAGCCCCAAGAACTTGAATTGTGCTTCCCAAGGCAGAGATTCAAATTGCTACAGCAGCACTACTTGCCTTTTTGACACTGAACATATGAAAAACAAATTTTAAATTAGAATTAAGTTCACAGAATTTTACAAAGGGTTCCATCAAGTAATTTCCTATTCAGCTGATTTCCATGTCGAGTAAGATATTTCTATGCAAGATGGTTCAAGTAAATACAATTTTCTTAGAAACTTGAGAACCTGGGATTCTTTTTTTTTCTGAAGAAAATAATTGCTGGTAAAATAACACCATAGAGTGTTTCTGTAATAATTTATAAAGTGTTTAGTCAAGATTCTTTACTTAAAAGATGTACAGATGAAAGAATTCACTGGAACTAACATAAAGGTCCGTCTTCCACTACTTTTGGAGATATCCAGTCTAAAATTATTTAAAAAATTGAACTCTGATGAAAAGTTTGATAAATTCTCTTTTGCTATGCATTGACTCTTTGGAAAACCAGCACTGGAGTGTCTTGCATATGAATTCAGCAGAACTTGCAGCCTAAGGTTGGAAGGCTTTGAGTGATGGAGGTGAAGGATTTGTGGAGTAGGTGATTGATATTTTTGACTGAAATTCAGAACAAATATCACTGTTGATGGTCTATTACGCCACATATTTTAAAAATTACAGGTCTAACTGTATTTGAGGCTTAGCCCTACAACTTTCTCTGCAGACACAGCAGTTCCATGGATTGTCCTTGACCTTCCCACTCCTGGGCAGTTTCTCTAGACACAGAGAGCAGGAACTGATTTCTCATCTCTGGAAACATGGGCCCTGTGAGCCTGGTGATATCCTGTGATCACAGACTCGTTGGAAGGGGAGTGGAGCCCTGGGCTAGGATGACTTCATGACACACTAAAAGTTTGCAGGAGGCCAAGTGAAGATCTTGCTGAGTGCAACATGATCCAAACGTATGTTTGCCCTCCTATGATCCAGGTGAAGGCAGTAATCCCTGAGGAAGAGGAAATAAAGAAGAATGGATGGTTGTTTCCCCCCAGGAGTGCTGAGTTATTAATAAATTTCCATGTCTCATATGTCACATAATGACACTTGAGCTGTGAGCAGTCTTGCTGGGCATCACAGGCTTGTCACGGTTATGATTTATGTAGTGTCTTGTAGTAAGAAAGCAGCATGGATCTCGTAGCCCTACAAAAATCACACTGCTAGAATCACTGTGCAGTGCTAAAATAAAATTATACTTCCACTAGAAGCTAGATTTGAATGTCTTAGGTTAATTGTTTCTGACCCGTACAGAACAATTACCAGGCAATTCCAGACAATTCAGAAGCACTATTTCTTTCAGTGATCTTGACCAATAAAACTTTTTTGGTTACATTGCTGTGTGAATGAAAAAGAAGCCAAAGTTACTTTTACAGCCAATCTTGCCAGAACTTATTGGGTGTTGAGCATCTGCAGTTTTTGGAAATATTCTCTTGGCTTTTAGAGTTGTGAAACCCATTGCTCTTGCCTTAGCTGCCCTCAAGTGCTGTAGGAAATTGAACTTTTCTACCCTTTATCTTGCTCTTAAATGAAAGAAACCCTCTGTTTATTTTGATGTGAGCAGGCACCAGGTTTTGCAGAGGTATAGAAGAACACAGGGCAGACGTAGAGCTATTCACATTACCCTCTTCATTCCTGTTGTCTTGGAATAAAACCAAGCAAAACAACAATCAATCAATAAAAAAACCCCCACACCTCTCAAAAAAACCCAAACCAAAACCCAACCCAAAACCAAACCAAAAAGACATAGGGAAGAGAAAGATGGGAAATAAATAGAAACAAATACATTAAATATTTTCATTGTTTCACTTGTCTTGTGAATTCTATAGAGTGTATGTGGGAAATGCCAAGAAGTGGAACCCTTTGGAGGAAAAGTTTGACTGCAAAGGACAGACTTGGAAAGGAAATTGAGAGACAACAGCCAGTGATGCTGGAGAGGCCCCTCAGTGTCCAAGTGCTTAGATACTGGAGCATCCTCTTACATGCCCCAATTCACTCACAGGACCAAGCAGCAAAATTTATCTTCTGGAGTGAAAGATACAATCTGCATATTTTTGATTATTATTAGTAGTATTTTTCAAGCTTTTGGCAATAGAAATATTTGCATGTGAGACATCTAAAGGATAAAAAGAAGCCTTGTAGGATCCCTCCTCTTTTAAACATTGCAAAGGGTTTGATCCTCCATCCATTTTAATGAAGCCTTTTGGCTTTGAGGGAGAGGTATGGGACTGCTCTTGTTAAGGATCTCAGATGAGAGGGTGGGTTTTGCATTTTGTGAGGAAAAGACAGGGCTTTTCACCCACCTGAGGTGCCTTCAGGCTTGATAGCACTACTGAGATGTCATGTATCAGTAGGCACTCCCCTCTGGCAGAATGTGTTTCTTCCTTCAGTATCACGGTGCTCTTGATTTGTCCAAGTCAGTTATTTTACTCATGTGGAGTGGCAGCTCTGGCTGCTTCATTGCCATCCAAAGCAATCCTGCCATCCCTAGTGGGGTAAGCAGGGATTTGAAGAGGTCATTAGGCAAAGGATTTTTACCCAGCTGTATTTTATTTTATTGTTTAAAACTGTGGCCCTGTGGACTTGCAGAAATTTCCCTGAGCATCACTCAGTTGAGCTACTTGCTTGGTCTTCATAAAAACATCTCGTTTTTGCTCCTGTACTTCAGGCAGAGAGAGCTGATGTAGGGCTGGGTCAGTAAGGACACTTCTGCATTAGGTTTACTGGTAACTGTTTCTGAAAGTGCTCGAGGGAGGTGAAAGGTGCCATTTGAAAATCTCAGCTGGGCTGTGTGAGTTGAGATGCTGACCTCACCTAAAATCCTTGCGTCAGGTGCGGCACCTCATGCCTCAGGTGAAAGAGAACAGAGAATTTAGCACATTTGCTAAGTTGCTTGCTATTGCCTTGGGCTATGTATTTCTTTGCAGCTCGATGAGCTAAACCCTGTGACAGGTTCGGGGCCTCTTTCATGCCCTCCCTCAGCCCAGTGTTTGCCCAGGGCTTGGACAAAATTCCCCCCATGCCACCCCCAGGGGGGTTGCAAAGTTTGTTCAGTGAGCTCTGAGTCCAACATTTTGTCTGATACAACTGATTACCAGCTGGAGAAGGCGATTAGCTTGGGCCACTCATTGGGTTCAGCGAAGGGAATTTGGCAGCTCTTAGTGCTGACTTACCCTCTGCCAAATGTGAATGGAGGGAATGCTGCTCTGTGAGGCCTTCACAAGCTCTGCTTGGTCATAGCACTTGGTAAAGCTCCTCCTCGAAATGACTGCCACCATTAGTGAATGGAATGCCTTGACTTTCCAAAGATGTTAATGATCAATGTCCTTCCTCTTGCACAGTGAGAATTCTTACGGGTGTATGTTGGAGAATCTTAGATCACAATTCTTTTTGCTCTAGCTGCAAGATTGCTTTTTCTGCCAGAGCCAAAATTCTCTTCCCTCTTCAAAATATTTAAATTGTGATAGGTTCTAATGACTCTCCAGGCCGACAGCTTCTGTGTCTGCAGTTCAGCTGACACAAAACCAAGGTGCTACTGCTTGCAAGTTTTGCAGCATTGCTCTGTTGCTGCCTTTACGTGCTGTGTGCTGGCAAAGCCCAACCTTGCAAAGCCTTTGCAAATCCCTGCAAGCATCAGTGGCCTGTATTTATTGAAAGGAATGGAAGCAAAAAACTCAGGATGTAAGCAGAATGGAATTTTTTTTTTTTTTGTAAAAATACACTAGCTCTGATATTTTTTTTCTCCCCAAGCATCAATAAAATTTTTTATAGCAAGAAGCTGAGTGTTACCATGCATTTTTCCTTTGGACAAATCAAAGAAAAGAATCTCCAGCCTGTTCATCATGCTGCACCACGTTGGCATTTTTGTCTTCTATAGCTTTCCCTCCCCATGAAAACAGTTCTCTACCAAGGCAATTGAACTGAACAGAAGTGATTTATGTAGTCTGTGCAAAGAGAAAAGGCTTTGTTAGGTTTCAGGGAAGACATGGAAACACTGGGGGTGAGAAACAGCTTGGCTGAGACATGGGAATCACAATCCTCTCATTAAATCTCCATGCCTATGACCAGACGTGGCCTCACTTTGCATTTGCTGCCTGATTACCGAGTCTATGAAGCTGCCGTCTGGAAACAAAAAGCAGTAAATCAAATCAATGGGCAGCTTTCAAAGGGGACTGGAGGGGCCTGTGCTGCCGTGTTCTCCTTTGGCTCATTGTCTGAATGTGGCAGACACCAAAACCTGCCCCTGCACGTTTCTGCTTGCACGTGGAAGTGCAAATAGAACTCAACTTTTAACTCTTCATGTCATGCTGTCATGGTCTAGGAGAGACTTTTCCTCATGGAAATAAATCTTCCCTTCTCCTCCCAGATGACTGATTCATGGGAAAAACAGTCCCTTCAGCTGGTAGAGAATTTTATTTTGACTTTGTGGGCTGGGATAGGGAGAGTAAAGGAGGGAGTAGCCTTGGTTTGAAGCAGTTTAATTCAATATTAGGGAGAAACAGAAATTTGGAGACAATTACCTGACTCCTGTGTGGACAAAAACACTGGAGATACTTCTGGTATTGCACTCTTTGTACTCACAGTATTTTAAGTGGAAGAACTCTGCCAAAGAGCCAGAGCTTGGTTACTGAACTAAATTTTGGAGAGCTTTATTGCATAGGCATGAGCTATTCTGATGTACTTCTCTTGGTATTTGAGAGGTGGCTGAGTTGTCTGTGAAGGAATCACCAAAATATTATAACATACATATATATATATATACATACATATAAAACCCACCTACATTTGCATATATATATATGCATATATATATATACACACACAGACACGTAGACACGTGTTTTTTTGTACCTCCAAGCTATTCTCTGAGACTCACAGGCAAAGTACCTTCACGTCTGAGCTGTGCCACACGTCCTGTCTCAAGGATATTCATACTCATTCCCAGGAATATCAGAGAATTTCCAAAGTCTCTTTCTCCCACATAAAAGGGACAACCATCTCTTTAGGAAAACTTCATGGTTCCTGGGCTTTTAAACAGGAAAATACTCCTGTTCTAAAGTCTGTGAATTGAAGCTGTGTCCAACTTGTTGAATTCCTCTGGGCAACTCTTTGGATAAAGAACTGACCTTGAGATTTGAAGCACTTCAGGGCTTCCAGAGGTGACCTGCCAGAGTAATTACTTTATCCCAAATTCAAATAGTCTCCAGGTCCTGGAGCTGGGCTACTTCTCATTTAGCTGATGTTCCTCAAAAATCTAGGGAAGCCTGGAAAAGTCTCTTGCAAGTCTCAGCATTCAAAAAAGCTCCAAAATCTTGGATATGAGAACTTGAAGACAGTGTAGATTTCATCTGGCTTAGTCTTTGCTCTCCCAAAGATGTGCTCAAGAAGTTGTCCAGTCACAGGGGAGCAGAAAGTTCTGAGAACTTCTATGAGCTTACAGGAAATGAGGCTTTCCAACGACCCACAGCTTGGCTGAGGTTGGACAGGTCTCACTGGAAGTGTAAGAGAAACATCTCGCAGCCCTCTGGATCTAACTCTTCACTCAGAATTGCTGGGAACAGGTTAGTGCCTATATAAATTATAGAGAACATGCTTTTTTTTAACACTGGCAAAATGCCATCTTTTCCTCAGAAAGTCTGCACTATTTTGGTGGAAGGCTGAGGAGGAATCCAGTATGAAATTGCCATAACAGAAGGTGGACAAAGTACTAAATGAAACAGGGTGTGGACTTTGGGAATCTGACATGTAGGCTCTGCTCCTGGCACTGGGTGGTGTGATGTATTTATTGTCTAATAAATTCCAGTTGACATTACACCAGCTATCCACAGAGGGTGTGCCTATACTCCTGGATAAAACCTGGGACCTCTGGGACCTTGTCTGTTAAACAGTTTGTTGGCCCAGTAAACTGGCTCACGTGGCAGTGCTGGATGTTAGAAATCAATACAGCTGCTCTTGCCTTGTCCTAGCACAGGAAGGGAAAGCTCCAGGGACTGATTAAGTTCTCTTTGCTGAAAAAGCTGCTGCATCCTGAAACATTTTAAATAAATGCCATGCGTCTACAGGTAGTTCTGCATTTAATTCAGATTTTGTAAGTGGTTTGTTGTACACTAAATAAGTGAAACTTGATTATAAATAGCTTATTCACTGTAAACACACATCTTATTTAATGGATTGTACATCTCATCGTGCTACTGTTTCTTAATTAGTACGGTGAGCTGTCATAGTGAATTGTCTTTGGCCAGGCTTTCGTGGTGCTGTTGTGACTAAATTCAGTTATCCATTTACCACCACAGCCCCAGAAACAGTCATTTACTTATGAAATGTTTTAATAAGCTGGATAGCATTCTTGGTCCTTTTCACTTGGCTTGACAGGCTCAAAGATGTTTTACTTCATGTCCAAAGCCCTCAGTGGCATCAGCTGGCCAGACTGCCCCGTGGGGCTGGTGCTCTGAGGAAGGAGAAGCTCAGCTGTCTCTGGGAAAGGCACAAGTGAGGTGCATGTGGAGAGTGTTTGACAGATTGCCAGATTTGTAGGAGCCCAAAGACTCTGAACACCTCTTGCTCTTTTGGGCTTGTGTTAATGAGGAGTCAGAGCGAGGGCTTGGAGAAGTTTGGCTGTGGTGGTGGCCGGGTTTGTGTGTGGTGCTGCGAGTGTGGCACTTCTGCCAGCCCTGGTGATGGTGAGTGCAAGTGACACATGTCTGATGAGTCAGGTCTGTCCCTATGTGCCCCTTAAGGATTCAGGACTAAAATATCACTGAAAACCCATTTGGGAAGGGAACTAGAGCTGCCTCAGGGCCGACATGTGTGTTTCTTTCCATGTTTTGTTCCCAGAACCAAACTGGAAGGGTCATGCAATTGGGAATGTGCCAACACCTCACACTTACATGTCTGTGTAAGTCTATGTCTGCTATTTTATGTGCCTGTGTTTCTCTCTGAGCAACAACAACCCCCTTCCCCAAAGAAATCAAGGGAGAGTCTGTTGGTTTATGCTGCCCTGTAAATGATTTAGGTGAAACTTCATGCACACAACTTGTGTGGTTACCAATTACCATTCCCAGAGGAGGAGCAGAAGGAGGGAGAAAAGGGGAACTTGCCTCGTCGGTATGATGGGAGTTAATAATCAGTTTAATTCACAGTCTCCAGCTCTTCAAAGGAGTTGCTAATAAGTGTTTGTCTTCTCTTTCCCTCCCACTCCTTTCCCCTTAGGAGCTAGTGAGAGACATAGCACTGATCACAGAAGGAAAATTGTAAAGGAGAGAAGAAATCCCCAGTGGAAACTCTTTAATGTGCCTCTGGAAAGGCCAATTTGTGTTAATAGGACAAAACTGTAACGTTTAATATTAATTATAGGGATTGGGGGAGGAGCATGTGAAGGATGGAGGCAGAGAACAGACTGGAGGGGAGGAGAGATCCCATTGCAACAGTTTGTTGCTGCAGCAGGAAACAGAGCAGCCAGATGAGCTCTGTTTTTTCCATCAGTGAGGGAAGGTTTGTCTGTACCAACTACCAGCTGAATTCTGCTACCAGCAAAGAAGCTTCACGTGTTGCAGACAGACCCAGGTCCTGTGTCTATCCCAGATGCACTCGTTGGACATTGCTGAGTTCAGGCAGGGCGTGTAAAAGATGAGGAAAAGTGTGTGGATTGGATTTCATGGCACAGAAATCCTGTTCACTTGGGCTCTAGAGTACCCCCCAACACCTACAACCTTGCCAAGGACAGGGACTTTCCCCCTCTCTGAGGAGTCCCCCTCCAAAATTTATAGCTGGGAATTATGGGCAGAGAGCAAAGGGGGAGGAACGTTCTGAGGGCAGCAGTGACTTGTCTTGCATGCCTGAATTAATGCAGCCCTATCAGTTTCAGCTCTTGCTTCTGCTGCTCATCTGAGCACTGCATTTGGCTCCCATTTCTTCCCTCCAAAGTGTGATAAAAAGGCGATAGGAGATTTAATTTCCAGAAAGGGACACCCAGGCAGGCAACAGGATGCCAGCTGTTGGGTAGATTAATGTGGGAAGTTTTCTTATCAGATGTTTAGAGTCTCTGTTACAGATAAGCAATGTCTCTTAAAAAATAAAAATACATATAAATGCTCCTTTGCCAATGAAGCATCTTGGTGATGTTTCTTTACAAGCAGGATGAACATGAGCTGGATTTCATCTGACCTTTAAATTACCTCTATTTTATCAGTTCCATTTCATCAGCAGCTCTTTAGAGAATGAGCCCCTACTTGGAATTAATAGATTCCTTCTTTGCAGAAAGCTGACACAGGCCTGTGAATAGCCCAGCCAGAGTGTGCTGTTCCAGAAGAGATCACATCTGGAGAGAGGAGCACACTGACACATGGGAAGGGTGCTTGGTAGGGTTGTCTTTGCCTTGATAAGCTCATGTTCCTTATAGGAGGAAGTTCATCACAGGCAAAAAGTGACAGTGGCATAAAATCCTAATTCCATTTTCTCTTTGTTCTGCCAGACCTGTGGGGGCAGAAGACAGATTATCTCCTTAACATCCAAGAATCAAAGAAAATAACTTCTGTAATTCTGGAGATAGAAATCAAGTTACTGGGTGTGTGAAGGGGTTGGATTGGGGGATGGTTAGGGGACGACACTGGGGATTTTTTTGGTTTCTGTGGTGCCTAGTGCTGACTGACTTTTGTTACACCTTCCTGAGGCTGACCTTCTCAGCAAAGGCCACCAGCCAAGGGCAGCTCTTGCAGTGGAGTGGTTTCCTGGGGAGGAGCACAGGGTATGCTGGGCCTCCATCCCTCTCACATCTTGGTCTGCCTCTTGCTGGCACCATCTATGGGACAGAAACAGACCTCAGAAAACACAGAGGATTTCCCATTCCCCTCATACAGCTGCTCATATCCAAGCCATCATGGTAAAGGCAGTTTTAATTTCACAGACAGATTGTGTCCAGGGGTGAAATGATGCAGAGAAGCTCACAAAGCTCAAACCTGCTTTTCTGGCCACAGAGGAGCTGGGGGTACGTTCTGTGCTTGTGGTGGTGCTAAACTTCAGCAGTTTGCTAAGGGACAGCTCCCGGGACCTGTAGGATACAAAAAGGATGTGAGAGGCAGGTATGAGTTTCCAGCAAAAGGTTGTTTCATATTTAGCTGGATTCTTCTTCTGAGTGACCTTTTGGGGTGTGATTAATCTCTGGGCTATGCATGCAGAGATGGGTTTTGTTGTCTAGACTGTGCATTGTCATATCAGTTTCTGGCAGTCTCATCTGCATACAAGTTAAACATTCTTTTTCACAGTTGTACTATTAGAAAACTCCAGAGTGAATCATGGTCATAATGTCCTGTATTGTCTTCCATAGTCATTTTCAGGTTGATCCATACAGGATGTCACCTCTCTGATTGTTCTTCCCTCCCTGCATCACCTTTAGGGCTGCTTCAAACAAAGACACTCCTGCATTTGGTGAGGAAGACGGAATTTTATGATGGAGAAATAGGCTGTTGATAGTAGTTAATCTCCTTGTTTAAAGAAAAAAGACCCATTTCATCTCCTAATTTAATGATAAATTGCAGTGATTCATCAGGGAAGGAGGGTTTATTAATAGAGAGGATAATAAATGGGCTGCAGAGAGATATGGAAAAATAGTTTTGTCAAATAAGGGACTTAGGGGGAAAAAATACAGAGCATGAAGATAGAAATGGAATCTTCAGAATCATTGGTACCTCTCTGTACCTCACACATCACCTCAAGGACCTTCCCTCCTTGTCTCAGACTTGCTGCTTTAGGTTAAACTCAGACTCTAAATGACCCAGAAATGGGAATACCTACAGACCTGTAGGTATCCAGATCCAGAACAGGCATGAAAATATTCTAGGAATATTCTGAGGGGAACTGGAGCTGTCTATGAATTTGGGTTGAACTCAGGGAATTGTTTCTGACACAACTTCCAACTGTAAGATGAAAAATACAAAATACTTTTTTTTTTTTTTTAATAGAAAATGGGTTTTGGAATTCCAGGGTTTGGTATTCACTTTGCAGAGACACTGTAGGCAAAGCCACCCATGTAGTGATTTCCCTTCAGTACCATGAGATGGGATTCTTCTTAGGTTTGGGTTAATAGTAACTAAAGTGTGACATCCGGCCCTGCAAATGCTGATTAAGTTTGCTGGGGACAAAAACTGGGGATGAGACTTTTCAAAAAGTCACAAAGTCCTTGTTAGGAAAGTTTGCTTAGGAGTGAAGTTCTTATCTCTCCAAATAGAGGGGAAAGTAAATCCCCATGTCCCTTTTCCTGGCAGGGCTTTTATTGAACAAGGGACAGGCAGAAGCTGTTGATCTTTTGAGAACAGCTATCCCTTCCTGTCCTTTGCTTCTCTCAGGGGAGACTGAGGTAGAACATATTTCCTGCAGGGCACTTGAAAGATTTCATTTGGACAGATAAATGAGAAGCTTTAAAGTTTTGTTTTGGTGAACAACAACAAAAAAAAAAAGTAGCATTTGGATCAGATTTTTGTGGGTTTTTTTCCCATTTGGGCCAGCAGCCAAACTGGTTCTTCAGCGTTCAGCTGCTTTCCAGCCCTCAGAGCTAGTTCTGACCAGGCAGGCTGGAATAGCCCAGCGTTTCTGCCTGCCACGCCTGTGAACTGGGTGATCCTCCTGATGCTCGTTAACAAACAGTTATTAATCATGCTTGCTTTCCACCTCCATTGAAAGAAGAAAAGGGTTGGGAGGTGCAATACTCGGCTTCTCTTTGCCTCGGAGGAGAGGAGAATATGGGTCAGGGAGAGGCATCACCTGCTGTGGCAGGGGATTGCTACCGATGTGTGTGGTGCTATTTAAGGAAAGAGATTAGAAGAGAGGAGGGAGAGGGAAAATCCCTCTATTAACAAACTCATTAGTGCCGGGAGAAGTCAGACCAAATTGCTCTTCAGAAAAGCACTGTCTAGCTGGATTTATTATTCTCTGTAATTTGGGCCAAAACAGGATCGAGTGTGGTACAAGGAGGGCTGAGAGAGGAAACGTGGCCTGTTGAAAGCCAAGTATTTGTAATTACCCAAGTCGAGACGTGACATTTACACCAAGGAGAGAATAAGATCACAATACTATTTCCTCACCTAAAGAGCCTGTGCTGTGCTTGCAGGCTGCCTGTAGACCAGAAACACCGTGAGGGAGATGCTTTAAAGGGATTTGGGTGTGACAGATGAGAGGTGGCATGCCTGGACACGTTTGTATGCTGACACTTAGGTTGTACCTGGTGAGGTGCATATTTATCTTCCTTGGATTGTATGGACCCAGCAGCTCTGGGCACCATTCATAGGCTGGCAGAGGTCAGAGCTGGGCATCCTCAGTGCAAAAGAGCCTTGTGTGGAGGTGGTCCCAAGCCTCTGCTGTTGTTGGATATCACAGGGCTGTCCAGGGAGGATCTTCTCTGCCGGATTTGAGTTCTTAGTGCCCTGCAGTAACTGCCCTGGTGTGGAACAGCAGAGACAGGGGCAGAACTTCCCACCACACGGAACAGGAGTTCCAGCTTCATCTGCCCAGGCTGAGGAGTCCTGGCTGAGCTGCCAGCAAAGTTGTCCTTTGCAGGAAGTGTGGTGCAGAAGGGAGAAAAAAAGGGTTCCCCAGGGAACACTGCCGCTTATTTGCCTGCCCAGGAGAGGCTCTGAAGGCACTAGTTGCAAAAGCTTTTGTCTGTGCCTCTTCAAACACAGCAGCCTGAGGGGTTTCTTTGAAAGAGGTTTTTTGGTGTGCTTCTTTCAAGTGGCAGGAGATGTGTGCTTGAGCTGCAGGTGGCCAGCTCCGAGGCTGAGCAGTGTGTTTGCAGGGGCTGGCACTTCCAAACTCCCTGAGCAGAGAGGAAACATCAGAGAGATTTGAGGCTTCTCTGTGCCAGGATGTAGCCTGAACTTTGGAAACAGCACAAACACAAAATGTTTTCATTAAAAAAGAATAAGCATCTCTGTGGAGTTCCACAGCTGGCTTTAAAAGTGACCTTTTAATTTATTTAATATAAGTTATTGATCAGAGTATAATCATTTTAGTTTAAGTCTTCTTGAGTATAGCAGTGTATATCTAAAATGTATTTAAAGCAAATATAATAAAAACTTGATCTGGTGTCATTCCCCTACGCCTCCCTCGGTGTGCAGTTGTACTCTTCATCTTTCAAATCCAACTTACACTGTCTTTCTGTGGAACTTTCTAACCACCCCATGCAAGTTTACTTCCAACAAATTTGGATCTCCACACAGCCTCAGTCCCACAGCAGTCATGGGCAGGGCAGTTTGAAAGCTCTGCCAGCTCTCTCAGCTGATCTGAGATTGTTTTGAAATCCCCTGCAGAACTCTGGTGCTTTCTGTTCCTTGGCTGATCCTACAGTAATTGTTCTGAGCCAGAAAAAGGTCCAGCTATGAAATGCTGGTCTCCAACAGTATCAGAAATGGATGCTTGTGAGACAGTTGGAAGAACAAGGCAAGGGTTTCCAGCAGTTTGCAGCTCAGCAGCGGCTTAAACCACACTTAATACCTTTGTCTTGATGGAACTTTTCTCCGCTGAACTTGTCCAGCTGCTTTCTGCATCCTGTATTTGGCATCCTGAACCTCCTGTGGCAAACAGTTCCATAGCTTAACGAAGTGCTGTGTGAAGCTTCTCTTCTGGCCTGCTTTGAAGCTGCCACTTGCTAGTCCATTTGATTTCCCTTTGAGTGCTGTGAGAGATGGTGAACAATTTCCCTTTTTACATTGCTGAAATGATAAATGTCATACTCCTGCTCAGCTCTCTCTTTTCTGCTCTGCTCAGTGCTTGGCTGCTCAGGTATTTCGTAGAATGGTTTGGGTTGGAAGGGACCTTAAGGATCACCCAGTTCCAACCCCCCTGCCACAGACAGGAATGCCACCCACAAGATTAGGTTGCCCTGATGGAGTGGTTGGAGGGGATAGGGATAACTTCTGTCCAGGTGTCACACTGATCTGCATAGCGGGAAGGGAATATCTCTGTTCAGCAGGATGAAGAGTTGTCTCCTGACCCATTAAAGCTCAGCTTCCTGAGAAGTGCCAGACTCATTCAATCACTCATGACCAGAAAAGATCAAAGTTCTCATGCTGCTGTTCCTGGCATTGTGACCTCATTTGACACCATCAGTAGAGTTTTGTGGTCCTTTATGGTTAACGTAAATATCCATAAGACAACTCTGTTAGCCCTGGGTATTCCATTTGTACAGCTCCTGTTGCTGTCACAGCTGGATTCCTTCCACAGCAGTACCCTCACAGTCCCTTCCATCACTCACATCACTCAGAGGAGCCTCATGGGCCTGGGGCTGCACTAAGAGAGTGGCTGGTGACCCTAGAGGTGTGGTGGAGTTTGGCAGAAGCTGTCCTTTTCACAAAATGTCTTTCCAGGCCTTCTACTCCACTTCTTCAGGAGGATCAAGCCTCTCAAGGCCCAGCCTCGTAATTGGAAAATACCTTTGACAGATCCATAAAGGTAAAGAAACTCTGTGGCAATAGGTATCAACTTAGCAGGGATATTAGTATGTACCTGGGCTCCCTCAGTGTTACTGAAGCACTGGATTTTCTCAGCAGAAAAATGCTGGAATTTGTGCAAAATTCTGCTGAAGAGAGTGCCACAGCTTCAAAGTGATTGACCAAACCACTGCTTTAACCAGGCAATGGCTGCAACAGGGAAACAAACAGCTCATAAACCTTGTTGCTCTTCCTAGTGAGGTTGCCTTCCTGGTCTCTCATCCACTATCCCATGGAAGTGAATTTGGAAGAAGTTGCTCTGCCAGTTGAACTTTCACTGTGAATTGAAAGTTCTGTAGATACGGCCTCTCGGCAGGACTGGTAAGAAGTGAGCCTTTTACACAAATTTTCCTTGTATACCTCATTGCAGACTGCTCCTCAGCTTCTGGCTCTGAGGGGTTTTGGAGAGGAATAGGGGTTGGATATGGAAGAGAGCTTTAGTGGAATTCCCCATGGAATTGTTGAACTCTCCTGTTTGAAGGCATGCCTGCTCCACCATGCCTGAAAGCACATTCATGGCTTCTCAGTACAAATAGAGGATTTGTGATGCTGTCTGCTCTGTGTTTTGTCCTTCATCATCCAAATGTTTGATTTCACAAGGAACAGAGTCTCAGTGAGTGAGGCAAGAGAGCTCTTGCCCAGGTCTGTTAGCCTGTTGCATATCTCCTCTTGGTATGGTTTGGCAGTGTATAATATCCCTCAAAACTCTAAACCACGGTGCTGACCTGGCAGCTGCTCACTGGCATGTTCCCTTTTTGTCCCCTGCAGAAGAGTCCCCCCCAAAAGATTTGGTGCTGCCTCTGGCACCCTGCCACCACTGGTTTCTATTATTGACTTTCTTTCTCTGTCCCAATTGCACGTGTTCAAGCCTGACTTTGCCACAGGTGCTCCTCCTTGCTCTTCCATTTGGAGAACGGAGAGGTTATGTTTGAGCCTGCACCATTTGATGGAAGATGCTGTTCATGTGTAGCCTCGGAAAAATCAACAACATGCCATCCTATACTTTTCTGCCCTCTTTTCAAGTATTTGGGTGTGTGAATTCTGCATTTGATGCTCAGCCCTGCACAGAAATGAGACAGCTCCTTCACCCTTCCTTGTCCTCCTGGGTGCTGCTATTTCTCTGGGTGTGTCCCTGCTGCAGCACAGTCAGCCTTAAATCAACTTGCTTGGATCTTTGGTGCTGTCAGACATTCTGCAGCAGTTTGGCTGCTGCATTGCCAGGGCTGCTCTGTGCCAGCCTGTGTGTTTTGGTGCCTTCCTAAGTGGCCACGAGCCTTGTGGCAGGTAGGACTGTGTGACAAAACTGTACAGGTGTTATCTGAGTTCTCATGGCTCTACAAGGTAATGGTAAGAAAAGAGCACAAATAGGTGTTCCAGGGTCCTCACAGAGCTCCCTTGCACTTGCTTGAAACTCTCTTCATTATCTTTGGTTGGTTTTAATCCTCTGGTGTGTAGGACAGGAAAGGCTGCACCTGCAGCGTGGCACTTGTCAATGATGACATTTGTCATGCCCAGGGATGGGTCTCTGGAGCAGCCTCTGTGCTACCCAGGTGGTTCTGGGGCGGAGGACAGGTCATTCTTTGCACACCCCTGGTACTTCCAGGTTGGAGAGATGGGTACCTTTCCATAGGGCATTGTTGAACTCTAGTGTTAGTCCAGCACCTTGAGCTGGCAGTTCGGTCTTCCTTTCTCAGGATGTCTTGTAGCTCAGCAAACGTAAAAGCAAACCAAAGCTTTCTGTCTCTTGCTCTCAGCCACTTAACGTTAAGAGGACTTGATGGGAGCCACTTTGCGTGGTGGTGGACGCAGCTCTGTGTTTGGAGACTGCTCTGTGCCGCAGGGAGCTGCTGGGCAGGCGGCTTGGCAGGGTGGATTGCTGCATAGTGGAACTCACCTGGCACTCTGCAGAGGCACAGCTGCAGGGCTGGGTGCAGCACTAGCTCAGACATCCCTCTGTGTGGTCCCAGGAGAATCCCACAGCTGCCTCCACCCTTTCCCTCTCCCTCCTCTCCATCCCTGATTTAACACAAAATTCCTTTTACTTCTAATCAGTTTACTCTCCGAAGTCATGTCTCTCTGCAGCACTGAGCTGTATCCAGATATGCTCTGAGTGTATAGTGAGGGGGAAGGGAGACAAGTTTCTTATTGATAATAGCTATCTTTAACTCTACAAATAGCCCAGCCTCTGGGGATGTACCTGAGCTGATGAAAGAATGGTTTATGTTGGTCCAGCTCCTGTGCAAAGCTTGAAAACTGACAGGAGAATAATGCAGAAAACGTCTTTCTCTAGGAAAGCAGAGCATGACTCGGTGCTTTCTTATATTTTCTTCAGGGAAAACGGGGTTAAGAGCTGATTTATACAGAAAGAAAGGAAGAGGAAGAAAAAAACTCAGTGCAAAACAAGCAAGGCTAAAGTCCTCATGATATGAGATGGTTTCACAAACTTGTGGAGTAATTGGGTGCTGAACTCCAGTAGAGATGGATGTTATCAGGCAACATTAATTTTTTCCTCTTGCACCGGCTGGGCCAAGCATCCAGAGAGGATATGTCACATAGCAAATGTGTTTCTCACCCTCTGAAAAACACAGGCTTTGTAGGTCAGAACAGGAATCCAGAAATGAGAGAGGGTGATCCAGCATCAGGAGTCTTGCAGTGGCACAGGCAAGGCTGCCATGGGGTCACCATGCAAAGGAATCGTAAGGGACAGAGGGAGAAGACAGGAAATCTACCCTGATGATGTGATTCTGCAGAGGGGGAGGAGGTGGATGAGTTCTAAACATCTTGATTTTCTGTAGAACTAGATATATCTTGTCTGCTTTGGCTGCTAGAGACAGGACCCTGATCTAGAAACTTCTGCCAAATGCTGTGTCAGTTGTAATTTTCTAATCAAGTTCTTACTGCAGCCCATCAGAGACTGATAAACAGATTCTCTTCAGTCTCCATTCATGTATGAGCCATCACCGTGTGCTTTGGGGCATTCACAGCTACCTAAGTGCTTTTTTGGGGAGGTGGGGGGGTTGCACTTGTGTACCTAATAAAAATAGGGCTGACATTAGTGTGGAGGATTAAATCATGACAACCTCAAGAATTAATCTGGTTCTTAAAGTTTGTAGAGGTGTTTGTTTTTGTTGTTGTTGTTTTTCTGTTTTGTTTGTGTGGTTTTTTCAAACTTCTGCGAATGACCAAGATTGTTAAAATATGCCCTTAAATTTGACACAGTTTGCAAAGTGTTCTTTTTGACTAGGTCTAGTGCTATCCATTATTCTTGGTGTTTGAGGGGTCATTTAGAGTCCATGGTATCATTAGTGAATCTGGACTGGAAGAAATCCAGACTAAATTATGTCTGGACTATTGTGAAGACGGTGAAAGAAATTACACATTTCAGATGCCCTCATTCCAGCAGTGCTTCTGAATATATCTTTTTGTTTGTGCATTTGTAAGCTCTTTGCTGTCTGTAACCGGATCTTTGGGGGGGAAAAAAGGCGTTTCTGTGCATGTTCGTGGATGCTGTTCAATATCACAATATGTTTGGGTGAGCCTCTCCTCTTATTCTGATTTTTGTGAACATTCCTTCCCTTTTTTCCTTCTTTTTTTTTTTTTTTTTTTTGTTTGAGTATTTAATTCCAAGGCATATTACTTGCAACACATATGCTAAAAGCTCCCTCCCCATTCTGTTGCAGTGGAAACAGGCTCATTAATGGACTCATTAATAATGTCCAGCCGGATGCTACCCAAAGGCATCTGTGGGCTCAGAGTTAACGTGTCTGTGGCTACCTCTGCCAAGTGGACATCTATTATTTTCTCACCTCAGCCACAGAAATGGCTCCCCTGGCAGAGGCACTTTGCTATACCACAATAGCCAGAGACTGCTGAATATTCATTATATCTGACTGCCCAGAGTGCTTCGCCAGCACATGGTGTTGGAGCCAAGATGCTTTATTACCTTCTTGCCTTTTGCTTTCCTCGGAGAAAGCGGTGTGGCTTCTATGGGCAGCTCAGTTAACTTCCTCATCCGAGCTCCTTCATTCGTGCTCTGCTCTGAGAAGGGGGAACAGAGGGGAAAAACTGATTCAGCCCGAGTGCTTTAGTTCCGTGAAAGTGGAATTTGCAGCCCTATTATTCTGCTGGAAGATTGATTAAAGAAGACAAGCCTTTGAACTTTGTTTCAAACAAGAGGCGGTTGTAATAACTGTAATCTTCTGCTTTATATTTCCCCGTGTGAGGAAGGGAGGAACTCCATTTACCTCTCTGTCATGGTGAAAATGAGGGATGTAGGTGGCCTGCATTCAAACAGCAGCGGCCACAGACCCTCTTTGTACCTCTCAAAATCGCATATGGCCATTTTGTGTTGCTTACTGAGACTTAAAACTGGCTCAGATTCCTTTGTGGACTTCCAGCCTGAGTAAGGGTGAGCAGCAGAAATGACCTGATCACCGTGTGGCAGGATCGTGGGCTGTGAACTCCATCTTCCAGCTGGAGTGAGTATCAGTTCCCTGGGATTTCCAAGGCTGTCGTGTTTGCTGCTGAGGTACAAACACCCAAATGGTCATACAGACACAGTCTGCAGGTCCAGCCAAGCAGGGGATTGTCTCTGGCCAGCAGCAAACGATGAAAATAAAGTGTATGAAAGTGAATATATACACAGTGAGCTTTCTTCTGTTCTGTAGTAGCAAATGCCAAATCCTTGTGGTCAAACAGCTGTGTATTCTTCAGGCTTATGCGAATTTACCACATTCCGCTTTTGACAAAAGTCCTCTTTTATTCACTGTCATTGTAAGAAAAGGAGAAAAAATGAAATGCATCTTTGATCATTATGTAGTTACTTGAGGATTTATCTTCATGGTTGTAGGAGATGACTTTAAAAAGCAGTTTTTCGTTATGGCCCCCTTCCCTCTGTCTCAAGTGACTTAAGTTTAATCCTTTCCTCTGTCTGACTGGGTTCAAACCTGCTTTAATTGTTTCACAGAGCATTTCCCTGGCAATGAAGTTGTAGGCAGGGATTTGTGCATGTGAATGAAGGCAGAACTCCTGCTTCAGTAGTTGTACTTCATGTGCAATTTGATATTCAGCAAGGCAAAGAGCATCTCTTCTCCCCGTGTCTCCAGTCCTTCATATTCTGAGCAGCCGAAATACCACAACTGGCAGGCAAGAGCCCTGGGGAATTGTGGCTTATGTGGTGGCTTGAGAGGTCTCTAGAAATGTAAGTTCAAATACCACTAGGTAGAAGGGGGAATTGAATCCCAGTGCTTTGCCTGCAGCACAGGGCGTGAAAGAAAACATTGCTGTTACTGTCTGATGTTTGTGGGTTTTAGTGCCTACCTAAAGGATGTGGCTCAAATCACTGATAACCTGCTAAGCCGTGCCCGCTGTTGTGTTAGTTCTCATCTTTCATTAATTCTTTTTAAATTCAAGGGCTCATCCAATGCATTTTGCACTTGCACTTGCTGAGATGCTGAGCAGTATTTGGCTCCATGCAGCTGTTAGGGCTCTGCTGCATTGACTGAGACTTTTTTCACTGGTTGCATAATGAGATTTCTACTTTTCCTTCTTCTGCAGGTGATGTTTTCTCTCCTCTAAAGGAATTTAGTTATCAAAAACCAGGGGGATGGAAGGACAGATATGCCTGATATTTTGGATACTCTGCAGGGATCCCTTTATGAGAGGTTTGATGTGCAAGCAGTACAGGCAGGACAATGTACGTGGAAAATAGTGTCTGTGATGGCAGTGATGTGGAGCTACTCTGTTTGATACAAGTTTAGTTTGAGGGTCTCTATTCAAACTCTCTTGACATAACTGTTGTAAGTTAATTCAGAATAATTATGCCACAATTTACTCCCTGTAGGTCCAGCAGTCAAATGTCTTCCCATTGATGTCACCTAGTTCTCAGCTCAGTAGATATGCCTTCACAGCTGGAAATGAAATTATCTAGGTTTAAAATACATTTTCCCTATACTTAAAAAACCTGTTAGGCGGTTTTAATACAAAATCCGTTCCAGCTATAGAAGCAAAATGGAATAAACTCTCTGTGTGTCTGGCTACAGGCATCAGAAAATCCAGTTAAAGAACTGGATTTTCTCGTTACTTATTCAATGTTTGCCTTCACTATATCCAGCCACAGTTCGCAAAATAATAGGTTCATGTATTCTCTCTGCCAACAATATTAATATTTCAACACTACATAGCTGAACCAGACTTCTTTGTTTGTTTCAGTATTAATTCTTTTTATGCAGGTAAATACTGCCCTTAGCTTTGTGGGGCTCTGTGGAGAAAGTGCATTTTGACTTACTTTGGGGTTCAGCTCAGCTGGTCAGCACAGGAGATTTATGGTTTTGCTTTTCAATCATAAGCACATCACAAACACACCCTGGTTTACAAACAAGCTGCAGACTTGTCAAAGGGACAGCATGACAGATCTCCTGAACTTGGAAGGAGGAATTATAACTGGGATAGACAATGCCAATGTCTGCATACAAATTTACATGGTATTTATATATCCATGACGATCAAAAAAATACACTGAATTTTGTAGTAAGGCTTCTTCCCTTGTCCAGAGTTCAACAGGACGTTTTGCTGTGCAGTCCTGAGGCATGTGGATGTGCTGAGTAGTTCTTTCAATGACCTTTGGTATCATGAAACTTTCCTAGGAGATCCCAAAGCTGCTCTTAGAACGGCTGAAAGTTCATGCTAAATCCTACAGGCACACATAAAGCAGGGCTGTGGAAAGGCTATCCCAAGGTAATTCTCTTTCCCTGGCACCTGTGAAACATCACTCACACCATTCTGGTTGTTTTGTCCTTACTTATTGTACTGCCAACCTCTGAGCTCCTTGCCTGAATGTTCTCAGATTCGTGGTGTTCCCTTTCCCTCCCCATTAAATCAGCTTGATCTGATGTTTCTGGAGCCTTGTCCTTGCCAGGTGTCTGTCACTCAGGTGTGTCCAGCCCAGCCCCTACAACGCAGACTCGTGGAACTGAAGGCTCAAAGTGGTGCAGCAGCCCTGGAAACCAGCAGAACTCAGGAAATTAAGGAGTCCTGCCTCATTCAAAGATGTGAGCAAGATTAAATTAGACAAAGTGTGGTGAAATGAAACTCTGCCTGTCAGTCATCAGAGGGGGTATGGAAGGTAGAGCTTACAGAGCAGTCAGAGGCACTTGCAGATTCAGGAGGAAGCTGATTTCATTCGTACATTGGGAGATGGGTGCTGGAGATCTGCTTTGATTGCCACCTTACACAAAGGATTCAGATTATTTGCCTTGTTAATTTTTTTTAAAAATAAAGATTTCCATTTCCTTTGATGCAAGAGGATACCAGTGGGGAGATTTCTGTGTAAAAAGGCTATTTTTGTTTATCTGAGCATCCTGCCCAAGTCCAGCGCACATGAGTAAAGGTCAGCCCTACATCCAGCCAGGTTTGGCTACAACCATCACCATGTGTGTCTCCTGCATGAAGCAAGATGCAGGGAAACAACAACAATGTGTGAGGGTAGAAGTGTGTTCTTCATGACTGGACCAGACTGGACACAGAACTGGGCAGGCTGATGAAAGTGGAGAAGCCACAAAGTCAAAAAGAGGTGATGGGAAATTTAGTCATATTTCAAGTTTCCATTTTAGATGCTTTACAGCCTTGGACATTTATTGCCATTATATGGCTTAAATTTCAAAATGCTCTAGAACTAACCTTGGGATCAGAATGTTCTTAGATTTTAAATTTCTTTTTTCTCCCTGGGACAAAAATATTTAACTTTTGAAGGAGCAATGCCAAGCTTTTATGAGCCAGTATATTTTTAGCTAAATCACAACATCTATGCTTTTTTTTTTTCTTTCTCATTCCAAATACAGTATTTTTTTTCCTTCAAAAAGAATTTTTGAATAAAAGCAGTTTTCCTTTATCAGTAAGGAATTAAGACCCTGTTGGGATCCTTTGATTTCTTCAGCGTACTAAAGGTAGGGCACAGGGGATTTTTAATTTCATGGTTTGTTTGCTATTTCAGAGGCAGTGAACATGAGTGGTTAGATCAGCTGATAATGGATCAGAAATCATGACTTGTGTAGCTTTTATCAAGTCTTTTAAGTATTCTTTTGCCTTATTAACCCCTTCTGATAAGGTGTTATTTACACTCTGCTTGAAAATGGGAATAAATCCTCACAAATGACAAATTCACCAAAAAGCAGTAAAAGACAATAAGTAATTTAAAGCACAAAAATGAAAGGGGATGAATGGGATTTCTTCGTGGACAGGTGCTACTAAACCTCTGCTCCAACTCCATCTTGTTCAAATCCACCCCAAGGATGGAGAGCTCTCTCTGGGGTTACCCGGGGACACTCAGACCAGACAGATAACTCCTTTTATGAGGAAAAGTGTCCTCTACAAAGTTGGACACGTGAATAAAGGGGCATTTTGGGACAATGTGTGTACTGGCATTTTCCTCGTTGTGCTTGCTTGCAGATAGCTAGAAGAGGTCAATACCAGACCAGCAATTTTTTTTTCCTTTGTTCTAAAAATCACCTAAAATGCCAACATATTTGTGGTTTTTTTTGTTTGTTTTGTTTTTGTTTGGTGTTTTTTTGGTTTTTTTTTTTTTTGTTTTGTTTTTTTGTTTTTTTTTTTTTTTTTTTGTTTTTTTGTTTTGTTTTGGTTTGGTTTTTTTTGGTGGATTTAAAAATGTCTGAATTGTCAGAATTAGATTCTGGTGAAATCAGAATCTGCTGAAATTCTGGTGAATTCTGCTGGTGAAATCTGCTGCAACATTTTGAGCAAAACAAATGCTATTTTAACGGGGATTGTCTTCAGAAATAACATGTATGAGACAGAGCATAATAGCAATAATAATAATAATTCAAAACTAGGACTTTGAAAATTGTTTTGGCCAAAGTCTGTAGAAATCCTAATGAAAAGGAAAAACCCAGAAAAATATGAAGTGGGGGCAATTTCCCAGAAGAAAATTGCTACCTTTTAACAGTAAATACCTATTATAAATACCTTTACTTATTCTGATGCATACATTTATGTTTATAATTCAGAAATTATTTAGGCTTTTGTTGCACTCTGTGTTTTAATGGCCAATTGATATTTAACTACCTTGTGATTACTAATGCATTTAATTAAGCTTGCTGTTCCTTCCTTACTGGAACAAAGGAATCCTGGGGACAACAACAAAGCCATTTCATCCCCTTGTAGCACGACTGAGGCTGTTTCTGCTCTGTATTGAAAATCAGGTTTATTCAGTGCTCCTGTGTGAAATGAAATGCAGACAAAATATTTGTTGGGCTTTAAAAAACATAATTTAGGAATTTCTGCTGCTTCTATCAGCACGCAGGGGCTCTGGTTTGTGTCTCTCACTGACTTCATGTCACTGATTTCAGAGGAGCTGCTCCTCTCTCCTGAGTGTCCTGAGTCGTGTGTCCGATGTGCTTTGTGTCCTTTAGGATGGTGAAGGGCCTTGGGGGAAGGTGTATGAGGAGCAGGTGAGGGCACTTGGTCTGTTCAGCTGGACAGGAGGAGACTGAGGAGACACTCCTCACAGTCTACAACCTCCTTGTGAGGGGAAGAGGAGGGGCAGACACTGATCTCGTCTCTGTGGTGACAGTGACAGGACTCGAGGGCATGGCTGGGGCTGTGTCAGGGGAGGTTTAGGTGGATGCTGGAAAGAAGTTCTTCACCCAGGGAGTGTTGGGGCACTGGAACAGGGTCCCCAGGGAATGGTCACAGCCCCAAGGCTGCCAGAGTGTTTGGACAACAATCCCAGGCACATGGTGTCACTCTTGGGGATGGTTCTGTGCAGGGCCAGGAGTTGGGCTCGATGATCCTTGTGGGTTTCTTCCACCTCAGCCGACTCTGTGATTGTGTGGAGCTGTTCAGGTGGCTGGTTGGGGATGGGAACGCCCCACTGCTCTGCCGTCTGAGGGAGAGGTGTGCTGCCCTCCACAGCAGTTTCTCAGCTCTGGAGCTATAGGAGTGATACGGATATTGGTCCCAGGCTTCAAACACACCTAAGGAAAAGGGAGAACATCCAGGCTTGCAGCTCCCCGTGCACTTGGAGGCTCAAACCTGGACTCTTGCCCTGCAGAGTCCAACTCCAGGCCCTCCCTCCAGCAGCGACTGACACGGAGCTAACAGAGGATTATAACTTCAAAATGAGACTGAGCAGTGGGAGGAGATGAATGTTTAATAAAACAACGAGTCTCTTTTTATGCAAATGTCCCAAGCACTAAAGAACAAAGAGTGGATCTCATCCCTCTCCTACCCTCTGAGAAGCCGGGAACTGTAAACAAATTGCTCCTACATGGAAGGGGAGGGTTTTTCCCCCTTTTCTGTAGCCATTGTGTGTTCTGCAAGAAAAGCAGAGGAGAGATGGTGAACGCGAGCTTTCCCTGGCACCTGGCTTCGAGGGAAGAGAAGCAGAAAAGGAGACAGGGCTGGAATGGGCAATCTAACTCCTTCCAAGCTATTCCCTCTCCCTCCTACCTGGGCTGAAAAGCACTTGATTTATTTGTTTGTTTGCTGTCCTGGAGAAAGTTTGCTTTGAGTACTAGAGCAAGAAACTTCCAAAGCAAAAGAACAGGAAAAAGAAAGATTGGATCAATAGACACCTTCCACTGTGGGAGAGCCCTTTCCCTCTCCATTAAATTGAGAAAGCCACAGTGCAAAAGGAGGGTGAGTACATGAGAGTCAAAGCAGCACAAAGCTCCATCAGCCCCGTGTCTGACGAAGGCTTTTGTGAATGGTGAGGCTGGTGGTGCCCGTGCTCAGGGCACAGGGTTAATTACACCTGAGGCAGCACCCAGGTCATCGTGACTGGGAGGGTCTGTGGTGGACCAGCAATGAAAGCTGTCTGCAGATAAATTGGTTCATAAACCTGGAGCCCTCTCATTCTCTGAGGGGCACTGGCTTCCTTACTTCTTTTAGGACAGGTAGGAAATCTGTCCCTGAGGTGGCTAAAACCTGCTGAAGATTTGAGCCAAATTCCATGTGCCTGAAAAGTAAAAAATCTCTGTCTCAGCTGGGAATGTGCTGCTGGTCCCCATCAGCACCTCCCTTCACTGCTGCTGGGAGGAATTGTGCTCTGTCTGTAGGCACTGAGTTTAGGGAAGGAGGACTAAAGGGTCAGAATAAAACCCAAGGCACAGCAATACTTCCTCCACCTGACCTCTGGGCATCTTTCCCACATTCCTAAGGGAAACCTTTATTCTAGAAAATTCAATAGAAAATAGCAAATAAATAGAAATATAGCAAAGAAGAGTGCTCTGAGTCCTTTCCTCTCCCACACTGCTGCTCCTCATTAGAAAATTCTGTACCTCCACCTGATAGAAAATCTTATCTGACCTGACAGCAGCTGATTTATTTACCAGCTACAAAAGCAACATCAACAATTCTGTTGTTGGGGAGGAGAAGATGCTGCACTAGGAAGGTGATTACCTAGAAAGGGATATTTCTGCATGGAGAATTTTGATTGAGATTTGATTTTTGGAAAGGAGCAGGAAGAAGTTACTTTCATAGGTGCAGAGGAAGGTCCTGTGAGCAGGCTCTTGGATTTGTGTGACTCTTCAAGTGCTTTCAAATGTCAAATTTTCTGCACAGTGGTGCTGGGGAATTGTCCCTACTCAAAGGTGTGTACCAGAACTGCAACAGAGGGCTTATTTTGTACAGGATGTTCTTATTTACTGCTGCTTGTAAAGCCTCTGGCCCAACGGGATTCCCTGCCTTGCTGACATGAAGATGTTATCTCTGTAAATATTCCTGCTGTTCTGCATGCCTGCACTTGCAGTGTTGTTGGGGTGGTGGAAGAAATCAATCAGAGTCTCAGTAAAATCCATGGGCGGAGATCTTCAGAGCTGCCAGTTCCCGTGGGCATCCAAATCCCCCAGGCAGCTTTGGTAATCTCAGCTCGTAATTATTATCAGTAAACATTTTGCTATTGGGAGCAGGTGAGAGTGACTAGAAGGAACTGGCTTAAATCCAAGGAATTTATATGCCACCTTATTATCACAGTAACTGTGTCAGGGAATAGACAGGGTGCTTTCTTACTGCATTTCACCACTTTGGTGACTGAGACACAGAAAAGCCCACAGTCTAACCAGAAATCTCTGTCCATTTGGGAATTTGAATAGAAATGTTCTATATTCCAGGCCAGTGCCCTAACGTGCATCTTTCCTCCCTTGTTATCATGCATTAAGGGAGAGATGGATGATTTCAGTATGTCTTTTTCATAGGGAGTGTTGACATTTCATTATTTTTCCCCTGTGTTCCTATGAAATAATTTCTGAAATTCTTTCTTGTAGTAAATTAGGCATTTTGGAGTTTCAATTTTTTTTTGAACAAAGTTTTCTTCCTATTGTTATATCAATCCATGCCATTTCCAATTCTGAATTTGTTTCATTGTAATTTTGATTTACAATAAACCAATATTTTAACCCAACCTAATGGCTTGTCCCAAATCATCATCTTCAACAAAAATTTTATTTGTGATTGATTTCACAATACGTCCATGAGAAAATAGAAAAGCGGAAGTAGTATGAGCAAACTGCCAGAATTCCAAGGTAAAATGAAAAAAAAAAAAATCCAGAAGTACCATTCCAAAAAGATCCAGGGCTTTTTTCATTTAAATTGATACAATATTACTGAAAGACAGAAATCAGTTTTGTGCCAATAGCTTTCCCACAGCGAATCTGTTGAGATGAAAAGATTGCAGCCAGTGTTGTCTGAGACCAGCTAAACTCCCACAAAGTAGATATAAAAAAGTAGCAGCAATATTTTCACAGCCATAACCAGAAATTCTCATACAGAGCCACTGCTATGCAGAAGTTCTGAAACAGAGCAAAGATGAATATTAAACAACAAAACTGGTATTAGCACTTTTCTTTACCTTGTTCTGCCATCCTCTCTCACCTTGTAAACCACCTCCATGGAACCTTATCCCTTCTGTTTTTGCAGTAGTGAGCCTGATAGGAAAACAGAGTGAAAATTAATTTAATGTAGATGGATAATTGTGTCCCACCTCGACTCCTCTGCTGCTCACAGCTCCGTGGTACCCGAGTGCCTTCCAGGAGTGCAGTGAACACTGCGGCTCACAGCTGGCACGTGTTTGTTCTCTCATCCCTCCTCGGGGGAAATCACTTTCAGCTGAGTGATTTGTGAGGAATTCTTTCTAAATATGTGCACATGGGATGCTAAATATTTGCTAGGAAAAGGCCAGCCCAAATTAATTCCTCCTGGAGTGGAGGAAAATGGAGTTTGCAAGGCTTATTCTGTCTCAGGAGTTAATATTGTAGTAATTAGGCAGAGCCGAGTTGTTACCTGCACAGAGACGTGGTGTTGCTGCCACAGACGCAGCATTCCCTTGGGAGGCTGTCAGGGAACATGGGTGTGTGTGTCAGTGAACCTGGAGGTGAGGACTCAGACAGAGAGGGGAGATTATACAATAATTTAAATGAAAATATTTGCTTCTTACTCTGCTTAAGCAGAAGAACTCCAAAGCAGTGCCCTGGCTGGGAGGCAAATGTCACCCACGGAGTCTCACAAAAGAGTCAGGATCCAGGTAATTGCGTACTCAGAACTGTTCCCAAGTTATCCAACATGCAAAGTAGAAACAAGACATGTTCCTCCTGAAACACTGAGTCTCCAGAGTGCTCCAGGGTAGAGGATGGGTTGTATTTATTGCCCTGTGCAGAGTTTTTGTGTGTTCTCATATGTAGAGCTTTGTCCGTGACAACTGCTGGCATCTGGCTCCCTTTCAGTGCTCCCCTGTGGGACTCCTGCTTGTGCTCCATGCATCACATCTCTGCCTCACTGATTCTGCACTGATCCAGAGGCACAGCCTCCCTGGCAAGGGTTTTCCTGTCTCCTCACCATGCTTTCTGGAGAGGAAGGAAGGGAGTGGAAGGGAACACCAAGATAAGATGGTGAGCATTTCACTGCTCCGTGCCTCAGCACCCCTAGCAATAAAGATATGTAAAATTTTCTCCTCCAACAAACTTTGGGGTTCAATTTGTGACTGTTCATAAGGGCAGAAGCTGCTATAGAAATGGATTGTTTCCAGTGTTCAGTTAATTAGTAGCGTTAAGAATTATCACAGCTCTGAGCTGGGTTTTGCTACATATGCGTGTCTGTCCCTCATTTCCTGCAGCAATTTGTTTTTCCTGTGAATAAAACGTTTACAGGCACCTTAAGCACTGTTCCCTTACCACCAGTGTTTTTGTTTAGGATACAAAACAGATTGGGGTGACAATTTTTACTGGCTTCTAGAAAGCCTCATTAGAGTTGAGCATCTTAGGAGTACAAGTTCTTCTCCAGGAAGCTTGTACCTGGACAATGCACCCTGTCACGGGACAAATAATTAAATTCAGCAAGCTTGGGTGAAATATACAATCAAAATGAAGGTGATTTCTTCTTTATGTAGCTTTTCTGCCTTCCCTTACCCAACACCTGCTCATTGCTGTCGTACTGAGCCCCTGCCTGGCTCTTTTTGCTCTCCTACCACTGGTCCAGAGCATCGCTCTTGGTTCCCAGGAGGGCTTGAGGCTCAGGAGAAACTGCTGTGCTGGGAGAGTTGTTCATGTCATTGCCAAAGCCAACCCTCTGATGCCTCTTTGTAGGGGAACTAAAGGTCACAGGGAGCTCTTGGGAAGGGATGAATAGCATGAAGGATTGGCACCTTCACCTGCTGGTTTCTGTGAAGCATTCAACACACAATTATAAAGTGATTCTGACTTCTGAGGGCTTTGCCCTAAAACAGGCTCTGTTCCCATCAGTGGACAAGCCATGGCTGTGTGCAGGGTTCTGGCTGAGGCTGTTTTTTGGAAGGCTGAGTGGTTTCAAGACATGGTGTGGGGGAGCTTCTACTCCCTTTCCTTTGCACTGTGACTTTCATGCATTCACACGGACAACTCTGTTCTCTAACCAGCTTTTCCCAAAATTGGAAATGAGCTAGAGGGGAAATTAAAACCATCAGCTTACCCTCAAATGCTCTGTGAATATGACACCTTTTTTTTAATAAAAGCTCTTCTGGATGTAACGAACAATAATCTATCTTTCTCCAGGCTGTTGACTTTCCTACAAAGAGCAATGCAAAACAGTGTCCTTCATGCAGCAATTGCAGAGGCTGTTAAACACCACCTCCTGGGAGGACCTTGTTCTCATCTAAGCACGATGCTTTTCTGACTAATTTAAATTTATCCTTATTCAGCCTTGTTGCTGTCAGAGCTGCTCCTCAAAATAGAACTTTTCCATAGGTGAAAGTCTCTAAATGCTGAATTGGAAAGAGGCAGACTTATGCCAGATTTTTAAAGTTACCTGTTTAAAATTCCACTTAAAAAATTAATATAGGTTAGTTTTAAGATGATATTTTTATATGGAGTGGCTTTTAGGCAAGGAATTTCTTTTTTGCTTATGTTGTTCCTCCTCCTTCCATATCACCCTGTGCAAGCATCCTTTGGAATCCAGTGTGGCTGGACAACATTAACTTTGCTTTGTGGATATCTTCAGAGCTGAGGTCACGGTAGCCTCTCTGTGAGGGATCTAAAAGTAATTTTTGATGTTTAACGTGATTAATTTTCTTCTTTTCAATATTTTTGTAAAGGATGGTTTCACAGTTTTCTGATATTTTCTTTGTAGAGATCTTTCCTTTGATTTGTTCTCTGTATTAAAAACCACGAGGTTTTGCAGCAAGGCTGCCTTGGTTTGATTCTAAACATTTCTCTGCTTCTATTGACACTGAAGTCAATAGAAAGATTCAGTGTTACAAAGAGATGTTATTTTCCTTGTACAACAACAATGGCAACATGAGAAAATTCTGGAGTCCCTTCTGAGCCCTCCTTGAGCCCAGGGCACAGTGGCTATCCCAGCCCTGTCCTTCCAGTTTGCTGGCACTTTCCAGATGTTGCTCAGCTTCCCTCATGGGTGACACCATCTGCAGATGCTGGGGAGCTGAGTGTGAAGTCAAGGGAAAAGAACACAACTTGACTCAGTTATTTTCCTTCCTGGAAAAAGGGAGGAGTGTGGAAGACAGAAAAAGCAGTGATAGCTGCAAGGCTGAGTGGTTTTCCAAAGGATTCTGTGAGACATCAGCTGCTCTGAGAAAGCAGAAGCTGAGAACAATTCTGCTGTAAAACCGACTTATTTCTGATCACTACCATGAAAAATTGTGATGGGCTGTGATAAAAATTGTCGTGTTGATTTCTTGGCAAGCTTGGCTAGTCATGCACTGCTGTCTGTCGAGTCTCTGTTGGCTTTAGAATTTTTGCATCATCCTTCCTGTGTTAATAAATGAACTGTAACATCCATAAAACTTTTCTGAAACAAATCTGGGATTAGCCTAGTTCAGGGAGCATCTGGATCAGTGGTGCTGTGCCCTGTGCAGTGAGAAGATGCCAGGAGCTGTCTTTGTGATGCACTGGATGTTCAAGGCAGTGGTGGAGTCACCATCCTTGGAGGTGTTTAAAAGACATGTAGATGTGATGTTTAGGGAGATGTTTCAGTGGTGGACTTGGCAATGCTGGGTTAACAGTTGGACTTCATGATATTAAAGGTCTTTTCCTACCTGAACAATTCTATGATTCTAAATTGGTGTTCTGGGCTTGGTTTAAAACCCTGACTAAGCTTAATATATGTGTCCAGTTCCTATCGGCTGCGTGGTTATTTAAATGAAAATGTTCTCCTCTTGCTTTCCAGGCCCTCTACTTCTCTTCTGCTCCTCTGCCGTCTACCAAGGTGCAAAATTTGCAAGATTATCTACTGCCTCCAATCCCAGCCTTCTCTCATCCATGGGATGCTCCCCAGTCCTGTCTGGTAAGTCTTTTCACATTCAAATACTTCTTAAAAAAGTCATAATACTTCTGAAAGTAGATAAGTAGATCCTAGGGAAATCCACTTTGGGATTGGTAAAGCAAAATGTATTTCATACATTCAACATTTTCTTCATTGAATTGAAGGGAAAGAAGTAAAATAAAAGAATTTTTAGCTTCTTGTCTCTAAAGTTTGAAACAAGCTGAGATGCCTAACTTCAGTGTGGACTAAAGCTCTAAAGAACTTGATAAAAAACATTAGGGACATGACTTGGTTTGTGTGAAAGGCCAAGGAGAACGTGCCATTTGCTTGCAAATCACCTCAGCTGTCCTGGCAAAGCTGCAGTGGTCACTGCCCTGCCACAGTACCTGGAGGATCTTGGGGGGGCCGTGCTGGCTGAAATGCTGTTCCTCCCCTACCTTAAGTTTTCCATAAGGATCACCCAGCAAAGAGAACACAGGCTTTGGACTGGAGACAATTTCTTTTTAGAGTTGGATGGGCAAATACTGGGTTGCTACACAAGGAGAGTGTGATGTGCTTGTTTTCTGAGGTCTGTGTTTGCTTCCAGCGTGTTCCCTGTATGTGTGATACTGAAAGCTATAGAAACCTGCTAGTGTGAATTCTCTGGGCAGCTGCTATAACTGTCCTAACTTCATAGAAACTTCTCTCAGATGTACCAAACTGTCAGCACTAAAGAACACTCTGGGCCAGCTCTTAGAGGGTTGTCTTGGTTTGAAAGACAGGTGTCCGCTAAGGAAGGCAGAAGCCTCCCTTGGAATGGCAGATGCAACCCCCTTCCCTCCGAGTTATTATAATTTTGAAATCAAGGGGGCTTTTAGGCAAAGATGTGGGAAATAGGAATAACAGTTCTTTACTATTATATATCTATCTGTGCATAACCAGTCAAACAAACAGCAATAACTATGGCAGTGACAGCAAACAATCACAAACCCAGTCCCAGCCTTCTCGGCTGTCGGGCCCTTTCCCCTCGGGTGCAGTTCCGCTCGCAGCCGGCAGGGGCGCTGGCGGCTCCCGGTGAGCAGGGCAGGTGCGATGGTTCCCCCGCGGCTGCAGGGGGCGCTCCGGAGCGAGCTCGGGGAGCACGCGGCACTGGTGCCCCGGGATCCCGGGAAGGGATGGAACAAAGGCTTCACAAACCCCTGGGCAGCCGATCCCAGTGTCCGGCCGGACCCTCGGGAACAGCAGGCTGGAACGGTGGGCTGGAATGGCAGGGATGAGCACAAATCCTGGGTGGCAGACGAGATGTATCCAAACGGGGACCCCCCCCAGAGGTCTGGGCAGGCAGGGCGAGCACGGCTACAACGCAGCGAAGGCTCCAAGCGGTGGCGGGGCAGGGCGGCCACAGCCCGGCTCCGACTGGGGCAGGGAAGGCGGGCTGGGGATCCTGGGGCTTCTCCAGTAGAGAGGAAAAGCAGCCAAAGAAAGCCGACTCCTCTCTCCAAGACCAGACCGACTGCCCACACACCCAGGTGAAACAAAAAGAGCAGGCAGCTCTTTTGTTTTTCTTAAGTACTTAGTCATTTGTTCCCCCTAGCAACATGTATGGGGGAAAATTCCTTTAACAGAAAAAAACCAAACAAAAAAACCAAACAGGAGAGCTCCTAAAACCCCAATAAGGGTCCAGCAATTTCTTGTGGCTTAGGCGATATCTGAGAAGGTTCTGGTTTTGCCCCGCAGACATCTGAAGATGAGAGTTTTGATTCTCAGCAACATCTGGACCTCTCTTACATCCAGCTGATGTGGGAAACTTATTAACCTTTGCTGAGCAGAGTTTGCTTTTTAAAAAATGGATCAAAAGAACATGTTTTGATACATTAAAAAATGCATGTCATAAAACTGCTGTTTCTGTGCCTGCTGAAGCCAAGAACTGCTCAGGCGTGAGAAAGAGCAAAGAGAAAAAAGCCAATAAAAACTATCCAAGCCTAACAGAAATATTAGGAAAGGAGATGAAAGACAACCACCCGGAATGCCCATGAAACAACTGATTTTAATCCCCTGCTGGTGCTACAAGTTTCCTTAGAAAGGGAATTTATAGATGAAGGACAGATTGCATGGATAAAGTACTTGGTCAGTGCTTGTAACCCTCAGCCTGGGGCCAAAAACTCCTTAAAGGCAAGGAATGACGCTTTTTGTAGATATCAGAAATTCCCCTGTTTCTTGCATGTCCTCTGCAGATCTGATAGTTCTTTAGGGAAGGAGTGTTGGCCTCCAGTCATACAGAAAGGAGGCAGCAAATGTGCACAAGGAGGAAGTGCTATGGACTTAGGAGCTGCTCAGTCTTTGGAAAAGTGGAGCTGAAAGAAATTTATAACTGATTAGAGAGGCTGGGAAAGGTTTGGAAATGGTAGCACCAGGTTCGTACTGCTGAGATAAAGCTTGTAATACAGTGGGCTTGTGAAAACCTCCAGGATTTATCCTTATGCAGCAGCATGAGTTTGGACAGTGGCCAGGATGCCATCTGCAAGTGTCCAACGAAAATCCAAAATACTTTATAGAATAGATATTGCTCTCCCTCCACTCCCCAACAGCAGTTCCAGCCAAGTGGGAATGGAGGACTTTTATAATAAGATTAGTGGGCTATAGGCCGCAAGCAGAGAGCTAACCTTGTCTGCCTCCAAAGCCAGGGGTATAATCTCTAAATTAAATTTACATGATTTATCACATCCAGGAAGATGGGTGAAAAAACCAGAAAAAGTAGAGGAGAAGCAAAGAGATGATGGCCATTGGACTGAAGGGGTTTTGTCTTGTCAGTGGTAAAATGTGTAACTCAAACCACTAAAACGGGATTAGTAGTGGGTCCCCAAACCAAATTGTTCTGAAACACAGAGGTTCTTAATATATTGTTTTGAAAATGCAATATCTCAGGACAGCGACCCATCTGTTGTCAGGAGGAATCAGATGGAAAGTGCATTAAAAGTTGGAATTAGTCTCCACTGGGAGATCTGCACTGAGTCATGGTGATATATGGGATCTGTGCAAAGGAAGGAGAGACAATATTGTCCCCATGATTTATGCATTGCATAGTCACTGCCACTTTCTACAGCATTCCTGTTCTGTTGGCTGCAGACAGCAGCAAAGAGAGGGTCCCCCTGGCTCCTTCGCAGTCTCATTGTGGTGGGGGTTGAGTGGTGAGGCAGCTCTGCTAAGATGGGGGAAATGTGCTTGAAAAAGGAGGAGCTCACACAAAATGCAAAGGCCAACAGAAGCTGGCCCAGGAGAAGAAATAGCAGGTTTGATGCATTTTTTCACTTGATGCCTTAATGTATAGAGTCAAAACATAGAAGGATGGCTTGTTTAAGCATCTCAAGTATGTTCCTTCTTCACAGCCAGCTTTCATGGCATCCAATAAAGTCACTGTACGCATGTAAATCCATGGAGGACTCACAGGGAATTTGGGCTGTGCAAGACCATGCTGCCTTTGGAACAGTGTGGGCCTGCAACCAGTCTCAGTCCATGGGTCAAGGAGAGCTAAAACCATGTTTGTCTACATAGGCAAAATAAGAATTGGACCTGGGACAACTGCAGCTGCTGAGCTTGTGGTGCTCCTAATGAAACCCACTCTGTCTTTCCTTCTGTGATCCCCTACTCCAGCCCTTCCCACTGCTGCTCAGCTGTACAGGCAGTTGGCTTTCATCCAGCCAAGTGCTCTGATTTTAATTTGCTGCGTCTTGAGTAACAGCTACAACTAGGACAGGTATAAAGTCACATCCTGAAAACCTCTCCTACACACCTTGCAAAGGGACTGATTAAAACTTTCTTGTTATCCCTGGGAAATCTGGGTGCTTCCTAAGGAAGAACTGTGAAATCGTTTCCCTTGTTAACTGCTGGGGTCTTCTTGGAAATCCTATCATATTTCATTTTTATTACCTGTTACTAGAACTACCCAGGTGGGATATTGAAGAACACTTGTCAAAAAAATGTAGCATTCTTCTTTTATTAGGAAAAAATGAAATTTACTCATAATCCAATCTCCTTCTGAAATTACTATAGATCCAGGCAAAGAGGAATCGAAGATAATATATTTTCTTCATTTATTGCATTAGCATTCATCAACTTTCCTTGTATTTTTCCATCTTTTTTTCCTTTTTTTGAAATAAAACCCCCAGGTATTTAAAGGCTAGTAAAGACCATTTTGTTTTGTTTTTGCTGAGTTTTGCTGGTTAGCTGAAGCTGGCACATGGCCAGCCTCACATCCACATAGTCTCTGTTAAAACTTGGTGGGGTGCCACTCCAAGGAGACACCTCATTAAATTCATGTTGGCAAATGTTTGTCACCTTCTCAGGAGCTCTGCAGTGATTAAGGTTGGGATTTTCCTCACCTCATCTCTGAGCCAGCTCCTGGAGCCATGCTAACAGGTGCTTTCACAGGTAGCCAGGATTACTTGCCCTCTAAAGTGTCTTTCTCTCTCTCTGTTGTTGAGGTAGCCTGGATGACAGGCCCAGGTTACACACTTCGTGTTTTGATGCTTAAAATAAGATGAATTCCATCCTCCAATTCCTTCAAAACTATTTACTTGATTTTTCTTCCCTGCTGCCTCTGGCAAGAGTATGTTTCAGATCAGTTCTTCCCTGCATGAAGAGATCCTCGCTCAGTTCCTCCAAGGCTTGACCTTTCCCGAGCTTTTGTATTTATGCCACCTGCTTCCCACATTTGACATAGCCCTAAATAGTTTCAATCATCTCATGAATTCTCTTTAGAGTTATGTTTTACCTTGGTCACCTCTGAGTCTCCTCTCTCTCAACAAATACAGGTCATGTTTGCCCAGTGCTTCTGTGTGAGGTGCCAAGCTGCTGAATCAGTCTTGTATTGCCTGAGCTCCTTCCTCACAGCAACATCTTCTGGGCCAAGCTCTTGCTTACTTGGAATGTTTCAGTGAGGGAGAGGAAGGACACGAGGAAATTATTTTTCCTTGGCAGAGGCTCTTGTGCTGGAGGAGCCCTGGTGCAGCTGAATGTCTCTAGAGTTGTGAGGAGGTTGCTGAAGGCAGTACAGTAGCTCCATGAAGGGGGTTTGTGCCAAAATTTATATGCTGGGAAGTTTTGAGAAAAGTGGAATGGATTAATTGCTCTCTGGCTTTGCCTGGGTGGTTTTGGTTTGGTTTTGTTTTTTTTTTTTTTTTTTTTTGGTCATTGTTTGTTGGTTGGGTTTTTTTTCCCCAAAACAAACATTTGGGACCCTCCAGCACACTGGAAAAAAGGTTGGAGGTTTGGTGAGAAGCATCCAGGCCACACATAGATATTTCTCTCTTCTTTAGTTCTTTTCCTATCCAGTTACCCTGAAATTCACTTTCCTATGGTTTGGGTTGTTTCTATAGCTTGGGCACCAAAATACTGTGGAGGGAAAGGCCATAAAAGTAGAGCATGGCTCAGCATTACCCAAATGGAACAGCTGTGATATGTGCTGTAGTTTGGGACTGGTTTTGTGGAAATCACTTATCCAGCACTGTATACTGCACAAAGTGGAGCATCTTGATCGAAATCTCAGTTCACTGCTTGCTGAAATCTAATCCTGTGCCTTCACGTGCTCTCAGGAGCTCTTAGCTTAGGTACACAGCTTGGGACAACAGTGTAAGGAAGGCTGATATGAGAACTGGGTTTTTTGAGGAAAAAGACTGATGAAGAAATGGGAGGGAAGAGAAGCTGTTTAACATTCTGGGCTTGCTCAGATGCATAGAGAGAAATCAATCTTCCCTCTAGTGAGGGATGGGGTGGACCCATCCTGCCCCACTCCTGCTTGTCCTTGCACTGTCCCAGCCTGTTCCTGAGACCATCAGGCTGTGGTTTGCAGTGCATCCCCCTCTTCAGCTCTGTCTCTGCTGCTGGCGCCATCACAGGTTGTGTCTGTCAGAGCTGGCTGATCTTTCACTGAGAAGGGAAAAATATCCACTGTAAACCTCACCCAGAACATCACTGATCTGGAAGAACAGCTCCCAGGAACCAGGCAAGTGAATGATTTATCAAAGGTAGTTTTGACCCTTGCCAGGGTCGTATTAAACACCTTCTTTCTTTCTGCCTGACTGTGCGTAGCCTGGAGAGACTGGGCTCGTTGATATATGTTTTTCCCATCTTATTTGCCATTATCTGAGCCACAGTGAGAGAGTTTCAGTCTTTGCAAATGTGTTGGGCTAAGGTGAGAGGAAAACAAATACAGAAAGGTGGTGTGCTCTGCTGCTGTAGCAGGGGCCAAGTGGTTTCTGACAATTTTAGTGTGAACTATTTATTTGTGAGTCTGATGTGCAGAGTCTGCTGGTCCTTAAGCAGCAATGGTGCTGCATGTAGACAAGTTTTGGTTAATTTCCATAAAAATGAAGATTGTTTTTATTTGGAGGAGGCACTAAGTTCTGTTCTGCAGGGGCAGGAGGGATTCCCCACTCCTTGGAAACTTCACATCAAAAGCTGATGTCTCACACCCCAAGTTCAGTTCACCAAATTTAGATTCCAAAGCATCTCTGTTGCCCTCCAAACAACCTCCCATTTCATTCTGGAGATTGTGACAGGCACCTGCACAGGACTGAGCCCTCAGATTTAAAAGACGTGTGCGTGACACTTGGAACACGGTTTAGTGGTGGCATAGCAGTGCTGGATCAATGGTTGGACTCAATGAACTTGGAGATCTTTCCAACCCAAATGATTCTTTGTGGACTTTCCAGCCTTTTACGCTATGAGTGGGAAGGGGAACCTTGTATTTCTCACCTCAAGAGAGAGGTGTCCCTTGTCCTCTGTTATCAGGGTGACAGCACCCTTTGTACCATAAGGTTTTTAACTTCACAGTGGGGCAGTAAGAAAACACTAGACTTTGTCTAAAGAAAAACCTTCGAATCTGCCAAAAACTTGTGAGACAACAAAACTTGCAAAGTGCCTGGAATGTGTCTGATTTATGACTGCTTTGTGGGCGTAATTTTTTCTGCTCGCTGGTCCTAGGCTTTATTTGCTTTGGGAAAATACCACTGTGAGTGTTTCAGTGTGACATTTACAGTTTCCCTCATGCAAATTGGCCCAGCAGCAGCCCAGGGACAGCAGACCATGAACTTATAAGGGCTGGCAGGGAGAGTGTACAGGGAGGTCAATAAGGGGGTGTGATTTCTCCTCCCTGCAGAAAGGGAGCTGGATCAGTGGCTGTGGAAGGATGCTCTGGAGACCTGATGCAGAATTGTTTGTGTTTCGTTTCAGCTGCCCTTTTTCCCAGCTAAATCAAACTGGTATTTTGGGGCTGCACTGCTTAGTTTCAAGCCTCAAGGCATTTTTCTTTCTGAATGATGCTATTTAGTTTATTGTTTTTTTTGTCTGTGTGGTTATTTTTAAGAAAAGCGGTGAGGATATATATTGTTCCTGTCTTCTGCTTCCCCAGACCCTTACACAAATTTGTAAATCCTCTGATCCAGTTTTTTTTTTTTTGAAAGAGGAGAGGAAGAGAAAACACACTTTGGAGCAGAATTTGAAGGTCTATCTAGAAACAAAACATTTTGGATGAAGGGAAAATCAAGTTCTATAATTGGAATTGATTTTTAAGGTTCACCACGAAGTTTGCACTGCAGTGGAGACTTGAGAGTAGGGAAAAAAGATGCACAATAAGCATGATGAGACAGTGGTATCAGGCACTGTAGAACCTGGTGGTGCAGTGTAAGGTGAGATACTGCAATTCTCTGAAGAGGTGGAGGTGCGAGCTCTAACAGCTTGGAGTAAGGTGCACTATGCAGCAAGAGCTGGCACTGCTTTAGTGTTTGGCTGGATACAGCACTGATTTATCTCAGGAAGGAGTTTCATGCAGCAGGGCACTGTAGGGAGACGGTTGCTTGTGATTTACTCATTGTGCCAAACTCGCTTTGAGTTTTATTTTTAAAAACCCTGTGTAGTCTCTTTTTCCTGCCTCCCTCTCCCGCACTAAGCAGCGCTAAATGCTGCTTGCCACTGAGGACATTTAAACTAATTTTTCCAAAGTGCTGATGAAGCAGGGCACACTTTTATTGCTGTCATAACACCGCTCAAGCTCGCTTCCTTGATCGCGTTTGTAAAACACCGACCTTAATAAGTTCGCACCCCAAGGAGCGGCTGGTGCGGGCACAGCCCCTGAGTGACAGCCCATCTGCTGCGTGTCCTGCAGGCCAAAATGACTTCATTACCAGGCAGCATGGAGGGGAGAGCAGGGGCTGGCAGGAGAGCTCAGCTTTGCTGTACCTACCGCTATGCTCCTGCCCCGTTTGATCCCGCGGTGCATGCCAAGGTAATTGGCAGGTTCTGGTGCTCCTGCTGGGTGACTCTTTCATTGCCCAGCACGGCTCCTGCCAGTGGGGAAACGTGCTCTTTGCACGTCAGCACATTTGCACGCTGCTGTAGGACCCAGGTGCCCGCAGAGTGAGGCAGCAAGGGGAGGAGAGGGGCAGGGCAGGCCGAAGTACACAGGCAACTGAAGCCCATCTTTGCCTGCCTAGGAAGCGTTAAAAAACCCTTTCAACTAGATGCCCTCAGTAGCACAACAAGAAAAATCTGGAAGTCTGGGGACCCCGCTCCCAACCCAGTAATAACATCCTGTGAGTCTATCTCTGATGCATGTCAAGCTGTGCCAGGGGAGGTTCAGGTTGAACATCAGGAAGAATTTCATCACTGGAAGGGTGGTTAAGCATTGGAATGAGTTGTCCAAAGAGGTGGTAGAGTCACCATCCCTGGAACTGTTCAAGAAATGACTGGATGTGGCACTGAGTGTTACGGTTTAGTGGCATGGTAGGGTTTGGATAAAGGTTGGATTCAGTGATCTTGGAAGTCTTTTTCATCCTTAATGATTCCATGTAGAGCAACATCCATGTGTGACTGCACACACATCCTGGCACTGTGCAGTCCAGGGCTGGGGACAGCCAGCTGACTCTCACCCAAAGCAGTGCAAATCAGGACTGTCTGCGTGTCCCTTCTGAAGAGGAGGCAATTCTGTAGTCAGGCTCGAGTCCGTAGTATGTAGTGCGCTGTCACAGGCAAGAGACATCTCTTCCCTTAGCTGAAAAGAGCTTGAGCCAAGTTCTCTTTGATCTCCTGATCAAATCTGCAAATTTGCCTCAGCTCCAGCCTGGGGCACTTGCAAGTCAAAGCCAGCCTGCAGCTCAGTTACTGTCCCCTGGGTCTGACCTGCAGGTACGACGGCACTTCTGACTTCTTTGGCTCTCCTGAAAATACACAGTCCGTCCAACCCCAAGCTCATCTCTTTCTCCCTCTTCCACCCTGCATATCTCTCACCCTCTCAGTCCTGCCACTGCATCTACTCCAGTCAAAAAGCTCCTCTGGAAGCAGCAATCCCTCTGAGCAGGCTCTGGAGTGGTTCCTCTCGGCGGCTGCGGCCTCCCTGTGCACATCCACAGTGGCAGCTCAGTCCCCACAGCCAGAGGCCCTACTATTTCAGTCCTGGCCTTGGTCTGGGGAGACTCTGGTGGCAGATTGTGTTGTGATTCAGTAAAAATGATAAAAGGTTGGGTGTTCACAGAGCTGTACATGCTTACAGCTGACTTAACAGTAGCTAATTAATTTTCCCACTGTTGTGATTCACTGGGGCAGCATTTTGTCCAACTGTGGCTAAAACCCTCTCCAAAGCTTTGTCCTGTCAAAGAAACTGACACAGGATGATAGCAGACCCTTGTGTTCTCACCCCCTGCTCACCCCCTCTTTGCTTCTTCCTGTTCCTTGGCCTATTTTTTGGGTCCAGATGAATATGGAAGTGGCCCCTAAATGAAAAGAATAGACTACTAAGTCTTGCTGGCGTTTTTATGTGAATTATCTCCTGCCTTATGTTCTGCTTCTCCCTCTCAGTGTTTCTTGGTTAGGATGTTGTGCCTTCAAGTCATGTCTTGATGAGAATCAGACTGGGCACTGAGTCCTGTAGGGGAATCAGATGTTGAGGGTAGCGATTGAAGCTTTTTGGCAATTTGCTTTCAAATGTCTTGGCAACAGGAACAATTTAGAGCTAATGAAATAGATGAAGAGGAAAGAGGAGGTCATCTCTCAGGCTGGAAAAGGCAGCTTGTGTCATTTGCTCAACACTGGCTTTAAGACAACCCAGCTGTCCCAGAGAAGAAAATGTTGTGGGTTTCTTGTCCCTCTTTCTCTTTGATGTAGGCACTCACTTTGTCTGCAAGAAGGGTTGAGGCATATCTGGGCTGAGTGGGGCTCTGCTGGGGCTGAATAAGTGAGGAAATAAAAGAAAATCTTGATGGCACAGACCATGTTTCTTTGCCATTTAAAGGAGCTCATGACAGTAAAAACTGTTTGCAGAGTCATTGCAATATTTGTATAGGTGTGAGCAAACCCTGGCCTTTGTCTGGAGGAGAGGGAACTGTGGATCACATCTCTGAACTTCCTCCATCCTCCCCAGATCCCATGGTGTCAACCTTATTGGCTAAGGAAGCACAGAATTGATATTCTGGACTTGTCAATATTCTTGTCCAGCATTTTTTATCCTGCTCTCTCTCATTGCTCTCTCCACTGCAGTTGTTTTATTTTTGCTTCTCTTGATTTCCACCTCTACTCCTTTGTGACATGACCTTTCCACATCTTTAAGTTCATGGTCCTCATTCTGTGTGTTTGATACAATTTTAAGTAGTTTTGTAGTTTCTTTTCCTTCCTCAGTCCCTCTGGAAGAGATATCACTCGGTCAGGTCATAATTTCTTTTCCTTCTATAGATTCCAGCTCCACTTCTCCACCCTGCTGTTGTAACTAAGGTCCCTCAGTCCCAGAACAACTCCCTGCATCCCTGTCACAAGCTCTGCATGCCTTTGTAGTGATCATTTGTTAGGCTGCTGTCAGCAGCTAAATGCATGTTCTGATATTCTCCCTGTCTCTGTGTTGTTGCTGAAGCTCTGTTGGTGAATTCAGCCTCGTGTCCTGGATGTCTGAGCAAGGTGATTGGGGACTTTCTCATCCCTGTCTCTAAGCCCAGGGAAGTGGCTTGGTGAGAAATGGAGATGTTTTCTCCAGTGTCAATGCCATGATCGTGCTGCCATGTGGGATATTGCTTTGGGAGGAGGCAAGAGCCATGGTGGGTGCTGATTTATTGTATTTTGGTTTGTGCCCTTTGCCTCTTCTCCTGACTCTGGGCACCACTGAGGAGAGTTTGGCCCTGCCATCTGTATTTCCTCCCTCAGGTATCAATACACATTGATAAAGTCTCCCTGAGGGTTCTCTTCTCCAGAGAACAACCCCAGCTCCCCCAGCCTTCCCTTGTACATGAAGTGCCCTTCTCCCTTAGACATTTTCCTGGCCCTTTGCTGGACACCCTCCAATACATCCATGTTTCTTTTGTTCTGGGGAGCCCAGTACCGGACACAGGACTCCACATGTGTCTCACCAGTGCTGAGTGACCACATCTGCCTTGATCTGCTGGCACTGCCCTGCTGGCACAGCCTGTGGTGCTGCTGACTGCCTTGCCATGGGGGCACATTGCTGGCTCACATTCAGCTCGTCCACCAGGACAGCAAGGTGCACTGCATGCTTCAGTGTCTTTCCATTTAATTTGTGTCATTAGTGTTTCTTCTGGCTGCTGGAGCCATTTCTGTTTGCATTAGAGTGTTCCAGTTTTCACTGAGTATTATCAGATAGCAATTTGATGTGAAATGGGCAAAAGCTGATTGGAGGGCCAAGGCAATTCTCTCCCTCATCATCTTCCAGAATAAGCACTGCTGTTGTAAGCTCCAAAAACACCTGTGAATGAAAGAATGTTCTTAAATTCTTGGATGACTTCCAGCATCTATCTGTGGGGAGGATAATCTTTCTGTGAAGAAAGGATGGAAGCCTGTGTGTATACAAAAGTGACATTAAACTGAGCTACCCTTCCACTCACATTTGGTAATAATCTATTGCGTATGTTTCAGAGGCTTAAAGGCCCACTGTGAATTTCTTCCTGGGAAAAGGAGCCTTGCACAAGGTGGTTCTCTAGGCCCTAGAGACGAGCAAGTCTTCCTCAAATATTGTGAATCATTGATGGGTATTTGTTCCAAGCTTTAATCACTCCTGTCATACCAGCCTCATTTTTACCCAGGTGACTGTTCCTTGTGGCAGGAGGGTGAGACAGTGGCACTTTCACATCAGAATGGAGATGTCTCAGCACAGCTGGGAATCCCCAGGGCTTACTTGGGAGTGATTCAGATCCTCTGAACAGTGATAGGATAGTAGGAGAATTTGCTTCTGAAACAACAAAAAGGGCTTTCCAAGGTCCTTCAGAGAGCTTTCTGTTGATTCAGACTTCCACATTGAACATGGCAATCATTTCCCTGAGCAAAATTTCAGAGAATTGCAGCCTCTTCAGCAATCCCTTCTCTATCCTGTTGTCTTTGATAACAGGCTGTTCAGCAGACATGGAAGAAACTGCCCAACCTTTTTCCTCTGCTTGTGGCAATCCTCAGGCATTCCCCCATTCCCACATTCCCCTCTCCCAGCACCATCAGAAAAAGCCTGTGTTGCTCTCCAATGAAAAAAAAATTCCACCCAGCAAGTGAGAAGTTTCTTTGCTGTGGAGGGTCAGCAGCAGGTGGATTACACCCTGAAAATCCCCTGCCAGTTCTTGGAAAATAGGATTTAGATGTTTGTATAAAGGCAACTTTTATTAAGCAAACTGCTATCCAGTTGGCTCCCTGGAGTGCTCAGCTACATGAATTTAGGAAGCTTTTAGCCAGGAAATTGGAGGGACATGGTTATCTGTCACAGGCTTAAAAACCCTGCCACTACCCCCAGGGGTGATGCTTCTATACAGATGCAGGGAAAAATCCATATGTACTTCAAACAATGAGGAGGGGAGCATGACTACCAGGTGATAATATCTCCATTTAAAATCAGGAGAGTCCTTAATTTATCATGAGGTGTTTTTGGGTGGTCAGCTAAGAGAACCTGAGGCCTGTAAACACCACAACTTCCTGTATTTACCCATATGATGGTTTTGTTTGATGTGATTGCTTTCCGAAATATTGACAGTAAAGTGCTGCTGGTAGGTTTAGGAAGGAATTGAGCAAAAGCCTTGTTTCTGAGGGTGGAAGTGAGGAAGGTATGGCCATTACTTGGAGGAACACTGTACATGTGCATGCATGTGTACTGCATATTTTAGAAGAAGCACTCGTGGCTGAGGTGCACATCTCTGCTCAGGAGGACCTTATGAACACAACCTTTGGGCTTAGTCTGAACTGATCATATTCCTCAGGGAAATGAAAAAGCCTGAAGGTTGTCATCTTCTGCCAGCTGCTAATAGCTCCAGGGGCCTCGCCTGAAGACCTGAAAACTGTGCTATGGCACACATGACACCTTTCATGGGATCATGTTCACCTGTGCTAACATGATTATGGCATTAAGAGCTTCCACACTGTCATAAATGCAATCAGAGATGCTCTTTTATTGTTTTATTTCTCTAATGGAGTTGGGAGATGTTTGCACCGAGTAGTAGTTGATATGGTCCTGAAAAGCTTGAATGTCAGGGACGAAGTCAAGAGAGAACTGAGACTTCTCCAGAATTGGAGTCTGGGTCCAGACAAAGATCATCTGAGCTCAGGGAGATAAATTCTAGTTGCAGGGGAAAAAATGGGCCCTTGTTTTTAACTAAACTTTTTTTTTCCCCTCATGTGGCATTTGGGCCTTTCTGTCCTTGTCCAGAGATGTCCTCTGGAGAGATGGGTGACGTGCCTGCTTCGCTGCACAGCATGTGGGGCTGGTGAGGACTGGCAGACAGCACTGAGGCCACAGCAGCATTGCAGTCACCTCCCTCCTGATTAATGGGAGCAGACAGGGACCAAATGGGTCATAAATGTGCCCCTGAGCTGCAGGGGTGGTGCACCCTGTGATGGACCCTGGAGGGCTTGTCCAGACATCATCTGGAGGGGGGAGCCTGCTGGACGGCTGACGTGGGGTCAGGGAACGACTTAGACAGACAAAGTTGTCTCAGAAATGCCTTTGGGTCTCACAGCTCAGACACAGCCAGTGACACCTCTGTCTGCTCTCATCCCTGTGGAGGGACAAGGCTCAGTAGAGCCACCTGGACACAGCCTGAGTGTATTTCTGTGTGCTGTGCCAGACGCAGCCATGCTGGACACTGCCCTTGCCGGACCCTGCCTTGCTGGACCCTGCCTTGCCCGACACTGCTGTGCGGCTCCCCACAGCTCCCTCAGGCCATTGCTGCTTGCAAACAGTAATTGCACATTATCCTCTCCCTGCAGAGGGGCAGCCAGGCTGGATATTGCCTTAGTGTACAGAGAAGATGGGTAGAAGGTGATTTTTGAGCTAATGAGACCTTCCAAAAACAAAGCTTTCTTTGCAAAGGTAATACTCTCCCGTTCTTCCTTTTCCCCTCCCTGTCTCCCAGCGCTCCCTTCTTCCCATTCCAGGTGCTTCTGCTTCTGGAAAGACATTTATCATTTCTCCATCTCTAACGGTAGATTTTTTCCCCCTCTCTTGCTCTCTCATTTTATCTTGCCCAAGGGGTCTGTGCTACCTTTTATTAGCTGACACTTCACTTCTGCAGATGGAAATGACACTAATGGAATGTGGCTGAGGCTTTATTACAGAAATGCTATTCGCCCTGCACAAGCAAACTTCCAAATAATCCCGCAGGAAAGAAATAAACCTTGAAGACAGCTGCAGGAGCTGCAGATGAAAAAGAAGACAGGAGAAGGGACTGATGTATTAAGAAAGGAAAAAGAAATAGGGAAGGGAAATAAACAGGCCAGGGCATATTCTTTTGTGTCCAAAAAGAAAGCAAAGGTAGTTTAACTGAGAATCAGCTGCGTTTTATGTCCAGGTTGCTGGCAGAGGTTTCTAGGTGAGAAGATGGGACATTGACAGCCCTCTGCCTGGCTGTCACTCCTGTCATTGCCCCAGCTTCTTGCCTAAAAGCTGTGCAGGTAAAATAATTGCTAAGGACGGTGGATGCTGTTCTGGAAGCTTTGGTTTTGCTGCTGTGAACAAGCAAAGGGTTTTCAAGCCAGAGGGTTGTCTCACCAAACACAGCTGTGCTGACCCAAGCTGCCAGGCCTGGGTCTTTTTGCTTTTCCTGAACATGAAATCCCACCCGTGACACACTGAGAGGTGACATCACTGTGTCCTTGCACTCTGATCCCTTCTCAGCTTTAGTGAGGCCAGACCATCTCTCTGCACCATGAGAAGGAGCTGTTAACGCTTGCAAAGGACCCCTGAGAGCTGTTCATGAATCTTGCCCCTTGGCTGCTGCCAACTTGAAACCCCAGCACATAATGAAAACCAAATGGTTGCACAGATAAAGAGCCAGAAGAGAGAGAACAAACATCTGGGAAGGGAGGAGGGCAGCTGACTGGGAAGACTCAGAGAAGGTGAGAGAAGTGACATTTGCTTAGCAGCAGCCTCTGTGGTTGTTTTTCTGTGTTATTGATGCTTGCTTTTCCCTCCCACTTTTATTTTCATGGTGTGTCTATTACCTCTATGGCTCATTAGGCAACAAGATGCTAATACTGTCTATAAAGCTGCAGGATAGATAACCCCCCTCCTCTGTTCCTCTCTGTGCCTCTTTTTTTCTTTATTAGATATCTATTTTTGCTTTGTTTTGTTTTGTTTCCTCTCCATATCATTTTCCCCTGGCTCCCTTCATTCATAGTGTAGCTCAAAGGAGAATTATTTCAGGAGCTGAAAACTTTCCTTGCTCTCTCCTTCTCCTGCTGTAGGAATTTATTCCTTCTCTTAAACTAGTTAACCATATTAAAAAAAAAACCCAGTTGGTGGCATATTGAGAGATGTTACACTGGGGAATGATTCCAGCAGGAGTAGCCTTTGTATTGACGAGTTTGAATTGGCAGGAAACCCAGGTGGGGGACAGGAGTAAATTAACCCAGACTCAAAGAGGCCACAGAAACAGAAACATTCGTGTTGATCCACACCAGAAAAGGCAACACAAGCAGCCAGTTTGTGGCTGGTTCTCCCTGCTCACTTGTTGGCTCCCAGACTAGCTGGCTTGCTCCTTGCGGAAGGAAGCCACTGCCAAATGGCCGTCTCTTCACTGTGACCCTGGCTCCTTCCAGAGCAGCTACCACCCAGAGGAGGGTTGGCCTGTGGGGACATGTGTGCAGTCACCCCCACACATCCATCATCCGTGTGCCTCTGATGGCAGATGAGAATTTTATTTATAGCACAACCTTTCTTTCTTCCTTCACCAAAGCACTTAAGGGTGTTGTACATCATCATAATAAAACCCATTACAATAAAACATTACCTCTAGAATCTTTGAAAATGAAAGCCAGGCAGAGGAAGCTCAGAGAAAGTGGGAAAAGCAAGGGCAGGAGTAAAGAGTGGGCATTTTATGTGTTTGAGAAAGACCATATTGCAGGTGGAGCCTGGGGATCACACAAAGGTCTTGAGAGTCTTTGCAGAAATGGGGTGAGACAGAAGCAGACAAAGCTTGGACAAAAATCGAGGGGATGGCTGTCGGGGTCCCTTCCCCCCTGCCGTGTGGCCCTGGGAGAGGGGCCCTGAGGGCACAGACACGGGGTTTCCCTGCCCCTGCTCAGCCTCGTTCCCATTGGTTGGTTTGTGTTCCCTGCGTGGGCAGAAGGACCCTTGGTCCCGTGATTGCAGCAGCTCCTCAGCAGATCCCGGCCATGCGGCTGGAGAAATAAACATCTCTCTGAAACATCTAGCAAGAATCAGTCCATATATATTTCTTTTCCATGGGCCTTGTTGTTTGATACATGTGTTGCAGTTTCCCTACTGTAACAAATAGTGGATAACACAAGCAGAATGATCCCCGATCCCTAAGGACAGCAACTGATTTGTGAGTAAACTCTGGATTTCTCTTCTTGTTTTTGTTTTGCTGTTCCATCTCTAAACTATGGAGGAACTGTGGAAAGACTCTTGGCTCTCCAAGCCGCATATGGACATTTATCTTAAACTTGAAAAGATTCTTGAACAACGATTTGTAAATTTTAGCTTAATTCAAGCTCAAAAGGAACTGAAACACTTCCTGCCATGGTTGTTTAAGAACTTTTTCTATGTTTCTTGGCATTTGATTCTTACAAAGACTTTTGGAAGACCGTCTGGACACAGTTAATTTCTGAGTCAAAATATACACCGATGGAAGAATATTTTCGTGAATATTATTTAATTACCAAGACTGTTGAGCAATGTCAGCTGTTTCCTTGCAAAGTTAAAACTGCTTCAGGGACCGTGCGACCCAGGCCACGTGCACCGAGCGCTCTGCGAGCAGCAGCGAGGCAGTTCCCACGTGCGGGCAGAGTGACACGAGCCGCAGTGTCGGCAGCGGAGTGAGGTGTGGCGGGAGCCTGCCTGGCCCCGCACAGCGTGTGGTGGAGCGAGCCCTGTGAGAGGAGCGGCAGTGGAGCGGAGCCGCGCCTACCCGAAACGCGTGCTAGAGCAGGGCGTGGGGGGGTCGTCGCTCAGGGGCCCGGCCGAGACGTGGGTGCGGCACCAGGCAGCCACAGTGCAGCTGAGAGCAGAAGCGGCAGCACGTGTGGAGCTGAGCGGTGCAGCCCAGCCCGGCCCGCATGGCCCCGAATGCGACCCCGGGAAGAGCGCGCAGGCATGAGCAGCCCTGATGGCCCCAGCAGCCCTGGCAGTTCCAACATGGAAGCGAGTGAAGACAAAAGAGAAAGCAAAACCACAGTGAGACAGAAAACAGAAGCCACTCAGAAAAAGGAAAAAATCATCGTAGCTAAGGTTTTAGGAATAGTAAAATGGTATAACAAAATTACGGTTTTATAACAAGATGTGACAACCAGGAAGACATATTCGTTCATAGAACTGCTATAAAAAAGAATAACCCTGAAAAATACATCCCAAGTTTCGGAGATGGAGAAGTAGTAGAGTTCAAAATTGTGCAAGGTAGAAAAGGGTTACAAGCAGCAGAGGTCACCGGGCCTGATGGTGTTTCTGTAAAAGGCAGTATATATGCTAAAAATCGTAGTCATGTTAGACAATATCTCCTTTATAAGCCCCCCCTACAGTCTCCCTTTCCTAATCCCACCTTCCTCTTTTACCCTATATCCTATTACCCCCAGTGTATTCCCAATCCGTTTTTTCACCCATGGTTTCCCTCAAAAAACCATGCTTTTGCCAATTGCTTCCCCAAAAATCCGTTTCCAATGCCGAGTGGGGGATGAAGAGGGGGAGGGAAGAAATTAACTATTGTTGTTTAGAGTTCCAACAGGTACAAATGGAAGAAACCCTCTCCTGCCTCAGTTTCCCCACAAAGCATGCTCAGAGAGTTCTGTCTCCCTTCTGTCAGCCCTAAGATGTTCCACAGAATCTGTTTGGACATTTAAAGACTCAGGAGGGTGGCTTGTTTTGTTTTGAAACTGTTCTTGTTATGTTTATCCAGTTGTTTTCATTCTCCTTTTATTAAAATAAAACGGGTGAGGTGTTGGGGTCCCTCCCCTGCCGTGTAGCCCTGGGAGAGGGGCCCTGAGGGCACAGACACGGGGTTTCCCTGCCCCTGCTCAGCCTCGTTCCCATTGGTTGGTTTGTGTTCCCTGCGCGGGCAGAAGGACCCTTGGTCCCGTGACTGGAACAGTTCCTCGGCAGAGCTCCGGCCATGCGGCTGGAGAAATAACCATCTCTGAAACAGCTATCAAGAATCAGTCCATATATATTTCTTTTCCATGGGCCTTGTTGTCTGATACATTGTGTTGCAGCATCCCCACAGTAACAGATGGCAAAGACTGGTTCACTGGATTGATGTGCTCCAAATCTGGGAACACTTTGGAGGAATGTCTGGTGCTCAGAGTGGGACTACCTCTCCCCAGTTTCCTTCTCACCTTTGCCCAGTAAATTTTTCCTTGTGGGAGGGTCTGTGGTGAATTTGAGGAAGGAGCTGGTATCTTTTTCATGTCCAAGAGCCCACCATGGCATAACTGGCAGCAGATGTGGGCTGTGATGGTGGGAGGTATGAACAGATGGGGACTAGACCTGGCCTGAACTCTCTTTTTCATTTTTTCCTGCTATTTTGTTTCCTACTTTCCCCTTCCTCCTGTTTCTTGAAATCTTTTGTGGATGAAAGCAATCTTTCATTTTCTGTTTATAGAACTATTCTTTGGCGTAGTTTTGGCTCTTTTGCACATCTCCCTTGAGCAGTGTGGTTTTTTGTTTCTTGTTTAGGCTCAAAGTTACATGGGCAGCTTAGTCTGCCTCGTCCTCCTCTCGTGTTCTACCCAGAAGTGTTTATCCCCAAAGCCCAGCACTGTTCTCTTGATCATTTTGGGTAGCCAGAGTCTGGCTGTATATCCACAAGTGGAGTCTGCCCACAGCAGAGGCAGTGCTTGTTCATTGTGCAGTCACGAAGAGACACCAGAGAATGTGCTGACCTTGTGATAATTAATGGATTGTGGGGTAATGGTTCTGTGTGACGCATTAGATGCAGAAACGGGATCCAACACTTCTACATTTAGGATAATTGAAAATCTGAGACATTTATTATTTTGGGCACACTACAGTAACTTTGGTCTTTAAATCTTAAATTAATTATTTCAGACATTTACAGGAAGAAAACAAAGGGCTGGCGAGTAAGGGAGATACAAGCAGTCCATGGACTGGTCATTCCAAGGAAGGGCTTTACTGCTGTGTGCTATTCTCCTGAGAGACCTGGGGAGAACTGGTGCTGGACCAGCAAACCATGGACCTTTCTTAATCATTGTGGTATGCTGGCCAAAGTCTCATCAGTCAGTAAAATGCTTCACAGGACAGCGCCTGAGGAGTAAGTGCATCAAAAAACCACGTGGGTTGAGGAACCAGCCACTGTTCTTTGCTATATCCCAGAGCTGTGACTCCAACAACTGCTCAAAAGTCTCTTTCGAGGTTGTACCTCATGGGCCCTGTGGTGGTGAAGCTGCTGGAGCACAGATGAGAGTTTGCCACAGTTTAAACCTCACTCCGTGACCTGGGCTTGGCCATTTCCCCCTCTGCTCCCTTTTCCCAGAGATCAGAGCCTCTTTTGGGGCGGGTTTGTCCCGCACTGGTGCTGATGGTGATGTTTGGGCTGTTCCTGTTGCAGTGCCAAGAGCAATCCTTGGAGTGGCTGCTGCATCCTGGGTGTGGAGCACCAGCCTGGCTCCTTGAGCACCTTGCAGGGTTTGCTCAGGTGAGCAGAGACAATTTTCTGTGAGAATCACTTTGCCAGTCGAGTGCTCTGGCCTGTAACAACCCATCACTACAGTCTCACCTGTTATTTGAGCATATAGCAGGTGGCACAGTTAAGGGGAGAGATCTGTAATAACAGGCCTAAGTAAAGGGATTGTAACCAGGCTAATAAAATCCATTTCCCTCAGTTGCTCCATTATAGCAGTGCCCCAGACTGAGCTTTTGCTTCACAAAGAAGGAACCACACTCTGCTATTTTAAAACAAGCAGACAAACAACTGCTTGTTTCAGCCTTCTCCTCCCACTCACTTGTGAGTGTGGGAGGGGGTGGCACAGAGCAGTACAAAATTTTTAAAAATGGGGAAATAAAGAAGAGAGTTAGAAAACTTGAAATCCCTGTGAAAGATATTTTTCAGTGCTCTGCTTTCTTCCCTGTCCATAGCTTATTTGTCCTGTGTACTGTCCTGTGTACTGTCCTGCGTACTGTCCCTGTCCATAGCTTCCCTGTCCAGTGCACTCCTGATGAGAATAAATGCAACTTTTCTTTGGTGGGAGAAAAGTCAATGGTGGGAGCAGGGAGAATTCAAGCATCTAAATCTAGGAAATGAAACAGTGTGCCCCACCCAGGAGCCTCATGTGTAGTTGTACTGATCTTGAGAGATGTGTCTTTCTCCTGCAGCAATAGAAGGAGGCAAAGATTATTGCCTGTAACCCCCAAGTGCACAGAGAAGCCCTAGCTGAGTTTCCTGTTTAACTTTTCTTTTGCCTGCCTTTTGTTTTCTCTTTCAATCCTTTCAAGTGTGGTCAAAGGATTGTTTTATTCTCCTCTGGATGGTGTGTTTGATCTCTAATTAGACAGTTTTCTCCTTTCAGCTGCCACAGACCAGGTTACAAATCTCAGATTTGAAATGAGAGTGGTGATAACGGAGGTGGTGCCCTGTCAGAGATTGGGCTCACTGCCTTTCAGGCTGACTGGAAAAGTCAAAGAGAAAATAAATGTAAACAGCAACATTGTGCTGTCCTTGAGAGGCTGAGTGGAGGAAAGAGCCTTGGCCAGGACCATTGGCTCAGTGGGGTGACAAGGAGAAGGTTTGCTCCTGCAGATCCTTCCCCCTTCATTCACATTTCATTCACAGCTTCCGAGTGAGATTCCCAAATGCTTCCTAAACCCAAGATACTCCAGTATTTTGTGGTCAGTATTGCCTCGTACAAGACTGACAGTCACTTCACTCTGCAATGGTAGCCTCTCTTAAATTGATGTTGCTATTCCCAAGGGCCAGTTGTGCTTTCTCTATTCTGAAAAAAACCCTTGCTAAAGTCAGTGCTTGTACCTAAAATTTCCCAGGCGCTTATTAAACGATTCCTGCCAATAATATTTACAGATTTTTTAGCTGCAGCAAAAAGTGCTATTTCCTTCCAGCCATATCTGCCTCTCCCACAGCACATGATAAGGAGTCAAGGACAAATAGACAGATAGTCTGAAGACTGGCTGGATCATTGCATCTGTACTAAGTGTTCCTGCTCCTGCCTGGACATGACAGTCCAATTTCATGAATCTGAAGTCCAACACCTCCCATGGGCACTACTTCACTTGTTGGTTCTTTCCTTTTAATTTCTCTTTGAAAATCCCAGTTCGTTTCATGGTCAGAGAACCCTGTCTTTGGTCCCCTCTGTTCATCAGAGCCCTTCATAACCTGGCATAGGATGAAAGGACTGTATAGATAATTTATGGGAAATCAGTAATTGAATCTTCGCTGTTCTCATAAATCATATCTCCCAGCTATCAAACAGCTGTGGGTAGAGTAACATATTCCAAAACCTGCGTAATTGATGACTCCCTTGCAATAGTCCAGCACACGACTGGCAATTTTTCCTTCCTCTCAACAATGTTTTGAAGTTTTCAGCGAGGAAAGCTCAGTATCTGAGCAGACCTGCAAAGTGAATGGCCAAAGTCGTTAAGGAAAAGATGCTGATAAAAGAAGAATGTAATCCAAATTGATGGGTAAAATGAATCCTTCATGCTTTTTCCTAAAGGGATTGGGAATGATGAAAGCACCTGAGGAGAGGAGCTTTATCTCTGAGGCTGGTTTATGGGTGGTATTTATGCAGCAGAGACGTGCCTGTGAAAATGGGATGTGAGGGAAGCTGGTTACAGATGGGCAAACACGGTGAGCATCACTCGCCTCGAGGCTCCTCCTGAAACCCTCCCCTCAGCAAATCCTGAAGGCAGACCCTCACTCATTGTGGGCTGAGGTCAAGTGCCAGTGAAGTGCTTCAAATTTATTTCATCCAGGTCCTGACTGGGATCTGAATGCTGGTGTCTGCGGAGGCAGCCCGTGTGTTTGTCACATGCTGTTTCCCTCTCCGCTCCAGATGCTGCAGGAGCCCAGGTGAGCTAAACAGGCCAGGAAGGATGAGAAAAACCATTACTGAGTTTTCTGCACTGAGGAGACATGAACTTTGATAGAATCCCCCTGGCTGTAATAGCAACTACTGACTTCACCTGCTTTGGATTCTGGGGCTCAGCCTGCAGCCCCTGTGGCCACACATGGCCAGGCAGACAGGCTCTTACAGCAAGAGCTTTTCTGCTGTTTGCTAGCAAGGAAAAAAGCATTTTTGTACCTTGGCTAACCCTGACTACACAGCCTAGGGCTGTGTGCTTTATGGCTGAGCCTGTAAGAGTGTCTGCAGCTGTCATAGAAACCTGCAGGCTGTCTTGTGCACTAGAGCTGCTGTAGAAAATGATGCTCTGTTTTGGCAGAAAAGAGGTCCTGCAAGCCAGGACCAAAGCACATCGAATGATGTGTGACTTTTCCCATCCATTTAACAAAGGTGTTTGCTGAGGCCTGTTGGAAATGTATGGCAGATTTACACGATCCAGAGAGACATGGTAATATACTGTTCGTGTGTGCTGCTGCTGCTGCTAACTGGATGTTTGTTTAAGCCCACAGTACTGCTGTTTCAACACAGAGAAACCTGCATAAATTACCCTGTTTTTCCTGAGGGAAAAATGATTTTTCTTTAAGTTTCACAGCTCTTCAGTACTGGAGACCAAGAGACCTGAGGCCAAGTAACCTTGCAAAAGCCCTTTCAGGGTGTGCCCTCATTAAAGTTTGAGGGGGCCATTTTGAAGGGACTTTCCTGATCATCCCCTCCTGGTGCTTTTTTCGCACTGGGGAGTGGAGTGTAAGGGGGAGGGGGAGCAATGTCCATCTGGGAAAAGGACAGAGCTTTATTCCAGTGAAGCAAGGCTCTCTCCATCTGGTTGGTTGTAAATGCAACACAGTGAACCTTGGAACTGAACTGCACCATACAGGCATTCTGTAACCTGAGTTAGGGATGCAAACTTCTTCAAAGGCCAGCTGAAAAAAAAATTGGCTACTGTTTTCATGAAGTACTGACCAAAAAAGTAGCTCCCAAAGAGATTAACAGTTGCCCATACTTAGCCATGATTCAGCCTGGAGTGATATGAGGTTCCAGTTTGCTGTGGACTCTTGGATCAGGATGCAGCTGCAGCATCTCTTCTGCACCTCTGCCACGGCCCAGGACACCTACTCAAAAATGGGTCCTTTTATCTGCTATTTGGCCATTCTTCTTGTGGGTGCTTTGTTTGCTGCCACTGTTAAATGGAAAGTCAGGCAGGTGCTCTGAGGTTTGGGGATCTGTCCTAAGATTTAATTGAAAAGATTTTGCTAAATTTGTTTGCCTGTGTTTAAAATGAGAAAAGTCCCCTGAAGGGAATAAGACTCTTAAATTCTGCCACTACTGAAGAATTTACGTGCTCTGAATTTTAAGTTCAGGGTTTGGTTGTTTGCTTTAGTTGCAGGGAAGCCTTACATAGATTTTCTGTTTCCCTGGCCCATCACAAAGCACTGATTTCACTGTCCCCCCAAGTGCTGCTGCAGAGCTGCCTCATCAGGACTCTGTTTCCAGAGGAGTTTTCATAAATTGACTCCCATCTTTGGGCTTCCTGTGGCTTTCTCTGGGGAGGAACCCTGTGACCTGTCCCAACCTCTCCTCTCAGCAGTGCACAAACGCGGGATGCCAACCTTAACAAAGAGATCACAAAACTTTGTTAAACAAGGTGACTTAACAGAAACAAACGAAAACACCAAGTGACACTCCATGGGCCACTTGCGTGTCCGTGGGAGTTACAGGGGTTCCAATACCAGCCTATAACACTCTCCTGAGGAGAGCTGGGGAGGGTTGGAACTGCAGCTACCAAAATCATGGGAGGGATCTCCATGGAAAAGAGGGAATCCAGAGGGTACCCATGGTGAGAAGCAGCACTGCAAGATGCTCTCCACAGCCACAGCTGTGGTCTGGGTCACCCAGGAGTGATCACTGCTCCCCTCTGCAGCAGAGCTCTGATTGCAGAGCTCACAGGGATGCTGTGATCACTCCTGGGCTACCTCTCATATCTCAGGCCCTCCCAGAAAAGTTAGCTTGAGTCTAATGATAGCTTATCTAGTTATTTTAATTAGGTATATAATCATTAATAACCTGCCTTAATTACAGGTTTTCTTCTAATGTAAAAGATTCCAATTAAGGTTCATTACATGGAAAATCTGTAGTCTGTTATTTCACTCTTAAGATCATCCAGAACAAAGAGAGGACATGCAGATGCTGAGTTTCTTTTAAGGGCTGTATTTTAATTAATTCCAGCTTCTGAAACAATTAATGGATTTACTCATAGTATCTCAGGAAATTCATGCTCATCTCTAGAGAGAAATTGCCATGAGCTCAGGGAAGATAGGCTACTTTTCTTACACATTACTGAGAACCAAAATCTTAAATACAGTATGGAGCTCATCTTGGGAATTTTGTGCTGGTGGCTTTGCCTGAAAAGACTGAAAATTCCCTCAGGGTAAAGAAATCCCCTAGGGTACTACCACGGGCAAACATGTCTTAGAATTACCTGGGAGCTTCCTAACATCCTGGATTCAGCAGGAGGGAGGGTCCTTGGTGTGGTGGCAGAGCAACAGGGGTCACATGCCATCCCCATGCTGCCCTAGGGACAAATCCAACACTTAGCCATTTGCTTCCTTCAGCCGACCACTGCCTCCAGCAGGGAAGGCACAGTGGGGTTGATCAGCCTTCCTGATCAAGTATGATCACCTGAAGAAGCATCTTGGCATCTTTTCCCACCCTCTTTGCCTGTAGAGCAGTGGTTGTTTGCAGTTTTGCCACGGGGAAATGTGGCCAGTCCCTCTCTAGAGAGGAGGCAGAGGGGGCCTCTCCTGGTCCTCACTCTGCAGTGCTTAGCAGACTGGAGTTCTCTGCTGCACCACAGACTTCCTATAATGCCTCATGTAGTTATCTAATTTCCCTTTGGGTCTCCTCCCTCTCAATGAAAATTGTTTCTTCTCTCAATAAAGTCTGGAGAGGGCTTCAGACAGCATTGTTTTACTGATTGTCTGCTTTGCTGGGGCTGTGAAGCCAAGTGCTACACAGATACATGTCCAAAGGGAGGAGGCAGACTCGTTTGCCTCTTGTAATGAGGAAGGACAGATGCTTCCATCACTTTTAAGGGGAAGTTTTCGTTTTACATTGCTTTCAGCCTCATTGACAGCAAACTCTTCTGAGAAACTGAATGTAAATCCTGGCTGTTTTTCCTTTTCTTGGTGTTGAGTAGATTAACCACAGACAAAGTCTGGAGACTGGTGGCTTCTCAGCCAGCCATTGATAATCCCCTAAATAGACATCATCTGTGGATGAGGAACGAGGTGGAAGGGTTTCATTGCTTCTTTCAAAACCTTTTAATATTTCATATTTTTGTATCATGGCTTGCTGAACCCTATAGGAATCTGTAGGAATGCCTATGCTTTGCCACTTGGAGCTTAATGCTTTGCACTAATATTCCTCCTCATTAGGAGGTTGATAAAAGCTTGGCTCTTGCATTTTCCATTGTGTGATGTGGAACAAAATGCAGTGGTTCATGGCACTTTTCTTGACCTTGTGTCAAATTAGGGGAAGAGATGAAAGGCTGATGCAGCTCCTCCTGAGCAAGGATGAAATTTAGCCTCATGTTCCCAAGCCAAGGACCGCATCAGCATTCTCCATAGAGCCCTGTAATATTTGTGTGTGTGTGGAGGTGGCTGTTCTGGACACAGATGGGGTTCAGAGAATGGTTCCAGGACAAGATCCGAGGCTGGATTTAGGGTTTTAATAGAATCTATGAAAATACTGCTCTGGTGTGAGTTGGAAAGTCCGATGATGCTTCGAGATCTGTTTCCAGCCTAGGAAATAATTGGAAATAGTGCTCTAAAGAGCTGCACTAAATGATGTAAATCCTAGATGACTAGAAAGCCAAAGGATTGGGGAAAACCCCAGCGCCCTTACAAGCAGGTTTCACCGAGCTCTCTGTGGCAGCCGCTGCCTCCGGGCTGATGCTGAGTTGCAGTAGCCGGGTGCTGCGGATGGGGACGGGGCAGCGGCGCACGGGAAGGTGCCTGAAGGATGGGATGTGCCCAGGAGAGCGGCCGTGCTGCGGCAGCAGCGCTGAGCAGCCCCGAGCAGCCCCACGGCGTTTTCTGCGCTGTCACAGGGCAGCAGGGCACAAGGCAGAGAGGGGAGCCTGCCGGGGGGAGCCGGGGGGATTGGCCACAGCACTTTGCGGAGTGTTGCGGGACAGGGACCAAACATCCGCAGTGCAACGGTGTCCTTGGGCAGCTGTGCCACCGCCGTTCTCTTCTGCAACTAATGCAAGCACTCCTTTCCTCCTAAAGCTGGAAGGAAGCCCTGAGCGAAGCTTCAGCTCTCTGGGGAGCTGCATCCTCCCCAAGCAGCAGTGCAGTCTGGTGCTGAAGTATTATAAAGCCAGACAAAGAACAGGTTGTTTCCCTTATTAACCTACTTTTCCCCAAATTTGTGCTGTGCAGTGATCCTCCTCTCAGTCTGCAAGATGCCCCATCCATTGGGAGTATTCTGCTGTGGCATCTGTATGATGTGTTCTCCAGGGGCTGTAGCTTAACCTGCAGTCCCAACTCACCTGATTTTCCACAACACTTAAAACCAGGGTTAAACTGCTCCACCTTTAGTCCAAACTAAGCCTTTCTGCTCTTCAACCTGTCTGGTGCTCTCTTGCACTCTTTCTGTTATACAGGTGTGCTGGCTTGAGACGAATTTGGATAGAAGGCAGGTTACAACCATTCCTCCCCCACCAGGTTCAGGGAAAAAAAAATTCCTTGGAGGAAAGTGAAAGAGATAAAATACCTATTTATTTAACAAACACACAGGAAAAGGATAATAATGCTGAATAATAAAATCTCTCCCTGTGGAGAGAAACTGTGAAAATTTCAGAGTCCTTCTGCAGGTGTGGTCTCTCTCTCCTCCTCCTCGGAGCTGGGTCGGTGTGGGCCCACCTCTGGGGCCCTGGGGGAAAATTCTCTCAGTGTGTTCTGATGTTGTTGAAACAGTCCAGAAGAGAAGGGAAAACTGAAGTCCCAGGGAAACAAAGTTCAACTCTCCATCTCCCTCTGGAGAAAAGGAGCTGAAAGCTGGCTGAAAAGCAAGCAGGGTGCCTCCTCTGCTCTTGCTGCTGCAGAAGCAGAAGAGTGTGTTTCTGTGTCCTTGAACAAGTGTTTCGAAAAGTTCGCCTGGTTTTTTCCTCTCCCTCCTCTTGGGCTCAGTTTAAAGGCATAGAAAGGCACAGGACTGATTCCTGGGCATAGAGCAGCGATAGGGGATACACATCATAAAGTCACCCCAAGACAACAGGTCTTGGTGACTCAAGACACCCAATTTAACCCAAGCTACAAAAAATGTAATAAATGCAGGTCTCTGGTCTCTGAGCTGTTCTCCAAACTTCTGCTCTTTTTACAGACTCATTTGCTTCTCTCCTGGCTCCACCAGGTTCCTGCCTCTCTCTCCAGGTCTCTACTTCTGCCTCTTGCAGGGATGCCTTATTCCATCAGGTCATAAACCCACAAGAGCTTCCCACTTGGAGGCCTTCCAGCTTCTGTTTCCTTCCTTCTTTTCTTCCATGTCTGTTTTTCTGAAAAACAAAAGGGAAAGAGATTAAAACCATTAAGAAAGTCTCTCTGGGTGTAGACCAGCATTTTCAAAAGCATCTCTAGCCATGAGATGCCTGCATCCTGTGGGTTCAACAGAGGATTTTTCCCACCCAGTTTTCTCTATCACCTGTGGAAAAGCATTACATGTTTAACTCCCAGGCAGGAATTCTTCAGTCAGTGACCTAGGGAGCAGAGTAGTACTTGAGCAGGGAGTGAGCTGGCTTCCAGCAAAAACAAGGAGCCAGGATGTCAGGGTTATTTTGTCACAAGTCTTTTCCCACCCCATTACAATGCAGAGCTCCATAGCTACATCACAGGGCAAGCAGCAGCCCATGTTCATCTGTATCTGTTTCCATGTCTCTGCTCTCCTCTAAACGATCCAGGATTTAATTGTAGTGTGGAGAGCAGATCTGCTGCTGAGATAGCTGGAGGAAACACTGGAGAGGGTGGCTCTGGCTGGGATCTCCACTCAGGACAATTTGTCTGAGCCATGGGGAGAGCTGCAGGTGATGGATGAGAAATGAGCTGGCAGAGGTTGAGCTCTCCTCTGTCCCTTCTCTCATCTCTTCTGGTTCATTAAATTATTAAATACATCCACCTATGCTCAGACTTGGTGGTAAAATAAGAGCAGAGCTTTGTCTCACCATGTGCAGCTGTGCCTTGAGTGATGTTGACTTTATCCCCCCATATACATCCTACCATGAGGTAAACTGGGAGCATCTTTAACTTGTATCAAAGAACAAGGTGGTGTTTGGAGGTCTGTGGAGAGAAGACAGCTGTGGTTTGCAGGCTCTGCTGTCCATGAAGCACTGTGGTGGACTGGGGGTGTGGTGATTCCCCAGGAGAATTGGCAGAATAATAAGGAGGTGCTCTCTGAAGGAATTTGGAAGACAGCAAACGCCAGACATGAGATCCAAGTGGAATTTTCTTGCACTCTGCAGTCAGATGAGCCCACTGTTTGAGGAGTGTTGATGCAGCTGTGTGCAGATAAAATTAATGTTATTGTATAGTTAATTTCACTGAGTTACTTGCTTTGGCTATTCCACCTGCTCTGAGTATTATGGTAGAACACCACAGCAGATTCTTTTCTGCCACTGTCTTGTATTTTCTCTGCCAATGGTATCTCTTTGTGCTGGACTCCTGAATACCCATGATTTCAGCTTCCTTGGGACCAGTTTCCCACTCCTGTGGCCAGGAAGACAGCAGCAATATTCACCCATGTTTTTCACAATATGCCACAAGAAGGGGGCCTCAGCTTTAGATCTGGTGATACATATTTATGTTCTGTAAAAATGTCTTGCCACAGGACACCCAATCCAAGTTGAATTGTGAGTCTCCTCTTCCCTCCTCAGGAAATTACCATCTGCAAGGGCACCCTGTCAAAAGGAGGGAGAGAGTTTACAGTGATATGCAAGTTACATTTAAGAAGAACTGAAAATCTCAGCCAGCATAAGGCAAACTCCAGAGTAAGCTGTCAGAACAGAGCAACCTTTAATATTCATGTATCTATTCAGGATGCATCACTGCATAATGTCTATTGCAGTCATCAGATACACATGTTTAGCACCTAGAAACAGTAAAATCACTTGTTAAAGCTGAAATGGAAATTATGGGATTGATTTACCTGTGCACTTCTGGTTGCTTTATGCCAGACTGGTGATATGAAGAAGGCATAAACCTCATATAACTGGCTGAGTAAATTAGATTAATGTCTTGTTCTCCTTTTTGGAAAGGTCTAAAGCAGACAAAATGTACCCTGAGCCTGTACAAATTCCTTTTCTTGTATGCTTCTTGCAGCCTTCCCCTGACACAGTTTTTATGATCTTTCTGGTTTTACAAAACATCTTTCAGCAGAGGTTTGTGAAGGAAGGCTGCTGGAAGGTGACTGCTATGAGGAGCCCTCCCTCATACACAGTGCACACATTGCAGGCCCAGCTTTTGTGCTTTTGGGGACAAGTCTGAGACCCCTGTGAACACAGTATTTTATGGGTTTTCCTTCCATTCCTGCTCTCCATTCGCTGTGGCATGGATTCAGTGGGAGCACAGGGCTCCCAAAAGCAGCAGTCTGCACTGCTCTAGCAACACCATTCCCTCCTTCCTCCTCTGCAAAGGCACAGAACACGTGAAGCAATTTTGGCAGCAAACTCATGGGCTTGCTGTTGGGTGTGGTGTTACATTCACAGGTAGGGATTCGATGCTCTGTTTGTTTTACGTGGCTCTCTGTGTTGAACTGTGCTTTGCTCCATAGATAAAAATACGTATCCTCGTGTATATTTTCGTCTCTAAGTGCTCTTTCTGAGGAGGCAAAGATGGAGTTTGTGCAATCACAGTGATTGCACTTGGCTCCTCTTCATTACAGTCCATTGAATGGTTTCTTAGATTTTTCTTTTTCTAACATAACTGACATTCTCATTTCGTGGGAAAAAAATCTTCAATTTTAATCTGCCAACAGAAAATAGCTCAGGTCACATCTTGGAATCCTCAGCATGATGTTGCCTTTATAAAACCTCAGTATTTGTTTGATTAGATGGCTCATGTAGAGCCAGTTTACTAATTTACCTGATACTCACAGTGGCAGTCCTATAAGCAGGGAATTTATCCAGTCTCTGATGATATAAGCACCTGTGGACACAGGCAAGGGACTGGACAACTGAGGGCTGAAGATGAATTAATGTGAAGGAGAGTCAGCTTGGAACAGAGTCGTGTCAAATGCACAAGGCAGATTGGAGAGTGAAGCTGGGAGAGGAGCATGTCCAGCTGTGGGTGCTCCTGACCCTGGGTCCAACCAGCCAGTCCATCTCTCCCTCTCCCTGCTCCTCATCATGCTCATTCCCTCATAAAACCAGCAAGTGCTGGTACCAAAACCTGTCAGACTTTTCTTTCACCACTGTGTGCTTGGAAGCCATGGACCATGCATCCAAAATCTCGCTGGAAAAACATCAGGCCATTTGCTTTACTGGCTCTCTCAGTTGTGGTGGAAACATCTTTGGGTTGGATCCAGCTGTGCAATTAGTGAATAAGCAGGAGTGTGAATTCCCAGGAACATTTATACCTGATGGGCCTCTTTTGCTGGCACCAGTTCTGCCCTGAAGCATTTGTTAAATTTAGTTGGAGCAGAGGATCTGAGCAAGTGCATTGTGGGAGGGAGACAATCAATGCCATAGGCATGTTCCCACTCCAACATGATTCTTCTGGATGTGATCCTTCTGGGTGGAGATACAGGGGCTCTTTTTGACTGGCAGGTTGAGAAGAAAGGTTTGAGCTGAAATTGGATGATTATATTAAGTGAGATGATGGTGTCTTTTAGGGCTCAGCATAAGTCCCAGATGATTCTGGCCATCATCATTATGTGAATTCACACACTGAATATTGAAGTAAAGTACTGAAGTGGCCCATCAGTGGGAGAAGATGTCAGCTGGTGCCATTCAAGGCTGGACTGCTGGAGCTCGTGATCCAGGAATGCAGTCCTGCACTGCACACCACACTTGCAGGGACCACAGAGGATGCTGAGCTCTCATTTCCTGGGAGACGGAGTCGTTTGAGAAATCTGACCTCACTTCTCTCCTTTCTGCAGCATTCTGAGAAAATTAACAAGGCTTAACAGCCCATAATAGTCTCATTTTAGCTGCAATCACAAATCAGAAGGTGCTCATCTTCATAGTGTTTTGGTCTTTAGCAGAACTGCATCAGGGGCTGATTTCTGGTTGGATGCTCTCTGATCAGAGCAGGTGGGACTGAAGGCAGGAATTTCAGAGGGCTTGAAGCCCCAGCAGTGCCCTTGAGGCAGCATTTTAAGTAGCATAATTTAATTAAAATTTAATAAGCAATCAGAACTTGTGCACGGCTTTGTGCTGGCATTTTTAAGCAACAAATGAATATCTTTATTGTAGAAGTTTATCTTTTAATTCAATTTGCATTAAGTTTATATAGTTTTGAGTCAAATTCTGCACATTTGTTTCAGTCAGCTTTGGCCCAGGAGGGCTGGGGGGATTGCAGGAGCACTCAGATGTGTGTCTGTCCATTTGAACTAAACATTAAATCTTTCACTGGCTTGTCCATCTTTAGATAGACTGAAGAGAATGCAGAAGACATGCTGACATACCTGAAACTGAAAAGCAAAATCCCGGTCCCAATTAATTTAATTTCAAAATTCCCAGCAACTTCAACAGAGCCAGGCTATCACTGAGAAAATTAATTTCATTTGGTATGTGTCTCTCTAAACCTTTCCATCCACTGCACCTGAACAAAAGCCAATATGGAAAAGCCAATATTGACAAAAAGATCCAAGCATGGCTGTCTTAGGTAATTTCATTTCTTGGCTTCTTCAGCTTCCCATGGCCCTGAGGATAAACAGGATCACTCATCGATAGAGACAGCATTGGTGTGCTTCAGCTGGTTGTGGCTACTGGCCAATGGTGTTGGCTTGTACAGCAGCACTTTCACTTTCAAGTCGATCAGAATGACACACTTGGTTGATTCTCAGGGCTCCTGCCAGCAGCACGGCATGGCAGCCGGGTTGTCTTCACTGTCAGTCGAACTGGGCAGGATGCTCAGAGGGGAGTGTCTGCCTTTCACATGGAGAAATCTTTAGGGAAGTCAGCTCTCATGCAAAAAGCCTTGGGAAGGCACCTATTTAGTGCAGCTTTGAGGAACTGTGGTAAAGCAGTTTGAAAGAGACATGAGGGAGAAGAAAGGTTGAGTAGAGCAGTTGTGTACAAAGTCTGTGAATTGCTTATCAAAGTTTCCAGACATGCAGGACCTTTTGTTGTTACCACAGATGAAATTTCCAAGCCTTTGGCCAAAAACTCCAGCAGACACAGAACTGCCATCCATTTGCCTGAAGAAAATATGACATCAAAGTTGGAAAGTTGAGTAGGTTGACCCCCATCCTTGCTGGAAAACTTTGCCATTAGTTTGCTGGAGAGATGCAAGTGGCTGCTAAATACCCCATGGAGGCTTAGTGAGGGAATGCCAAGGTTTACTGTAGCTCTCTGGCCATGGGAGTCCTTCAGAACCCATGGGATTTGCAGCAGATTTGTCAGAAGAGAGGCTGTTGTTCACTGAAAAATATTTCTGAAATGCTTCCCGATACTATGACAATTAGTAACAAACGTGTGGAGTGTATTCTGCTGAAAACTGCAGACCAAAAGGAGGTTTTCTTTTCCTCATTCTTCAGTAATTTTTCCCCCTCCCTTTCTGTTTCTGCATCTCATTTTTTTCCTGATGGATGTCCCTCAGGGGAAATGTCCTTCTGAGCCAAAACAAAAGACTGGGTGGATTATGAATTTTTGTTATTAGGATCATAAAGTCTTTTTCTCTTATAATTTCCCTCCCTTCTCTATTATTTCATGTCCTTTGTTTCCCTGTGTTACCCTTTCTCAGAGAGAACCATCAGGCCTTTACATCTTTTTCTCCTTTCATTCCATGCAAAATCCTGTTCAGAGTTCATCAGTGCCTGCCTGGAGGAGAAGGAACATGGGGTGAGTTTGAGGAAACTCTTTCATGTCCCAGTGAAATGGACTGAAATGGATTTTTACTTTTGGTGGGCATCCTAGGGGATTACGACACAATAATGTGGTGGCAGTGATCTTGTTTGAGAAGGCAGCACTTCAGATTTGTTGGGAAGTTTTGATATCTGAATAAGCCAATGAAAACCCAGTATCAGAGTTCCTGGGGTATTTCCAGCTCCATCTACCAGGACCAGGATGTGACTCAAAGTAAAAACTCAGAGGAGGTTCGGTGTTGAGGTCTGCAAGGGGCTGATCCTGGTAGATGGACCAGTCATGTGATCACTCAAAATGGTTAAATATCCTCCTGTGCTTATGTGATCTGGTGGATGGGACTCAGAGAACTCTATTCCTTACAGCCTTTGGCACTCCCAGTTTAAATAATACCCAGCAGGGAACTTGTGTGGGTTGGCAGGACAAGGATGCTTTGGGAGAGGAAGAAATTGTTTCTGTGGTTCCAGCGAGACTTTCTGGCTGTTATTTCGCAGGAGCAGAGATCTCTGCCTTGCTGTTGGTGCAAGCTTTCAGTCATGATTTATCCACACACAGTCACATGGCCCTTGTGATTATTTGTGCCTGATGTGGTTCACAAACTGTTTACTGTTTTGGTGCTTCAGTCTGCCTCATTGTCTACTTAGTGCTGAAAATATTGGGCTGCGTTCCTGGCCTCGGCTGGCTCAGCTCTGCCTCTGTTCCCTAATTGAATGCAGACAGCTCTTGAAATAAAATTTCCGCTGCAAACGCTTCCGCTGACAAGTTCAGAAAATGCTGTCTGGGAGCTCACTTTACTCTCTGTCTGAGAGGTGTCTGTCCCAAAGTCATGCCTGCCTATACAGCTCCTGACTTAGAGAACCCTTAAATATGACAGGACACAAAGAGGATTTTAATGAATTCCTAAGGAAAAAATGAAAGAAAACAAAGAAAAAGCATTTTCCGCCGTGTTTTAGGTGCTTTAGGAAAAAAGCTGCAGACAGTTTGATGCTGCTGTTTCTCTTCATGTTATACAGATACTTTTCACCTATGTGAGTGCTGAGTTTTGGTCCCAAGCTGTTTTTTTCACCAGTCTTAACTCATCTTAAAAAAAAAAAAGAAGAAAAGAAGATAAGGGGAGTCTCTGTGTGTGTTCCTAATACAGACCTGTTACTTGTCCTTAACGCCTGAGTCCTTAGGAATGTTCCACTATTTTTTGGTGTGATTTTTGAAGGACTGCACTTGTTCCTTCCCACAGCTAGGGAAAATCAAATCTGATGATTAGTGCTTTGATTCTTCTGGCAGGTTTATACTGCTGTCTTACAACAGGCAATCCTTAACCAGGTGCTTATTTTGTGTTATATATGTGATTTAATTCCTCTGTGGTACCCAAAGAAATCAAATGCTCTTCTTTGCTTTGTATTATATTTTTCTAATGCACAACAATTTAGTCCAGAGGATTTACAGTGGGCCACTATATCTAGGTGTGCAGGAGCTTGGTAGAGGCGAGATAAGTCAAAGTACAAAAGCTTTGTGCTTGTATTTCAGAGCTGAAGGAAGAGACAAGGTGCATGGGCTGGGCTGCAAATTGCAGAGAGAAATAATTTTGCAATATTTCATACTCAGTCACAAGAGGAGGCAATGGAAGAATCTATTTCTCCAGTGAAGCAGAAGTCTTCTGCTTGTATTTATCAACATTTAAAACACACCTCTAACTGTAATTTCTAGCATGCCAAATGAAATTCCTACCAATCAGTCGCTTTGTTGCTATTAGTGCTGTTAATAATGTAATTTATTCAGCTAAAGGGCTCCTACAGAAGTATATAAAAGTGGAGAGATAAAAACTGTGTCCTGGAATGATACAAACAAGTAAAAATGGGCTGATTACATAGGAGCCTTGCTGAACTGGTGGATCAGGTGAGCTTTGCAGGCTTTTTCCAGGCAGTCTTGGTGTGCTCAGAACTGAGCTACTGATTTAGAGACACTTTAACCAAAAGGCTGAGAAGGTCCCCCTCTGTGAGAGGGACACAGCCCATGCTGGTGGGTGACAGCTCTCCAGTTCTCTGCTCCAGGGACCCCTTACTGCCCTCTTTCCTGCAGCCATGTGATTCTGCCCAGTTTTACCCCAGTGGATGAGGCTGGGCATGATCTGCAGGCAGAACGTCACAGGAGCACTGATGAGTTTGTATAATCCTGACTAATCCAAGGAGCTCAGGAAATTACATTGGATTGTTTGTACACAATAGGAAGGACCTCAGAAGGTTTAGAGTCGAATGATTCTCTACATTTGAGTTGATGCAAAGCTGGGCATCAACTCTTCCAGTCTTGTTTTCTCGTAGCAAAGTGTGAGGCTCATTACAGTGACAGGTTCATTTTGTACTTGAGGGCTCTTGAACATTTGGCCCTCAGCATATTTCCCAATTATTTATCACTGCTGCTAACAGCTGCTCTTTTGCCCTTGATGTTTATTTAAAATGTGTTCTTCAGCCCCTGGAATAGCTCTCTTGGGCCTGCCTATAGGGAGGCACATGAGCTATGTTGCAGCCCACAGGTTTTGTCTGAGCTCTGGAGCAGCCAGGCTGGGAGAGTTGAATGAGAGGGAAATTTGCAGCTTTAAGGAGCTCTATACATGGGCACTTACTGGAAGAAAATCAGCATTTTATGTGTCCTGTGGTTCATCTATCACTAGTAATTCATTTTACAATGCATTAACTGACCTAAGCCTATTCCTATTGTGCAACAGACAATCCTTCTTTCTTGCCTTCACTTCCCTACAGTGTGTCAAGGGCCTTAACTTGTTCTTATTGGATTTATATTTTGTCTTGTTTAGAAACTGAGTGTTTAAGGGCTAGTTTTCACAGCAGCAGAGCATATGCAGCAATAAACATCATCTCCAGTTGATTAAGCACCATAGCTGAGTTGTTCAGCTTCCACAGAAGCTGTTTATTGTAAGTATCCTCCAACTCTGAGGACATCATTTTAATTATATTGCATGAGAAGGAGCAAAAACAATAAACCAGAACATTAGAAAAAATTAAAAGATATAATTTTCCTTCCCTGAGAGGGAGATTTCAGTGAAGGTCAGAGTAGATTGGAGGTGTTTGTACAGCTGGGAAGTGTTCTTGAAAGACCATTTCCCAGTACTTTTTTTTTTTTACAGAGGCTGCAGAAGACATTAAGGATAGGACAGGCCATTTCAACTGATCTTCTGAGGCCAGACTGTGAAGCTGTTGTGAATCATGCTGGTGATTTCAGAGAAATGTACTGCACAAGCTCACTATTTGTCAGTGCAAATAATGTGTTTCCAGCTTGACCAGTGGAGTCTGGCCTTGACAGGGTGACAGTAATGGGAGCAGCTTGCTTAGGCTTCCTTGCTATCTGTGCTGAAAGATGTGAGAACATTCATTTCTATTACTGCCATTCTGAATCTTTTCTGGTTCCAGATACCAGCTTGGACATTTGTCTTTCCTGCCATGTGCTTGAGACAGGCAGTGAAGAACTGTAATAATAATAATAATAATAATAATAATAATAAAAGGTTTAGCAGGACAGGCATGGGAGGACAATGTCAAAATGAGACTTTTCAAGCACATCAATCTCTTATTTCAGACACATCCCTCACCTTTCTGAGCCGCCAGGTACCCCCAGAACTGTGAGCAGCTGTGGCTGTTCTGGCTGAGCAAGGTTGGGTTTGGCTCTGTACCTTCACTTGACTGGTGCTGAGGGGACCAGCTGTGCCACCTCAGAAGGCAACCTTTTCCTTTTCCTGGCTGTTGTGATTGTCTCCTCTTTTGTAAAACTGCTTAACTGCCAATTAAACCCTGCTTTAAGTTAAGCAGTGCCAGTCCAAGGCTGGCTGATCCTCTAATAACCCACAGCAGAGAGGGCTGTGGCAGTTTCTGCTGTGGAAGTCTGACCTTAGGCCAGGCTTGTTGAAAGGTTTGTGAACTTTCCAGTAAACCTAGTTCTGAACAATTCCAGGCTGTGTTGGCCAGGTAAAACATTGGCTTCACAGGCTGCAATTTCTGCCTCTTTCCTTCCTGCACAGTGTGCTCTGAACCAAATAAACCCTTACAATTTTCACAGGGATTTCAAAGGTTGCTGGTGCTGGGGCCCTTCAGGGCTGGTGTGAGGTAAAAAAATGGATCCAGTTTGGCATGATCTTCTTTTGAACAGGGATATTTTGCCTGGCTCTAATAACAATGACTGTGAGGCAGTGGGGCAAGATCTGTCAAGAAATGTCACCCAGTGGTGCCTGGTCCTGTGACCAGGCTATGAGAAACACTTTCCTTGTCCTCCCCACACCTTCCCATTGCATTTAATGCTCTTATTCAAAAGCACTCCCTGCAAACACACTCAAATATACGCCACTACTGTCTTTGCAGTGCCCTTTAAAAATCCCGTTTATTGCAAATCTTGTTCAGTACAAAGCTGCTGGAGGCCTGTGAATTTGCCTCTCCTGAGACAAGAGTATTACCAAAGTGAGAATCCAATATTTTTCGGAGGGCTGCGATCATCTCTGCTGCTATAGGCCCCACAGCGAAAGAGCCTGCTCTGTGATCACAAACAATACAAACAAGAACAGCCTGCAGTCACATTACTTAATGCCAGCAATTTTTGCTACTTCTATAAATCTGTCTTCTACCAGCAGCTAAACGATGCTGATGTTGACAACATTATTTACTCCTTGATGTTTGAAGAGTTGCTCTTTCTCTAGCCACTGGTGCAAGCATTTTGAGAATGGCGTCCTAACTTGGAGAGAAGCAGAAAAGGAAATGGTGCCTCTCCAAGTAACACAGCTGTGGCTTTTTGCAAAGGCGTGAAGACCCTTCAGAAGAAGGACACAGCTCAATTCCCACCCCAAGTACTGCAATTTGTTTGTGGGAACTGCAGGAAGAGCTGGAAGAGCTTCTAAACTCGTCACCAAATGCACTGAACAAGGTGGTGTTGACTAAAACTGGTCCTAATCCTGATACTAGTGGATTTTCTGTTCACCCTCCTCCACTAGAAGTGCCCATCATTCCTGACTGCTCCTTTTACACCTTTGCCACCAAGCTGTCCCTCTGATTTGCTAGATCTGGTTTGCAGTTTTCGATTTGTCTAAAGAACATCAGGTATGCTGGGATATTGCTATATGCAGAGCAGTTATGGGAAAACACCTTATAGTGAAAACAAAAGAGAGTTTGTGGTCTCCGAAGAGTCCTCATTATTTTTCCTCCAATGTGGAGAAAAGTAGCAAGGCAGCAGCTGGGCTCTGCAGAAGCACAAAAGCAAAAAGCAACAACCAGGAGGAAGTTGCAGTGCAGCGACTTTGAGACTCACCATCTTCTCAGGGATGTTTTGTGGCTCAGATGGCTCCACTCCACCCAGAAAACAGGAAGGCAACAAAACCTATAATGCAGAGAGTCTGGGAATCACATATTTTAAGGCTAGAAGGTGACTGTGAATCATTTCATCTCAACTCTTTCATCTTGCCAGCTCACAGAGTGCAGACTTGCACTCCATTACATTGGCACAAGACCCATAACCTTTGTGTGATCATCCTCCCTTGCTTTAAAGACTTTGAGTGAAAGACACCTCCACAAAGCTGTAGACAAACAATTTTAGTGGGTAATTGCTCTTGTAAAAAGCAGATCTAATGTTTTTTGTATGTACTCCTTTACCTTTCTTTCTGTCTTTGAATATATTTCTAGCCTTGGGCAGTGACCTCCCTTCAAGTTGTTGTTTGACTCTTTTTGTAAGTTTTTTTCTTCATTTCAAATATGTGCATTAGTCCTGATATAGAATACATTAATTAAAAGATTTTAGAACAAAGTTAGTGTTTTCTACGTAAAAAACCCACTTGCTGTAGCTATTTCTTTCTAACAAGTTCTTCCTTCTCTTAATTTAAATAAGCCCATGTGTACAGAGCCAGGGCTGTTGTACTCTTTCCCAGTATTTCCTAAGGAAAACTGCTGGCCACAAAACACTTCACTAAGCTGGTTTGACTTGACCCATATGGCCATTCTTTCAATGATAAGAGTATAAATTTATAGTTTCTCCTTTCCCTGGGAATTTTCTCTCAGTTAAGAAAAAAATCTTTCTATCTTTCCCTAGAGCCAGAGATGCTCTGAAGACATGTAGGAACAATGAAATTCTCATCCTCAGCTGTTTGGATGCATTTTCAGGCTGCATGAATCTTTCTGAATGGTCTCCCACCCATCACATTTTTGTCAAATTTAATGCAAAACTTCTAATTTTTCTATTCATACAACACCTTTTTTGCTACTGTTTATCACAATTTCATCATGCGATCTAAAGTCTCATATAAATGCTGCAGGAATCTGCTGAACTTGTGATTTTATTGTCTGCATTGCTTTCTTCCTTTTTGCAGCAAGTTGAGTGAAAATTCTCTCATGTTCCTCATCACAGCTACACTGCTTTTGGTGTGTGCCACTGCCAAGAACAAAGCTGTAGCACTTAATAACAGAATTTTGTCATAGTCCTTATCTCTGGAAGCTACTCCAGTTTATCATTTTAATAGCAAATGGAGTGTTTTACAGAGTTGCCTGATAAAAGATCCCATAAGCATCTCTTTAGGGTTCTATTCTTCTCTTTTCCTCTCTCTTCAGCCAGAGCTTTCAGGGACTCTGACTTCCCCCACATCTTTTTAAGGCCAAGGTCAAGCCGAGTGAAAGCTGCTGTGGGACACCTCAGGTGTCAGACGTATGACAGAGCTTTGAGACAAAGCAATAAAGCAGAGTACAAAGGGTCTAGAATGAACTAACAATGTCACGGTGATGAAGAAACAAAAGATGATGGGCTCTGGTGAAAAAATCCACTGCCAGTGTGCATTGCAGTTCAGGCTCCAGCCAGCTGGAATGGAGAAGAGAATGAAGGTTGTTTCTGTCTAATTTTACTACCCTTATTTCTGTTTCATAGAATGAAACAATCAGCTGTGATTTGTGTATGTTCTTCACCCAGGCAGGTTTCAAAAACCAAGGAAAACCTCATTTAAGTGGATGCATAGAGAAACAGCCCAGCAGCTACCAGTAAACAAATGACCAATTCACATTTAGAGTGCCCATCCATCCTGTGTTATGGAGGATGTCGTTTAGCTGCTATGTCATGTCCCTTACACAGTAATAAATGGTTAAATACATTTCTGATAAGGTGCAAAGTGTTGCTCCAATCTGTAACAGGAAAACAGCCATGTCAGGGGTTCCAAGGAGAGTGAACATCCTGAAGTGAAGCCTGGCAAATCAGTTTTGGGGTTGTGTTTGTGGGGGGAAATTACTGAGATTGCTTCTGAAACAGGGATGGTGGCTGTGCTGGTGAGCATTAACCTGCAGTGGGGGAGGTGAAATAAGAGATGATTGATGGGCTAAAGGGAAACACAATTTTGCGTGAGAAAAGGTCTGCAGTGCATATGGGAATTTAGGGGCAGTGTAGTACCTGGCTTGGAAAATTGTGTTGTCTGTAGTTAATAAGGTGTGGATTTTTTGAGCTGAGATTTGCTTTGGTTTAGAACTTTCCCTTATTTCAAATCCAAGGGGTTGGAATTCATTCTAAGTAGGGAAAGGATTGAGCCATGCAAACTTGGACAACATCAACCTCCATGATGACTTTGTGAAGCTCTCAGGCCACGGACAACCACAGCCTAAAGCTGCTGTCATTGACTTGCAGAGTTCAACATGCTACAGGCCATGTCCTAGAAATGTGGTCCAACCTTGTCCTGGGAACCTGAGCTTCCAAACATGGGCCACAGCTGAGTTTTACAAGTGTTTCCTACAGTCTGGTACAGAATGAAAAAGAGAGAAAGAACTTGTTGCCTTACACTGTAAAAAATGCATTGAATATTAGTAATGAATGAATGGATGAAGGGTTTCCATCAATAAAATCTACTGAGATGAAAACATCAGCACTTATTTCTCAGGTTTTGTGAAGGGTGTGTGTTCAGATGAGTCTGAAATGCTTCTAATTAATGTTATCAAAAGTGTGACATTTAATTAACTCAGTAACACATTCAGCCTAATGATAACACATTTTGATTCACCACAGGCAGCACTGAGCTCTCCTGAGCAACTCCAAAGGTGGGGAGGACTGGGGCAAGGAGGAGAGCAGGAGTGCACAGAGATACACTTTTTGCTGCAGAAAGGCAGAGTGGCAAGAGAGCTGATTATGTTGTCAATCCCCATCTCACATCAGAGAGACATTCATGAGTTCAGAATACCTGTTATCAGATATTTATAACAATAATCTATTTTCCCAGGCTTAATTATTGTAGAAGTCATTTGCCACTGGAAGGAATAACAACAGGGTGCATTAGTTTCGTATTCTCGAGTCAGATCTGGTCAATGAAACGGTGCCTTTTTGACATTGAAACCTATTGCAAACATTTTCTAAAACTGAATCAGCAAATGAATTTTTTTTTTTTAAATTTGAAATTGAAATTTCTGCTGTGTCATTCAGCTGATCAATAAGGAGTTATCCAGAAGAAGTAATGCAAGTGGGAGGGAGAGAGAACCCCACCTCCGCTGCGCTGTTGCTCCTGGTTTTGCTAAGTGTGTAACTGATTAGTCAGGTAGCAGCATGAAATTTCTTTCTCCACAATATTTATGTAAATTTAAATGCTTTTCAGAGACATCTTACTTAGTTTAAATAAATAAATAAAATGAACTAAGATGAACGGGGACTATGCTTAAGCATCCTATAGATATTTGATCACATGGGATGCTTCTGCGTCTCAGAACTACAATGAAAATATGCCATTGGCCCTTTAACTTTTTTAGGACTGACTCTCCCACGCTCAATCTATGACACGAGTTCTTAAGTGCTCTCAGAAATAGCAACAATAATTTGTTCTGTGTGCAACCTGCCCAGCTGGATGAGGTAAAGAAGCTCACGAGTGAAAGAGAAGTTTTCTGAAGGTGTTTTTGATGACTCACTCTTCATTGCAGGAAAGCTACAGGCAGGAATGAAGCTGGGAAGATGGGACTGGAGAAATTATCCAAGAGACCCAAGGACAGAGCCGGGGGGGGATGCAGCTGAGCAAAGATCAGCACAAGGAGTATGGCAAGCCACAAGTTCACAGATGTTGTGCCTATCAGGTGTGTTTGGTGGCAACTCATTAATCCATGCCCTTGGAGATTCAGGTCTGCAACTTTTCCCTGACTAAAACTCAGCCTCCGTGGGTTTCTGTTTGTATCAGTTAGGAGTGGCTTCAGATTTTAGGTGGGACATCAGGCTGTCAGTCAGGCCAGTGCTGTTCCCATCTCATAAATGGGTGCTGAGGGTTTGAGGGTGAACGGGCTGAGGAGGACAAGGCTGGGTCCCTCCACAGGAGCTGACCCTGGCAGCTGTTCCAAGCCATGGGCTGCATCATGGGAGGCGGACGGTGACTTATTACTCCTTCAAGGAATTTTATGTGCATAGTAACAGGCAGAGGAGGACCGCAGTGTCCCTGCAGCAGGACCATCATGGCAATTACTGCCAGGGTTACACTTCCACGGCAGAAGTATGCATGTTAAAAAGGGGGCTGTGCATGGGGACGGGACCCACGGACATTCTGGCATGTGAGAAATGAGTTGAAGGACCGCAAACAATGGAGCCAAGGTCCCTTCCCGAAGATGTATGAGGGGGTGTTGGATGCCTGGAATCTCATTGTTGTGGGGGTTTTGTTCTTCCTTCTTTTTCCTTCTTTCCTTGCATGCAAGCGGGAAAGGGGCGGGGAAGGAGGGCGGGAGTCGCTCCACTGCCGTGCTGGGTGCCAGGCTCGCTACTGCAGTACCGTACTCAATATTCTGATCACCTTGCAAGTCAAGGAGCCTTGTGGAGCCTGCAGTGGTGTCAGAGTGAAAAACGAGCCACGCCATCACGCTTGGCCAGGCGGTGGCTGCCTGCCCGCAGCGAGTGCCAGCCTGCAGCGTCTTCCTTTGACAGAAACCCACTCTGAACGGGGTGGTGGGCTGGTGTCCGGCGTTTTGTTTTTGTTCGTGTTTATAACACTATTTCCCAGCACATTTAAATGAGAGGTTTCACTGCAGTGGTTCACAATGCCGGGGGCTTGAACTCCTTGTCTCTTAGGAGTCTTGGATGCCTCCCACGGTTTGGCAGTCATTTGTGAAGAGGTAGGAAGGAGTGGGCTTGGCTGAATGTGGTTTTGGATGTGTTTTCTTCTCCCTCTGTTGCTGTTTGACATGGAGTGAGCTGGAGGAGGCAGTTCCCCGCAGTGAAAGGCAGAAGGAATGCACCAGTGTTTGTGTACGTATCCATGTGTGGAGCGAGGAGCTGGCTTTTCCATAGGGAGGAATTGCAGTGGTGAGAGTTACCCAGACCCCTGGGTGCTGCTAACCCAAGCCATTGTCTTTTATTTCGTTTATTGTTCATGGCAAAGGCATTGCCTAGGCAACCATGATGCTTCTCCACTCTTGACTGGCGCATTCTGCGTCATTGGGGTGGGACACAGAGCAGCCGAAGGAGCAGGACAAGTGCTGCTGCTTGGCTCAAGGCACTCAGAGACTGACAGTGCTGGTTAGAGGCAACTGCACATCAGGAAAATGCTGCTCAGGGTTTTTCCTGTGCTGCTCTGTCACTTCACTCAGAAGAAGCATGCAGCACCTCCTTGTTATCCCAGGGCTGGTCCATCTACTCATGGCTCGGTTGGGTGCTTCGGTTGCAGTCTGCTGTTCCCCCTGGCATTTTGGTCATGACATCTAATCTCTGCAGTGCTCACACAAATAGTTCTTCGCTTGCAGCAGCCTCCAGCCTGCCAAGATGACTTTGTGCCACCGCCAGGGAGGGAGGCAGAGGGAGTGACTGGTTGCCTGTTAGGTTACACATTCCATTCCCAGTGCCTTTCCTATCAGCGCAGCTGCTAGAATGAAAATCATTCCTTCCCTCGTGGCTAGAGAACTGCCCAGTTATGAAGGCTTGTGATGGTAACTTCAGGGCTGACCCACAAATAAAATGATCCAATTGCTCATCCAGCCCTGGAGAACAAGGAAATAACACCCTCTGGGAGCTGTATCAACATCAGCATGACCACCCTGCATGGAGACTCTCCTTTATGTCTGTCCTCTGAGCTTAGGACAAGGTTCGCAGTGTGGAGGGAAGAAGCCCTCAATAAAATTAATTTCCATCATGACCAGAGCAGTGCAAGAGTTTCTATTTGCACAAGGCACAAACACAATTATATCCTGAATATGGAAGCCATCTACCAGCTTGTGGTGAGACCTGCTTTGATCTGCTCAGGAAATTCCAGGGTGGATGTCTGTCCGTCTGTTAATCCATCTATCATTTAGAGAGGGAAAGAAAGAAAGGAGAGAAAGAAGGAAAGAAGGAGAGGGAGAAAGAAATAAAGAAAGAGAAACTGCTTATTATTTCTTTAGCTGCAAGTCCCTGGAAATCATTCTGCATACTAATTTATTACAAGTGGCTTAGGCTAATGGAACTGTGATGATGTGGAGTCATGAGGCCAGGAATATTTTATTAAAAATGTGTTGACATTATAGCTAACCATTCAAGCTTGCTATCCATTCCTGTCTTGGGATAGAACGAAAGGTGGTGTAAAAGTTTTGCTGCTCAGTGTACAGGTCACATACAAATCAGCATTCTGGCAAAAGAATACAAAATGTTCCACAATGTGGAATTGCTCTCATGAGGACATTCTGAATGACCCATTCAGATACATTTCTTCTTAGAACATCCCCTTGGGTCCAAGCATATAGTCAAAATGTTTTGAATTTTTAAAGCTCTTGCACAGTTTTGGGGTTTCTTCCTGTGAATTTTTTATCTTGCTCTTTTTTTTTTTTTTTTTTTTTTTCGCACGTTCACCATTTTTCTACCATCCTGTGGTGGTATCAGCTCAGAAAATCTTCCTGCAGGGTTGTTTCTAAATCAGTGTTTCATAGTTTTCTTGTTCTCCAAACTGCTGTGCTACCAAGAAATTCATGCCTCTTTCAATTAAGTATTTATGGAAAGGGGATGATAAGACACTATCTAACAGAGAGTGGTTAGAAGCGACAAATTTTTAGTTTTGAGTGAGAAGAATGAAGGAGAATCTTATGCTGATAACAGAATTTTTTTGGAGGTGATGGTGAAACCTGTTCAGAAATACTTGGTTTGGTCTCTCTGAAATATTTGATTTCACCCAAAATATAAAGCTACATTTTATTTTAGGTCTTTAAGTGCAATTTTAATTTTTATTGATGCTCCCATACTCTGGCTCCAAAATAAAATCAAGTATATTTATATAATGTTGAATTGAAATGTACCACAAATTTCTAAACAATACTTTTTGGGGCAATAAATACTGAATTAAAATATTACAACAGTGGAGAAATAAATGACCTTTTTTTCCATTCACTGAAAATCATTCCTGAGTCTGCCAGGAACCATCATAAATTATGCACTTCCCTCTTCAGGGGAGCTAGTTTTAGGCATAGGTTTTGCAGCAGTTGTGTGGTTTTGCCCCATCTGCTCCCAGGGATGGAGAGTTTGTATCGTGATTTCCATGGCTGGCTGAAATGTTTCTGTACCCAGGGAGGTTGGAGCGAGGCAGGAGCCAGAGCCAGCCCTGATCCGGAGCATCGCTGGCGCTGGGCACACAGCACTCAAAGTGATCTTGTCACAACAGGCTGCTCAAAATTTGTCCTGATGAGAATTTCCTGGAACTGACAGGAATCCCTTGAGGGGGAAAGAAGGATGACTGGAAGAGTGCCAGGGAGGTGCTGCTTTCTCAGGTGGATGGAAGCATGTCCTCCACGTGTGGCTACTGACACTGGTGATTCTTCTGACCCTAATTATAGCCCTGATGCTGGGCTTAAGGCCAAAGGAACACCCTCAGCTATTAGAAAGTGTGATCCCCCTCTTCCCACCCATGTTTCTACATGAGAAGAGAGTAGGGGATTCTTCCTGATCCAGGAAGATGTATATTTAAATGATGTCCCATTCCTGATTGAGCACTGGCCAGCACCAAGTAAAAAATGGTATTCCCTTCTAGATTTAATTTTCTTCTGGTTTTTTTTTTTAAATCTCACCCCACAGCAAATGAGTGAAGTGAACTGCACAGACAGGTCCAAATTAGTAACTGGCTGGAAGCGTGCCCAGGGGCAGCAAGCACCCGAGGGGATGGGGAGGTGGTGTTAGGCGTGGACGTGGAGCCCAGCTCCCAAGGTGAAGCTGCCCTTCCGAGTGCAGGCAGGCTGTATGTGAGATCAACACCTCCTCCTTGTTGGGAGTCTTGTGCTTCAGTGTACTAGTTTGAAAGCAAACCAGTGGGAGGCACCAAGTCAGAATAACAATTTAATGGAGAAATTAAAAAAAAGGAAAAAAAAACCTAAAAGAAAACACTGGTTCAAACTGATAGAGTCAAGATACGACCTGAGTCCCTGTTAGGCAGGGTGGTGGTAGCAGTCTGGTAGAATGGTGGCTGCAGTCCTCTGAAGTGGTGATCCTGTAGAAAAAGGATCTGCTCTTCCTCCAAAAGTCCAGTGGGGGCTGTGTAGCTCCTGTCCTCTGGAAATCCAGTGGGAAGGGTTGTCTCTGGTGTTCAGAGTCCCAGATTATATCCACGATGGGATGCTTGGTTCCTCCCTCTGGGTGGAGCATCTCACAATGGGGTAATGAGTCATGAGGCCAAGTGTTGATTAGGCTCATTAACAGAAGATAGTCCGGAGGGAGTTATCTCTGAGTCAGGCGGTAGGACAATGATGGGCAATTAACAGCAAGATAGTCTGGGGGGAGGAGGCAAGGAAACACTGCCCCACCTGATTCCAACAGCTCATGAGGATGGTAATAGAATACACTGCAACCCAGGACATTCAGCCTTGCTCTGGCCCTGCTTTTGACCCTTTTGCTTCACTGGGTTGTAGGGCTGATGGGAGGGAAGCAAAGCTAATGAACAATGTAATTGTCAGATATTTTGTGAAGAAGGCTACTCCACCACCTCAAATATATCCAGTTTCCTCTGTACCTGTAGCTCTCCGGACACTTGATCATTTAATTATTCCTCTCTGGCAGGTGCAGGGCCCCCCTCTAGTGACAAATGATTTACTGACTCATGTGACTTGTATTCAGTATGTAAGTTCAGACTGTAGCCTCAGCTCCATCCCCTGGGCTCTGCTCCAGCGATGCAAGAAGGAGAGGGAGCTGATCTAAAGAGTTAAAGAGGGTTCTTCTTGCATAACGAACAGAAAACTGGAAGGGAACATCCAGGCCAGTCTGCAATCCAATAAACCTGAGTGTCAGAATCCCAAAAAACTGGTTGTGAGCAGCACAAACCACAACAGCCTAGTAGCTGCTCTGGTCAGTATGCCCAGGATGATGACCAGAGGTATGGGGAGGGTGTAAAGATGACCCAAGTATCACTCTAGAACATCTTTCCCATTCAAGTTGCCTTAAAAAATATTGAGTTTTGTTCTATGAGGAATTTCACGTCCAGTTGCCTCCCTGACTCTTCAGAAGCAGGGAAGTTGGTAGCTCTGGTGCAATTGTGGTAATGGGGAAATCTATAGACTCGTAAAGTGAAGTGTTCCATTTACCTCTGGACCATCCCATGGAAGGACATGGATCATTCCATCAGGAAGGTGGCTCCAGAGGGCTTTTGGGAAGGCTATCTATGTGCCCTCTTGACAAAAACTAGCAGAGAAGCACTTGAGAAACCATCTACACGGAAAAATACAGTGCCAGCATTTGGTCATGTTGCTTTTAGGAGGTGACAGTGAGATGTGGGCAGGGTTCCTGCTACTGCATTGTGAAACCTCACCTGAGCTGTGCTGTTGCTTTATTCTGCATTTCTCTTGGGCTACCAGGCAAACACCAGGCTGCTGTCAGGCTCCATGGGCTGGTGTGATCCATCTCCAGAATGTCCATGCTGCTGCTGCTGCTGCTGCTGCAGGGAACTGCACTCCCCTAAAACCTCCACGGCTGCTGCCATGACCGACAGCAGCAGTGCACCGTGACTGGGAGCTGAGCAGCCTTCTGGGACAGACACTGCCCTGCTTTGGGTGATTCATGCCTGAATAATGTCCTTTCACTTCCAGAGAGAGGTGGTGTGACAGGCGCGCGCTCCATGCGTTCCGACAGGGAACCTCTACATCAGCCGTGCCAGGGAATTTGAGCAGATCTGGGGCTCCAGTTCCCTTCCAAATGTGACAGGGCTGTGTAAATAAATAATCCCAATCTACATAATTATCTCTTTTTCAGGAAGTCATCACATAAATCAGGCTGATATCAAGGGATGCTGCATGTGGAATTCATGCATCCAAAGCCGGGCTCTCCTCGGCCTCGCTGCCTGGGCGCTTTGAGAAGGGTGAGATTTTGTGCGCTCTTGAACATCACAGATTTTCTTCTGAGGAAGATCAAATGCTTGTATCATTTTCACCAGAAAAATGCTATCCACGGCAGACTTCCAGTGGTGATTGAAAGTGTGAATTCTCATGCAAACAGATTCCTTTGCATACAGTCATCTGGGAACTGGGCCTTTGATTTTCATTTATTATTCTCCCTGGCAGCATGTTCAGTCAGTATGCAGATTTCCTCCTTCATTCAATTTTCAGTGGGCAAGAAGACTACAATTAGTCATATTATCATCAATGTGAATGAAAGGGAAACACTGAACTGGATCTTTACGAGCCTGCATTTGCGGCGAGATGATGCAGATTCATTACACATGAGTAAGGTATTAAAAAAGAGCTTCAGGCTGACTGCACTTGGCTCCTTACTTTCTCCCTCCTTTGTGGACCTTCTTGTCTTTTGCTGCTATTCCAGACCTTCTCACCAGGTCAGCCTAGACAGGAGAATGGCTGGATGGGACAGACTTGTACCTTGCAGAACTGATGAGGACAAATAACACAGAAAGCTGGCTGGAGAAGCAGCCAGAGGGTTGCTGAGGAGAGACCACTGCAAGCCAGGCCTAAGTGTGTTTCCAAAGATGCCTCCCACCTGAGCCTTGCTGATCTGGGACCTACGTGCCAAAGCACACAGCTCAGAAGCTGGTTGTGCTGCAAGACAGGAGATAAGCACAACAGGCAAGGGGATAAAGATACACATTTTACAAGCAGGATTTTTAGGAATGGAGTAAGGAACTATGTTTTCTTTTCTCATGAACTCATTTCACAGGGTTTGGATTGAATTAGCTGTGTTGAAAGGAGGATTCAGATTTGTGGAATTTGTCTCCGTGCTCCCTTGCATGCTATCAGAGCTAATTTAGGTGTTGTGTGTACTTGCATTGCTCTGAAGGTGTTGAGATCTCTAGGGCACACATTCACATGCTGGAACTGATTCTGATGCCTCATTTGGTTAGAAAAAAATTGTAATTTCCCTGATTTATAAGAAGAATGGGGATTTGGGAGTTGACCGGAGTGTTGTGCCATGCTTATATTTCCATGCTGTTAATAAATCAGAGAGAAAAAGAAATTAAAGACAGATATTTTCTGCTTCCCTCATGCTGAAACGTTATTAATTTACCAGATAAATTCATTTGGGATAACCTTGTAATTTCCTCAACTTCATATGGTGACATTTCCATGGCTTAGCAAGTCCTCTGGCAGCAGCGTGCTCTGACTCCACATATTGGTGAGGATCCTCAAGGTGCAGATTAGCTGAGTCTCTCCAGCCCTGCACGAGGCCACAGGGATGCAGCACAACTTCACAGAAATCAGAGCAAAGAAATGTTATTTTTCCACAAGCAACCACACATGGGAGTCAAGCATTTTGCGTGGTTTCTCTGAAGGCTAACAAGGAATATCTGAGGGCTGCACGCTCAGTAACCCCAGTGCAACCCAGCTGTTCCCAGCACATCCCTGCCTTCCTGGTTTTGTGAAACATGTGGGATGCCCATGCCTTTGGGACTGAGCCACCATTGGGGTGAAATGGGCAGAGCAGACACACACATGGAACATGACTGCAGGACTCTTGTTCTGTTAGGAAACCAGGCAAAATGAGGCTTCACTTCCAGCAGGAAACTGCTGCTTTGACTTCTAGCTGTCCTTGTTTTATGGACCCCTTTCTCCTCACCAGGATCCTCCCCCAAGCTCCCTTTTTTTTGTTTTTCCTCTTCTCTTTCTACATTTTGGTTCCTATTTCAGTTTCCTGGTGTGATGTTTATTGCAGTAATGAATGCAGGGAGTCACGTGGCTGGTGGCAGGTACTGACCCTCCTGTCATCACACTGCTGCTGTCCCCCCAGCCTGACAAACCCAGCTGCTCTGCTGGCAGTCTGTGAGCCTGACACTGATGGTTTGCCTCAGTTTGGCATTGTGGTGCGCTCTCCCTACTCTAATTTGGGTGGTTTTGCAACCATCCCTGATGAATTCTGTAAAATTTGGACTGCTAACTCATTAAAGTATAGCTTTTAATCAGTAGGTTCTTCATCCCTCCCTTTTGCCTTAGCTGCTAATACTGTAAGCTATTTAAACAGTGGAATTGCAGAGCTATTGTCTGAAACTCTAGGTGTTCCAATTAATTAATGTGAATAGAAATTATACTAACCAATCTCACCCTGGTGCTAGGGCATTTGACTGTATCAGGAGACCACTCATATATTTCCTATTTTAATTTCATATTTGGATATGTAAGAGGCCCTGGAGTGAGTCTCTGAAGATGACTCCTGGAGAAGCCTGCACATCTGGATGATTGCTATGTTTAACCTGTTCTTCTGGCCATGGAGGAATCGAATCTCTGCTCCTCAGCTGGTGTGAGGAACCTGTTTTCATCCCTTATGCTTACCCAGTGCTTCCCAAATTCGATCTCTTGCACCTTCTGTTACTCTGACGAGGGTGAATATTCCCAAGCATAAGATCTGTGGATATTCAGCTGAAAGTAAATAAGATGTGGGGTGCTTTTTCCACCAGAATCCTTTGACCGGGCCATGCCAAATCTCACGATGAAGTGTGAACGATCCCTCCCTTTCACTGCTGAGTTTGTCCGAGATAGACCATGTCATCAGCACTGATCCATAGCATTTGCATTGTCTCAGCTGCACTTGTGGATGGGGGATGTTTAGCTGGGAGAAGGTATTTCCTCTCACAGTACTGTGTGAACACTGGCCAGCAATCAGACGTCTTGTGCAGATAAGGGCTAATTCCTTCTATTTTCAGAGACCAGAGACACAAAGGGAACAGCAGACAGAATTTGCTAAGCCAGTGTCTGAGGGAAACAACCTTCCCATCCTCTGGCAATGAACAATTTAGGCCTGTAGTCATGCACATGTAAATCTTTTAATCTCACACCCTGCACACTCCCCAGCACACTCCCCATCCTGGGCCTGCCTGCTCCCTCCTCCCCTTCTTTCTTCCACATCTCCATCTTCAGCCTCTTCCCTCCTGCCAATCAGCTGTCCCTAAGTCCATGGGAGTTGTTGCAGCAGGGTTCTGTGTGCCAGGAAAGATTATTTTTGACTGGTTGCCAGGTCTCCTGCTCTTGCTCTGGCACGCAGATAAAATGTTAATAGGGCCGAATGTATTTGACACTAAGGGTGAAACAGGCATGGAGCTTCTTGCCATCCATCTAGCAGCTGCACTGGCTGGGTCCTTCCAGTTCAGTTTTGCTTGCTAAAGAGGACCTGATGGGCGATTTTCAGGTTTGACCGAAGCCAGGGATTACATCTTCCTTGTGGCAGGAAGCTTAAGCAATGTCACCTGCTTGCTGATGGGTACGCACAGAGGAAATTATTTTGTAAGGACAAGCCTGGAATTCTTTTTGCTGGACCTGCTGATATGGATGTGGGAAGATCTGAAGTAGGTTAAAATGTGTTCTGTGTTCAACTCTGATGATTTTTGCAAGTGTTGAGGCTTCCCAGCAAGGCTGAGTGTTGGCTGAGGTTGGCCCAAGTACAGGACAGAAGTCGGGATCCACCATTCCTCACAGCACAGTTTGGGGCAGGAAGAAGCTGCTGCTCAGGTTCAGCCAGCCAAGTCTCTCCAGGTCTTGCCAAAGAAGAAGGTCAGAACTTTTCCTACATTTGATGTGGCCAGCAAAGCAGAAGGAGAATGTTCTTAATTAAGCCCTGGTGAGAGTGTCTCTGCATCTTGACTGATAGGATTGCATTGCTTTCATTGTTTTCTCTTAAGGTGAATTCCAGCCTGAAACACATCTGGCTGAAGATTGTTTCCTTTTAAAGTTCCTAATGGAGAACTTCCTCTGTAAATTCTAAAAGTAGGTTATATTTTGGCTTTGGCAACTCCCTTTGCTAAGTCAGGAATGGTCTCATTCCAACCACAGAAGCAGATAGAAATCTGAGGAGAGGGCAGACAAAGAAGGTGCTGCCTCTTGAGCAAGGAAGGTTGGGGGATCTGAACTGACCTGATTATCCACCTTTCACAGCTTCTGGTAAAAGCCTGATAATCTATCTTCACAGTGGAAAAATAGTGTCATCATCCCTGATGGATTATTCCCTTCCACTGGTGTAAAGTGGGGAGGGATGAAACCTCTGAGGTGTGGGACTGGTTGTTGCTGGACAGAGGTTTGCTACGGCCTGTACACACCTGGAGCATGTCCTACAGGCATGGTAATTCCAGGTGACCAAAGCTTTGGTCCGGTGCAGAAATACAAGCCCAGTAACTGTGTTTTTCTGCAGAGTAGCAAATAATTTTGTTCCTCAGATGCATATGCCGGACCACTTTTCATTGATAATTATGATGCACTCGAGGGAAGGAGTCTTTTATTGGGGAAATGCATTTTTTTTCAGACAGCATGCAGTTTCTCTCTTCCTTCCCTCCCCCTCAACAGTATGCAATAAACTCATCATAAGATTTATTAATGAACTGTCATGGTGATTTCCTTGAGTATCTTATTTAGCTGGAAATTACTCTAGGGACCATACCCTGTATATGCTGAAATCAGTGGAAAATTCGCACCTACTTCAAAAAACTGTAGGTAAGACCCGTGAGTAATTAGGGAAAAACAAGAGCTCAGATGGTACCATGGGCTGGGGGACAAGCAGTGTTCTAGCAGGGAGTGAGGAGAAGCTTGGATACAGCTTATTAATAACATCATGATCTCCAGAGGGTCTCCTGCCCTGTGTCCAGTGCAATCACAAAGCAAAAACTCAGAAGAGTCTTGGCCTAGAGCAGGCAGATACTGGTGATGATTGTGGCCTGGCTTACAATAACTCGAGTGAGTAGGGATCTTCCCTGGGAATACTGTAATTGAAGTATTTCTCATTTGGTTCAGCAAGAAAGAGACAATATTTAACATGTTAACCTATTAACATCCGCTTAAGCATTGCTAAGGGACAGTGCCAGAACTCTGAGCTCTTAAAATGCTGCCCAGGTTGCTTCTGAGCTTTCAGGATTGATCTGAAAAGGTTGGCAGAAGTGAATCTCTAACACTTGCTGCCATTAAAAAGTGTCATTCTGGGATGCAGGGAGAATAGGAATGATGTATATGGTCAGGAATGAGCTTCAGGAGGTGACAGGAAAGGCAAGCAGCAGCTGCAGGTGGCAGTAGTCTTTGTTTTAGAAAATCCTCTCCTCCCTTCTCCCCTCTGACTGATTTAGCACGTTTGAAGGAATTACTCACAGAGCAAGTGCGAGCAGTGTGGTTTGGTTGCTGGGTCCCAGGAGGATGATGAGCTGTGCCTTTGCAAGTGTGAACATTTTGAGCCTGGTGCTCCTGTGCTCAGGGACTGCACAGGGCTGCTGTGGTGTCTGGGGACACAGCTGTACACCTCGGTGTGCTGATGCCATCGGCCACCCTGGGGAGCGTGTGGGGCTCAGCCTCGTGGCACAAGCTCTCCTGGTTCTGGAGCAGTGGAGCTGCAGTCAGGGCTTGACTGCTTCTCTAGGAGAGCTGCAGTGTGAGTCTGTGCTGGGTTGTCACTCTTAGTGCTGCCACACACTGAGCACCTGTCCCCTGCTCCTCTAGAGCCACCACATCACCTTTTTTATGTCTTCAAAGCCTCCTGACTCCTCACCATGCATTTTGCCCTGGTGACTTTTGGCTCCTTTTAACATTAAATGAGTGTCTTGCTTTCAGAGGTCTTTGAGTGTTGATAGTTGAGGAAGATCAGCAGCCCGCCAGTACTCTGGGAGGAAGAGCACGTTCCCTCTCTCACATTCCCACTCCTTGGGAGATCTCTGGATCTGTTTTTGGTATAAAGTGTTAGGGAACGGTGTTTATAGGGAAGCCAATTCCCCCTAGAATGGACACAGGACTGTTGCTACTTTATCACTGAGAGTACCCAGGTGTAATTACTTTGAAGTGTAATCACTGAGCAATCAAGAGGCAATATAATTGGTACCTGGATGCAGAATATGTAATTACTGTGTTGTGTAGTGACAGGGTATTTGCCAAGCATATCTTCTGTAGTTACCAAGTAATTTAAGAGAATTTGCATGCTATTTCTTGTCTGAGAGACAGAAAAATATCACCCAGCTGAGATCTCTGCAGAGGACTATAAACTTTCTGCCAGCAGGATTTGTAAGCTTTTCCAAGCAAGCAGTGTTGGAAGAATTTGCTTTCTGCCTTTCCTTTTCTTTCCAATACAAAGGTTCTCTGCCTGCACAATGCTACCAAAGAAAAGTTTCCTTTTATTTCCTGCCATGTGGAACATGTGCGTCAGCCAGGAGATTCATTGGGAAGAGAGATAAATGAAGAGAGAAAAATTCATTTAATGAGAGGGATAAAAAACCACCCCAAACAGCAGGCTTTGAGATGTCAGAGCAAACTGCCCCATCCCCATCAAAGCCTGAGCTCTGAACATCTCACTGGGGCTTAAAATGTGGGACCTGAGGCAGGAGAAGTGAAGGATGCAGCTCCAACCTGTGTGTCACCAAGTGCAGAGGTGGAAACTGAGCATGCCTTTTGTCCGGAGTGCCGTGAGCTCAAAGGACAGCTTCAGCAGGATTTCTGCTGTACCGCAGTGGGGAACAACAAAATTTATGGCTGTACCTATGCTAATGACCTGCAGAGGCAAAGCAGCCATTTGTTTCACGTAGCCCTTGTTAAAGCACAACAGCATCTTTCCCTTTCCTCTCGGTGGGAGAGTGATTGGTGTTTACAAACTGTCTTTTTCTTTCTGCTTTTGGAAATACCCTGCTCTGGTAAATCATGGAAAGCAGCCTGTTAGAGCTGTGTCCTCATTGACTCGGGATTGGGGGGGGCAGGATCAGACGATATACATCACTGAGGTAGCTCTTTTCATCACTGCACTTGGCCTTAATTACATTATATTGCCCTCTCTAGAGAAATCTCCGACACTTTGGGCTTCCATAAAGCAATAGTTTATCTTCTTTTTTGTTAAATAGTAGCTACTCGTTAGGGCAATACAACATGCTGCTTTTCCTTCACCTTCTAATGAGGTTGTGCTCCTGCACATCCTGAGTATAAATAAACCAAGGTTTTGGTACTTTAGCTGTTGAGTTTTTGGCTTTACCTAGGAAAAAAAAAACCACCACCACTGAAACCCAAAAAACAAACCAAAACAAAACAACCTAAACCCCCCCCCAAAAAAAAACCCCCAGAAAGCAGATATATTAGATATATTCTCTTCTGGTATCTTTTGTTGCTGTTTTGCAGCATTTGATTTTGGAGGAGTTGCTGTTTTGTTACTGATACCTTGCAGCCAATGCTAAAAAGGTGAACCACAGCCACCACATTTTCTGCAAAATGAACTTGTCTAATCCTTTGCATTCAAACCAGCCCTCACCTCTCTATTGATAAATACAGCTTATGCTCCAGTCCCAGGGAATGCAAATACTGTTTGCAGAAATAGTGCTATCCTGGCTACTTCTCATTATCGTGTTTTTATTGCCAGGGATCCTGGAGCTTTTTAGTAGCTACAGAATCAATAATGCTGTGACATTCATACATTTCTCAATGCTACTGTGCGTGGTGCAGCATCAAAGTGCTGGTTCTCAGGGGCTCTACCTGATAGTGATACTTGTGTACTCATATAATCCTTTTTATCTATAGTTTACAGATCTTAATTAAGATTTACAATGCTATTGTGAAGTGGATCTTCATGTCTGGGCAGACCAGCACGGCCAGATGCTGGAGAGGAGTATTTCAGAAAAGCTCAGGCTTTTTGTCAAAAGCACTCAGCTCTCACGGCAAGGAACTCCTTGGCAGCCAGGCTGCTTTGCAGGGAAATCTGCCTTTCTCTGAAGCCAGTACTGGAGACAGGGACTGCCACCCTGGAGTCCTGACACCCACCTTTGGTGATAATTCCCTGCTCCACTTGTTCCATTTTTTTGCAACGTTTTCTAAAAATATTTGATTTTTGAGAATCTGTTGCAACCAAGCCTTTAGCTTCCCTCCCCCTCTCAAATCTGTGGAGGTTTTTCTTCCAGACTTCAAAAATAACTAACTCAATAGTTATTTACTAAACAGCAAAAATAACTAAATAAATACAATCAGTTTGATTCACTCTAGCTTCTGGAAGCACTATTCTGGAGACAAGGAGGCTTCCAATTTCCTACATGAGTCATGATGTTCTTGGATTCAACCTATCAAACTATATCAGCAAATCATATTATATAATGTAATATAACAAGACACAACTGCCTGTGTTTAACCTAGAAAAGATTAAAAATCATGTCCTACCATGGTCATTGGGCTGTCCTGGCAAAATTGTCATTCTCTTTTCTGCCCAGCTGCTGCCCCTGCTGTCCTCCCCAACCTGCTGTGCTGGAAGAAAAGTGCCATTTTTAGGAACAAAGATCTGAGCAAGTCTGGTAACAGAGAAGCAAGTCCTGCTTGTGCCACTTCCCTGGTTTGGAGGCTGAGTGCTCTAAGGTCGTGTCCAGGGTTTTGTCTTTTATAATGATGAGGAACCAACATCTCCTGGTTGAGAACAGATGCACTCACAGTGATATGGGAGTAGGGGGAGGGAGACTTTTGAACTGCTAGTGCTGCCTTGTTCTCAGTTTACATGTAAAGTAGAAGGAAAAGGGATGTGTAGATGTGATGAAGAGTCATTGTCCTTTTATTCTTCACCTGCACAGAATGAGGGAATTTGGAGTTTTTTAGCTCTGTTTCTGGGTCTTGCACTTGCCTGGTGTAAGGCACAACCCAGAATTAGTCTGGAGAATCTCTGGGAGGGGTTGAACTGGGGATAGGAGCATATTGCTGTTGTTTCTCCTTACCTTGGCCTCTGGGGATGCAGGAGAGGCTCCAAGTCAGTATTACAGCCCTGGTTTCTGCACCCTTCTACTCAAAACCCCTTAATTGGAATCATCCATTCACCTGGGCAGTATTTACTGACTGGTGGTCAAGAGGAGCATTCCACAGTGTTTCTGAGAGACGAAAGCTGTGACCAGGGTGCAGCTCCCTGCAGTTTCCTTGTGCTGGCACAAGCCTGGCTGCAAGGGCTTCGTGTTTTTAACCAAAGTCTGAGGATATGGGAATGGAAGGAGAAACAGGCTTCAGTCTTTCAGCTTTCGCATTTCCCCCAGGGATTTCCCCCTCTTCTCTCCCAGAAAGATTTCCCCCTTTTCTCTCCCAGCGAGCAACAGCTCAGGAACAAATTTATTTTAGCACCTGTCCATCCTTTTGTCTCAGGTGTTGGCCTTGGCAGTGAAAAGCATCACGTTTGTTTGAGGGGCAGGCATTAGGCAGGAAGAACAGGAGCCAAGCAAGGCTTGTTTCAAGGGTGATTAGGAAAATTGTGCCTTAGGAATCACAGTCCAAGGGACAAATCACACCGAGCAGCTGGGGCATTAGTGCAATACACGATCAGGCAGGGTTGGAGAGGAAGCAGTGAAAGAGCCTGTCCAGGCTTCTGTTAAGCGTTACAATGATGCACCTCTCTGCAAAGCCATTATGGAGAAATGTCTCAGGAGAGAAGATTTTAATATATTTCAGCATGAGGTAAATGATCCCATGCTGAGAGGAGCTGGCACCCTCTCTGTGCCAGCCTCCACCACGAGCAGCCAGTCCCCAGGCAAAGCCATGGCTAGTCCTTTATGAAATGCAGCATAGACTCCGGCATTAATATTGCTTTGCTACCAGTTATGCTTAAAAAAAAGAAAAAAAGGGGGAAAAAAAGGGGCAAAACTACCAAACAAGCTCTGAGAACAACAGCAGCAGCAGCAAAATCCTCAAGCTGTGCTGGAACAGAAAGTAATTAAGAAATATTTCATATCTCCAAGCGGCCCTGAAATTTTTATTCCTGTGCATGAAGCTCGGTAGGCTCCTCACGGGCGGCGGCTGCTGCTGCTGCGTTTCAGTGCAATAAATCCTGTTGCCTTTGGAGCCTGACAGCCAGCCCAGGATGTGATCAGAAAACCAACAGGCACTCTCTGTAGGTTTATTCCTTGCCTGCATCAAGTCTGCTTATACCAACCAAGCCACTGCTCCCGGTGCAAACCAGTGGGCAAAACCCTGACCTGTCTTTGGGACATAAAGATGAGGAAGGGGGGAGGTGGTGTCAAGAGAAGGGATGTAGAAAGTGGGAATTCAGACAAATAAGCTCCCATTTGCAATACTTCCAGCCCAAGCCCAAGAGTCTCACCCAGCCTGAGTCCAGCCCTAGAAGTATTTATGGCCCTGTGAAGGCTGACAGATCCAGAGTTGAACTTATCTGGAATAAATAATGGTGTGCTTTAATCTCTCTTCCAATGAGCTGTGTCAGTGCATCCCAGACCGTGCAGCCTGAAGGACATAGCTCAGGGCTGTGCCTGGCATGGGGCTGCAGGACCTGGGGCTTGGTGTTGGTGTCCCTGGGTGGCCCTGCCAGCTGTCACCCCGCCTGGGTAAGCTTATCTGAGACCAAATGTCCTGCACAGTTGGCAGCTCCTCTGGGAGGGAGGCAGGGGAATGGACAGTCTGTTTTTCTTTCTCCTATTCTTAATCATAAAAGAAAGTGTTTCTAAAGCTGTAACCCATATTATTGGGTTCTGTTCTAAAGCCATTAACTGCAGGAGAACCTCTAGTTATACCTTTGGATTCAAACTGTTGTCTACAGGCTCAATTCTTGCATGTCTGAATCCTAGGGAATCCTCTTCCTCACCCTCCTTCCCAACAATCTGAGTCTCCACAAAATTCAGAGAACCTTGTGCATCCAGAAGGCTTGTGCTACAACCATCCTACAGAAACCCAACAGAGCAAGTCTCTCCAGCAAAGAGCTGGAGCAGTAACAGTTATTAGCAGCTAAGCCCTTACATGTCACACACCAGGGCAGGGACAAGACCTCTCTGGGGATGTGACTGTCTCTGTCTGAACCAGGTGGCTCCTCCAAGCCCTTGCTCATGAGTCAGTTTGTAGTTTGTGAGTTCCATTTTCTTCCTTTTCCTCACGTTTGCCATCAGGAGAAGCAGGATGGATAGGATGTGGGGGAGTGACTCCACCCACTTTTTTGTGTTTCAAATTGGTTTTGAGTATGAGAAAATAAAAACAGTATTATTTTTAATCAAATGCTTCATTCTGACTGCAGCTTTTTACTCCATATTTTTGCAGCTTTTGCAGCCTGGTATAACTAAAATTTTGAAAAGGAAAAGTCATTTTAAGGTGAAAGCCCTTTTTTATTTAGAGCCAATCAAATGGGACTTCACTAATTATTTATTTTCATTAAGGACTTCAGCCAAAACTGAAAGTTTTTCTTTAGGCACTTTCTTGGGTGTTAAAGGCTCATCTTTTTTTCTAAAAATATGAAACTGGAATGGTGCTTGGGTACCTTCACTCTGTGGATGATTTTGTTCCTCTTCAAGTGTCCACAGCATAAAAGAAGCACATTGTTGGACCTTGAAAGTTTTCTCGTGAGGTTTTCGCTTGAGGAATGCAGAGGAAAGGCAAAGCCCCCAAAGCTCGTGGGAGGTGCTGGTTGAAGGCTGCTTCTCCTGGGTGTGCTGAAAGCTCAGCGCTTCCCTCTGTCCAGCTGCAATGTCCAAACTGTGGCAGCTGCCAGGGACTGGCATGGTCGCAGCTCCCTGGGGACTGCAGGCAGCCACCCTGCTGACAGCTGTCCCCCTTCTATCCCTCAGAACACTGATTCAGGGAAACAAATTAAGTCCATCTCTTTCCTGCTATTTCTAGTCCTTTCTTCTGTATTTTCCCTTCCTTCTTTTTCTCTTTTTCTTTCCCCTTCTCCTTCCATGCATGAACTAATTGATGTCTGATCTATTCAGAGGTTCGGCCCTAAAAAGTAACCTTCACTTAACTGCTCACATAACTTGCCTGTCACTTTTGATAACAGTCAGGGCATCATTTTTGCAAGTGTTCAACAGTAAAATTACTGCTTTGCTCTTGTCAAGCAAATGAGCCCTGAGGCCTGTGTGAAAACCATTAATGATGATGCCACGGCGGGACTGGTGCACTGGGCAGCCTGCAGAAGCACCGCTTCTCAATTCACTGTGCCCCTGCTGAGCAGTTTAGGTTTAATTAACCTGCATTAATGCCTGCTGGGATAGCATTTTCCATGCTCCTTTTTCAGGGGGTCAAGTGGAGCCGGAGACAGCTGCTGGTGTTTCAGGTGCCCTGCGTACGTGGCTGGGATCCTGGAAATGTTTATGGCTGTGGTGTGGAAATAAACTCGGCTTATTACTCTCATAAAACTGGTGGCTGTAGCTTTGGGCTTTGCCAGACTTGCTGAGCTGCTGGAGAGAATTACTGACAGAACATAAACCTGCTACAGCGCATGGTGCTGGGGCACAAGGCTGTGCTGTGAGGTGTTTGTAGGGATGGAGGGCTGCAGAGATTCTGCAGGATTCTGCAGAGATCTTGTGGGTGTTTCCATCCTCCAGAAATTGTTTTCCAACTGTATCTATGTGGTCAAGTAATGAAACGTGCTTTCTAATGGGAAAGGACTCTGAGATTGGGCTTTGTGTTGCTGAGTCTGCGCCCAGCTGTTATCGGGAGGGTGAGCATCTACCACAACAGTTGTAATTATAGTTACAAAGCTGCCATTTTACTGATTAGTAACAGGCAGAGGCAGGGGACTGATCCACACCTGACACCGGAGTTCAAGAGGGTTTTGAGATCTTGAAGACAACAGGCAACATAAATCCTATTTCTTTAGAAAACTAAGCTTCAATGGGGCTCTACTGGTTTGAGTACCATTCCTCTTCTGCAGAAAAACATGCAAAGCTTAACTTTATTCTTGTTTCTTTACCATTTATGTGTCCTAGAAGGAATACAAGTCCAAGAATCAGAAACTTGGACAGATCTCCCTGCTTATGAAGTTCAGATGAGACATAGGCTTTGTCATCAACAGTGCTTGCTTGTGTCTTCGTGTGGCTTGATGTGTGAATGAAAGGAATTATGAGTGAAGTGGTCATTAGCAGGTATTTACATAGGTTAATTGCATGGGGTAAGGAAAGATCAATTTGATTTTCAGTGGGGCTACTGATGGAGACATCTTCCTGACAGAGCTTCATGACCCCTTTCCTTGGAATTGAATTATAGTTTTCCGGTCTCAACAGGCTGTAGCTAAGGATTTAACAAGCTTCTAGGTCATGTCAAACCTTGCTTTTGTAGTTCTGGGTATTTGGTTTTGATGTGCCATGTCTTCTGGGTGCATTTATTGAGTTTACCCTGGTAGTCCAGTGAGGAGATTTCTAAGAGGGGAAATTGCCCTCATTCGCACATATAATGAACTTTAGAATCGTAGAATGCTTGGGTTTTAAATGGACCTTAAAGGTCATCTCATTCCAATGCCCCTGCCCATGGAAGGGACACCTTCCACTATCCCAGGGTGCTCCAAGCCCCATCCAACCTGGCCTTGAACTCCAGGGATGGGGCGGCCACAACTTCTGTAGGCAACCTGTGCCAGGACCTCAGTGCCATTCTGGGTCCATGGTGAGTGACTGTGGCAAACTTTGATCAACAAAGATGAACAACAGATGGGTTTAGGGCATCTGAATACTTCCAGTCTATTTAATGGGCATTATCTCATTATTGCTACCAAAGGCCCATGGTCACTGTGTTGCCTGGGCTAAGTGTGAGCAGTTGTAGCTCATCCTGGTTTTCCTGGGTCAAGCACCACCCTACTCTTAGTAAAACCACTCCTGCCACTCGGGCAGGCTGGCGTAGAGCTGGTTCTGTCATGTCTCCATTAGTCTGCCATCTGCCACCTACACCAAACCTCCCCCTGGCCTCAGTCCAGGGCTCTTGCAGGCTTTGCAGATGCTCAAGCACCCCAGTGGCTGCAGGATGGGAGTTTAAATAAAACAGAGCATTGATGTGGAGATGAAATTAATTAATGTCCCTGCTATTAAATTACTGTCTCTAAGGGAAGACTTTTATTTTGCCTCTCAGATGACAGTGTTTCATTAGGGAAAAATACATGAGGTTTGAGAGCTCAAGCTTTGAAACAGTTTATCAGGTTTATTTATAAGTAAGAGTTGCCTCATTTTTCTTGTGACTTTAGGAGAATTCAGAGTTTAGCCCTGTATTTTTTGAGTAGGGAATTGCTGAGAAAAACCTGTTCCTGTGAACCCCTAAGTTGCAACAGAGTCCTACCCATTTTTTAAAGATCAGTCCTACCCATTTTTTAAAGGTTCTACACAAATCAGCAGCTGAACACCTCAGTGGGGCAGCCATTCTCTTATCTATCATTTATTTCCAAAAATGTATGGGCAAAGCTGCACACATTGGCTGGGTGGCCCTTCCCTGTGTTCTGGCCTTACCTTGCTTCATATGAGAAGTGAATTGCTTTGATTTTGTGAAGGTTTGTATGTTCCTTATTCAGGGCTATAATAAGAAGTGCAGCAAGTAGATGAGAAGTAAGGCAGTAGTTAGGAAAAAACCACTGGAATATGACTTGGAAACCTAAGGGAGAGTTGCAGGCAGAGACAAATGGGTCCACAGTTTTTGCTGCGTACCTGCTGCCCACTGCCCTTCCTGCTGACATTGGCAAACTTCTGTAGCTTGGCATTGCTGAACTGAATCAAAGAACAGCCTTTTGTAGGAGTGGAAAGATCAGGGTAGAGGTGCTACAGTCAGGAAGTACAGCAGCTGCCCATACGACTCCTAACTGCAGCCAGAGCTCTCACTTTCTCACAGTCAGGAGCATTTAAATAAATAAATAGCCTCATAGTAGACATCTCTGCTTTTTTTGTACGAGTTAGATGAATAAATGTACCTGGAGAGTACATATAATTTATTTAGAAATATAAGGATGTTGAATATCTGCAGAGAATGAAAAAATTTCCCAGTCATTGGGGTTATTTGATCTGCTAATTATCCATACTTCAGAACCCATTATTCACACTTTCCTGCTTTCCTCCAAGAAATATATTTGGCAGACATCTCTATATATTTTTATAGCTTTCTGTGAGATCAGCAGGAACAAAAGAGAAGAAAAATTCGAGTTGTAAACCATTAATAAAATGCAAATGTGCAACAGTCTTCTTTGTTTGATGTTTGCCAGTAAGCAGATTGAAACAGAGATCTCTGCTGTGTCAATATCCTGAAAGATTGGGGGAAAAAAAGTTTTTTAGACTTGCCTTTGCCCAGTGAAACAACCAAGGGCAAACTGCAGCTCTGTTTGGAAGCATGTTTGGCACAGGCAGCAATGGTGACTCACATATATTAACAGCAGCAGGGTTTTGGATCCCCTGCACCTTGCTACCACAATGCCAAGCTATTCATCAGCACAAACACTGTCTTGCACACTCTCCTCCAGAAAAAAAGCCAAACTAAGGAGGTCTTGGGAATCTCTAATTTATGCCAGGCTTGGTCCAAAACTTGCTGGAAAGATTGTCTTTGACTGAAAAGAGCTGTGGGACTACCTAGAATGGCCCAGTGCAGGTGGCAATCAGTCCCCAGTCTGTGTATCCCATTCTACACCCTGAACATTTTGCAGCATCATGGAGAAGGTCTCCTTTGGGATGCAAAACTGCTGGTGGAACAAGACAGTGCTACTTTCTGAGAGAGAGCTCACAGCCATGGCAGGGGTTACAGGGATGGAGGTTTGCTGGCTAAGAGAGAAGGAGTCTATATATGTCCCAGTTTCTTTTTTGGACACGTTGTTGGGCAGATTCCTTTTTGACATTAAAGAATTCATGTTGAGATGGCTTCTTTGCTGTTGTAATGCACCTCCCCTGATTGCACCTTGTCTCCTTCTTATGGACGTGGCTGCTCTGTTTTCCCCTGGGAACCTCCAGATGTGTCATGGTTGGAGCTCTATTCTTGTAATCAGAATGAAGGAAGAGCCCTTGATGTCCTTCAGAAGGGAGCACAGTTCTCTCTCTGGTGTCACCAGCTCATGCTGAAGATGGTAACGGTAGCAAATGTCAGATTCGCAGGGGAAGGCTGAGGGGATTTGATGTTTGAATTGAGGCACTGTCTCATCCTTCTGTGGGGTTGTTTCTGAATCTACACATCTCTGCTTCTCCTCCAGCGCTGTGGATCTGCAGATGTCCTTGGATTCCTGCAGGAGCAGGAAATAGCCAAGAAATGGGCAGATTTATCTTATTTGGTGCCCACTCAGTGGGTGCTTAGAGCAAGGTGTCACTTGTCTTGCCCTGGTTATGGTCATATTGTAGGGAATGTGTTAAAAATGCAGCAGCTGCTATTTGTTCTTGAAAAACACAGGATCTTGTATCAGGATAAAAATTTCCAAAAGTGCCTGGCCTCTGTGACAGCTACAGGCCAAAGAAGGACTTAAATGATACACACAGGGTTAGAATTGACCTTCACCAGACTGGATTTCACTCTCTGAGCTGCAGAATGGTTTGTTAGAATGGGATTTCTATTGCTTCTCTATACACTGGCAAATATGTCTTGTGTGTTTGGATCTGTGTTGGGGTCCCTCCCCTGCCGTGTAGCCCTGGGAGAGGGGCCCTGAGGGCACAGACATGGGGTTTCCCTGCCCCTGCTCAGCCTCGTTCCCATTGGTTGGTTTGTGTTCCCTGCGCGGGCAGAAGGACCCTTGGTCCCGTGACTGGAACAGTTCCTGGGCAGAGCCCCGGCCATGCGACTGGAGAAATAAACATCTCTCTGAAACAGCTATCAAGAATCTGCCTGTCCGTATATATTTCCTTTCCACAGGACTCCTGGTTTGATATATGCGTGTTGCAGGATCCCCACTGCAACATAATGGTGGTGAATTGTGAGCAGAACGATCCCCGATCCCTAAGCGACTGATTTGTGTGAGTAAACCCTGGAAACTCTGGATTTCTCTTCTTGGTTTTGCTTTGCTATTCCATATCTAAACCATGGAGGAACCGTGGGAAGACTCTTGGCTCTCAGAGCCGCATATGGACATTTATCTTAAACTTAAAATGATTCTTGAACAACGATTTGTAAATTTTAGCTTGATTCAAGCTCAAAAAGAACTGAAACACTTCCTGGCATGGTTGTTTAAGAACTTTTTCTATGTTTCTTGGGATTTAATTCTTACCAAGGGCTTTTGGAAAACCGTTTGGACACAGTTAATACTGGAGTCAAAATATATGCTGATGGAAGAATATTTTCGTGAATATTATTTAGTTACCGAGACTGTTGAGCAATGTCAGCTGTGTCTTGGCGAAGGGAAGCCTGGCGCAGGGACCGTGCGGCCCAGGCCACGTGCGCCGAGCGCTCTGCGAGCAGCAGCGAGGCAGTTCCCGCGCGCGGGCGGAGCCACGCGAGCCGCAGTGTCGGCGGCGGAGCGAGGCGCGGCGGGAGCAGCGGGACCCGGCGGTGCCCGCCCGGCCCTGCGCAGCGCGTGGTGGAGCGAGCCCCGGGAACGCCCGACCGAGAGGGGCGGCGCGCGGGCGGCGGCTGGCGGCGATGGCGGTGGAGCAGAGCCGCGCCCAGCCGAGACGCGTGCTGGAGCAGGGCGCGGGGGAGTCATCGCTCGGGGGCCCGGCTGAGACGTGGATGCAGCGCCTGGCATCGGCAGCGAAGCTGCAACCAGAGGAGGCGACGCACGGAGAACTGAGCGGCACGGCCCGGCCCGGCCCGCGCAGCCCCGAACGCGACCCCGGGAAGAGCGCGCAGGCACGAGCAGCCCCGACAATTCCAACACGGGAGCGACCGAAGGAGAGAGCAAAGACGCAGCGAGACAGAAAACAGCAGCCACTCAGAAAAAGGAAAAGATCATAGTACCTAAGACCTTAGGGATAGTAAAATGGTATAATGTTAAGCAAAATTATGGTTTTATAACAAGGTGTGACAACCAGCAAGACATATTCGTGCATAGAACTGCTATAAAAAAGAATAACCCTGAAAAATGCATCCCAAGCTTGGGAGATGGAGAGGTAGTGGAATTCAAAATTATATGAGGTAGAAAAGGGTTACAAGCATCGCAGGTCACTGGGCCTGATGGGGTTCCTGTAAAAGGCAGTATATATGCTAAAAACCGTAGTCATGTTAGACAATATCTCCCTTGTAAACCCCCCCTACAGTCTCCCTTTCCTAATCCCACCTTTCCCTTTTACCCTATGTCCTATTACCCCCAGTGTATTCCCAATCCGTTTTTTCACCCATGGTTTCCCTCACAAAACCATGCTTTTGCCAATTGTTTCCCCAAAAATCCCTTTCCAATGCCGAGTGGGGGATGAAAAGGGGGAGGGAAGAAGTTAAACCCTCTCCTGCCTCAGTTTCCCCACAAAGCATGCTCAGAGAGTTCTGTCTCCCTTCTGTCAGCCCTAAGATGTTCCACAGAATCTGATTGGACATTTAAAGACTCAGGAGGGTGGCTTGTTTTGTTTTGAAACTGTTCTTGTTATGTTTATCCAGTTGTTTTCATTCTCCTTTTATTAAAATAAAACGGGTGAGGTGTTGGGGTCCCTCCCCTGCCGTGTAGCCCTGGGAGAGGGGCCCTGAGGGCACAGACACGGGGTTTCCCTGCCCCTGCTCAGCCTCGTTCCCGTTGGTTGGTTTGTGTTCCCTGCGCGGGCAGAAGGACCCTTGGTCCCGTGACTGGAACAGTTCCTGGGCAGAGCCCCGGCCATGCGGGTGGAGAAATAAACATCTCTGAAACAGCTATCAAGAATCTGTCTGTCCGTATATATTTCCTTTCCACGGGACTCCTGGTTTCGTATATGCGTGTTGCAGGATCCCCACTGCAACAGATCTGTATTTTCTGAGTGCTTCATTTAAACTCTGAACTCTGGAGGCAGATGAACACAGGAGTCTGGTGATAGTTGCAGAAAGTATTTCAGACCCTTTAACCGGCAAGAGGAGAATAATAGAGCTTTGGTTGGCTCTCAGTAGAAAGTGGGGTGAGATTTTCAAAGTCCATCTCTGCAAATACTTGTAGGTTACGGGCGGGTTCGGTCGGGACGGAGACGAATGGAGAGATCTCTATAGGCAGGTCTTGGGACACAGTCGGTTTATTGTAAAGGCGTGGGTATAGGGGCACTGCTCAGAGCTGCCTGACTCAGCTCTGAGCAGGCCCAAGAGAGTAAGCAGGTGAGAGAGAGAGAGAGGGTGTAAGAGCAAGAGTGGAAGTAAGAGTAGAAGTGGAAGAGAGGAATAGAGAAGGAGTAAGGAAAGAATGTCTGAAGTCCTGGTTACAATACAATAAATCATCTTCTGTACTGAATATTCTAATTGTCACTAACCAATCTAATACAAGATACAAATCTTATAGCATTTACATACAGCCTATAAGAGTTCTTATATTACCATAAAGTGTTACATCTTAACTTCTAAAAACTACTCTTTGGACCCCTTCTGCTGAGCTAGTAGGGTCTGCTCTGACCCTTGGACCTGTTTGCAAGCAGAGGGTATTGTTCAATCAAGAGGGGATTATCTTCAGTGGCCATACCATTGTTTTCTAGTTGTTCAGTAACTAAGACCTGGTATTTCAAAAGTGGCTTTCATTTCGATGTTGCCTGTAGTTTTCATATTCCCAAAATCTTTTGTCAGGCAATCATATTTCCAAGGCTTTCCTGTTTCATCTTCCCCAACAAATACTGTTGTATTTTGTGTCATGTCTTCTGCAGGACAGAAGACCAGTTAGATGTGACTTTCATAGGTATCAAGTGAGAACAAAACAAAACCACATTTTGAGGGACATAGAGGAAAATGATCCCTAACAAGAGGTGCTGGTTTGAATTTATGGGCAGATGGGCATTAAAGGATCATGCTGAAAGATCACAGTCCAAGAAGATGAGCTTTAGATTACAGGATTTTCTATTTCCTACACTTTCTCTGAATTTTAGTGCTTTTTCAGGAACAGATCTATTTGATGGGGGCACGTGTACATTTTGAGGGGGCAGGTTTGTCGTCCCCCAAGGCAGCAAATCTGTCAAGGCTCCCCTGTCAGGCTGTCAAGCCACTGAGCCTTCTTCTTTCCAACCACATTTGAGACAGGTTGAATCTGGTGAGGCGAGTTGTGTACCCAAGGCACAAATCCTCATCCAGGAAGCAGGGAGGCAGCCTGGGGAAAAACAGGCATTTGAAAAACAAAGGTAGGGAAGTGCAAAACTGAGTTGTCTTATGTTTCAAATGTGACTTTCCATGTCAGTGATCAGAGTACAAGTCACTCAGGTCTGGTTATTTGAAGAACAGGATGAACAGCCAGAACACAGCGGAGTCTTCCTGGGTTTCCCAAGCCTACCTGCAGTTCATGCCAGGTGAAACAGGGGACAAAAGGAACTGTCCTGACTCTGGGTGATGATGTTGTGGTGTTTATTTTAATGTAGGTCAGAAAGTCACACTGGAACTGTGGTAGGGAATTGCACTTTGCATGGGGTCGTGATGTAAAACCAGGGAACAACTGACCCCAAACTGTGTTTCTCCTTTCATGCCAGCTGGCCGGGGCGTGTCAGCCTGCTGCAACTCAGCTCACACCCTCATAAAAGAGTGGATAAACCCCACCACTGATCTGACCTTTCTATAAACCTGCTGTGCTGTGTTTCATCAGTTGAGCCTCTGGCCCAATCAATTTTAAATGCCACTGTTTGCCAACCTTGCATTGTTCCCGCAAACCGAGTGTGTTAAGAGAGGATAATTAGGGAGAACACAGTAATTAATACTGCTGATAATAACCCAGAGGTGTAATTTAGCTGCCTGACTTAGACTGAATTCCCTGTGCTGGAGGAGGAAAAGGCACCTGCTGAAGTCTTTCACAGCAGCTTAGCTCTCCACAGGAGGCAATCACACGCTGAGCACACAGAAGCCACTGAGGTCTCTCCTGAGCTGCTACTGATTGCCTTGCAGACAGCGATGGCATGTCACTATTGATTATTTTCCTATTATAAACTCCTTCCTCTTCTCCCTTTTTGCCATGATCTGTTGGGTAAACACAGGAAACAAGTAAGAGCAGCTGAGGTTTGCAGTTATGAAGTGTTTGGAGGAGGAGGAAGGGAAGCACTGGTTCAGCAGGCAGTTCTTGTTCTAAGGAAGTGGCTAATGCTGAAAGATTAGGGTCCAAAGGGATGTGGTGGTATCAGGATAAAAATCATCCTTCAGTCCTATGCAGACTTTTCTGCACAGAAATTACAAGAGGCAATTTTTAACATTGACTGCTGTCTTGAGCATGCTGCAGTGGGAATTTTATGTGCAAGTCCATGGTCAGGGCTATTTGTTTTTTCAGACTGTAGTCACTGCAAGTATTTTAGGGCTTTCTTTTACCCAGAAATCCTTAGAAGGTCTCTTTGGTTCCTGTGATCTCCTATTGGCTGTGGCAGGGTTGAACATGGGACAGATGAAGCTTCTTTCCCACCTTCTGGTCACTACTGGCTCCACGTATGGAAGTCCCACATCACTGGACACCCCCAGATGGGTGTCTAGCTGCTGTCTGAAGTACTTTCTCAAGGTATTTCTCATCATTTCCCATCTCCAGAGCCAGCATTAATTTTGTGCAGCGCGAAGTCTTTCTGTTGCCTACAGCTTCTGCCCCAGTTCTGTTTTGACTGCACTTCTGGCTCAGTTTGGTGAGGTGATGCACTCATTGATACCATTCCTGTGCGTTGGGTTTTTGTTAATGAAAGCAGTTCCTGAAAATGCACAGAATTGTGTTTTCCTTCTACTAATTTCCTCGGAAGCTTGAGGGAACTGGTGTGCTTCTGCTCATGTAAATGAAGCTCTGGTTAAACATATGCAATGGAAGGTCATGCTTCTTCTTCTGATTTTTTTTTTTTTTTTTTTTAATGTGCCATTTGAACTTTCATTTCCTCAGCCTCATTCCTTGCATGATAAATTAATGTTTTATTCAGGACATTGAAGTGCACTTGTGAGACATGAGTGATCCCAGTGACCTTCTCTGTGACCTTGAACAAATGTTTTCTCTCCCTGGATCTGCTCCTTCCCAGGGGTTTTAAAACCAACTAATTGTCACTGATGTCTATTACCAGCTTTTAGTCTTTGCACCCATCCTTCCTTGTGTCCTGACAGTCACGCATCTTACCCTGGAGCTGTGTAGAAGTTGGACATCCAGTCTGTACTAACTGTCCAGTCTCCAAAGAATGATCTAGTCAGTCCCAAAATAGCTTTCTAAAGAAGGTGTGGTGAATCATTCTCCTGACTTCCCCTATCGCTGCTCACTGAAGATAGTAGAAGCCTGGATGGCTAATGAAACAAGATATCTAATTATTTAGAGATGTAAATTTAGTAGGAGGGACTCTACCATGAAGTCACAAAATGCAAGTGTGAGATTTTTGTCAGTAAAACCTCTGCTTTTCCTCTTGTTGTGCATTATTATTTCTTGGTTTTGGTTTGGTTTGTGTTTGTGATACGCACTTTCATTCAGCAGCAATTAATAACCTTCCTGGTGCAAAGATGTCAGGTTCTGTAAGTCAACATGACACAGAAAAGGAATGGAGAACACTTGTGAGAGGAGAAAAGAAATTAAAAGAAGAAGAACCTGTTATAGCTGTACTACAAATGCTATCAGTGTTTGTCAGGGAAATAAGACAATAATCATCGGGTCCTGATAGGATAAGTAACCTCATTCCTGCCTTATTAGTGCTGGGTTTTTGTGGGGACAAGGTGGTTCAAGCTTGATTTTTCAGTAAGCGCATCGTACTGACTCTTGTCCTCTATGACAGTTAGAAAGAGTTCAGAGATTGGTTTTTATTTTATTTTCTTTCTTGTTTTCCCTTCCTCTCCTGACTGTCAGGGTGAATTTGTATCTTCTGGCAGTGTTGGGGAGGTCGGAAAGATGTCAAAAAAAGGATGGAAAATGCATTTTAAAGTGAGCTGTTAGGAATTGCTTTGACGTTTCTGACAAAGGGAAAGGTTACTGCACACAACTCTTCAGCTCCTATCTTCTTATTGCTTTTCTTGTCAATCACAAGAGGAAGCAGAGGAATTCCCTATCATGACTGGCTTGTCCCATGCCCACAGCTGATCTGGCAGGTAGGTTTGGCTTGGCATGCAGGCACTAATCACACTCTGCAGGGTGTGATTAGCACTTGGGGACATCTGTTCTACCCCAGTGTCCCCTGGGGTTCTGCTAAAGCAGAATGGTCAGTTCAGAGGTAGCCTTGGCCCCTCTCCCCGTCATCTTTTTTGTAAAAGTGAGAAATGCCTACTCATTCTGTCTTGTTTCTGCAAGGAGACCTTGATCCTCAAGTGAACTTTATTGATTGACTTGCTCCAGAAATTTAAAATCACAGATTTGGAGGCATCTGCATAACCCAGTGAACCTCTGCTGTTGATAACAGACCAATAATGCTGATGCCAAGTTTGGCACCCAGCGACATTTGGCCTGGCTCACTCTCTGGTCACCTGCTTGGGAAGAAGAAAGGAGAAATTAAGACACAAAGTTTAAAGACAGCCCACAAATGGCCAGAACAGAAGGGACGTGTTCAGGAAGGAGCTTTACCAGTGAAAAGATAAAGCTCTAAGTGCAGAATATTTTGCTGTTGATGCTTTAAATTGCAAATGAGCTGAGCCTGAGACAAGGGAAATCAACGTGCATGAACTTGTACTTTAACTAATAGTTGCTTGCACCATGTTTGATTCCTGGATAACTCAGGAACAGGAAAAAATAGAAGAATCTTTGCCAGTTCAGTTCATTATGAAGAGCAGTAACTAGTTCTAAATAGCTCTTTATTTCTTCTCCAGTCTTATTATAGGACTGGATTAATAGCTTCAGTTTCCTGGTTTGTAATAGGAAAGCTTCAAGCACTTTCAATATTTTGGTAAAAATATGCAAACTTGATTGTTTTTCCAAAAGCAACTGAAAACATAAACTTATTTGAGGAAACTCTCAAGTGTCTTTTCTTTAGCTGAGAATTAACATTTTCTGAGGCAAATGCACCAAACAAGTTTCATTAATTCTTTTTTTTCTACCAATTCTTACTGGTTGGGTGGGTGGGAAGAGGGCAAATCTCCTTGTCACCTCTTCCTCGGATTTGCAGCCCTTGGTTTTGCTTTTTGCCTTTCTGGACTAAAACCAAAGGCAACACTTGTAGAGGCCCCGAGAAGCCTTTAATGTCAGAGCTTTTCTTGGCAGCCAGAAGAGCACAATTGCAAAGCAGAAAAGAAGAGCCTTATTTAGCAAGCAGCTGTTGCTCTCCAAGTTGATGAAACAATTAGCTGGAGATGATGCCCTGGTGCCATTCTGCTTTATAATAGCACCACGATGCTCCTTTGCCAGGACAAGCCTCTTTGCAGGTTTAATAAACCATGTGAAACCACACACGACATTTCTTACCTTGGACTCTTCAGGCCTTGTAGAGGGAAGATTTAGCTGGCCAAGGGGAACATGATGCTCCTGGAGGAGCAAACTGATCTCCCAACAAGGATCCTCTCTGCCTGTGAAAGCAATTAATAAAAGCTGGAGCAAATCTCCTCTTAAAAATGTCTGTAGCAGCCAGAAAGGAGCTGCTGCAGCAGATGCTGGCCTCATCCCCCCATGCTGGTAGAAGCTGTGCACTGTGTTGTCTGGTGAGGGTAGGGGTGAGAGCTGCTCTGAGCCACACAAGAGTGACAGTTTTCCATATTCCTGACAGCCTCTATTAAGCCATACACGGAGATTGATGAAAAGTTCCTCTGCAAAGTGGTGTTGCCACAGATCAGAGCAGTTCAAGCAGCTGCTGGGTTAGAGCAGTGTCCTTTATTTATTTCCTGGTGACTCTTTTCCACTACTTTTTCTGGAAGCAGATAGTGTTGTTCGTCTGGCTGCAAGCTGAGCTTGATGCTAAATCTGCTGGAAATACTGAGCAGTGGATGCTTCTTTACCTTCTGTGCAATTGCATATGGATTGGTTCCTGCAAGAGTTTCTAATAAACATTTTGATGGCCCTGTTTTTTCAGCCACATCGGAAGGTGATCATAAAAAGGAAAAAAAAAAATCCCGGAGGAAAGGAGATTAAAATTATCAGTGATCTCAATTCCCTGTGTTTCAGTTAAACATTTTTAATACTGTCTGCAGTGCATGTACTATGAATGTGCTCCCCTCTCTTGACAGGTCCCCAAATCACATTCACTGCCATTCATTATGTGCAATGGAATAAAACATTTATTCCCAGTCATGTTTTATTCCTGGGGAAATATCTATTTCTGCAAGCTCCAGACATCTTTTTAACTATTAGCATTTCCCTTCATGGCACTGGGCTCCCTGCCCAGAAGATGAGTCCTGCAGGTCTTGGTGGGATCGTGTCACCAGGCACTGTAGCCCTGGTGGGACAGGGACAGGCTTTGCAGCCTCTCATGGTTGCAGATAACACAGCCTGGCTTTGAAAATTTAACTGCAACATTCTTGGTGTTTCTTTGTAGTCCCTCTCCGTGTCGTTGTGACAGGAATCTTGCAGCCAGTGCAAGGAGGGGTGCGTTGTATTTTGCTGAAGTTCACAGAATCTTCTCCTTTAATTTAATGATCTTTTGGTCAGCACTTAGATTTTATTTTAGGAATAGAACTAATGGCAATGCATGACCCCTTTCCTGAAATGTCTACTGTCCTGTGACCAGAGTACACTGGGACTGACCCTTATTCCAAAGGCAGGAAGCTATGGCCCAAAGGGGCATGTAATTATTTAATGGGCAGCAGGAAGCTGGATGTTCTGACTCCAGCTCTTCCCTGCCTGCTTGACCAAGCTGCCTTTTAACTCCTGTTCACTTAACCCAACCATTAACTGTGCAGTCTGTGAAAATGAGCATCCTCTGATTTACCCTGTGCAGACGAAGCAGTGGGGCTCCCTTCCAGCAGCCCTTTGCCCGTAACAGCCAGCCAAAACCTCAACTCACCTGAAGATGAAACAAAGTGCTGAAGGCAGAGGGGAGTGCAGAAACACAGGAAATTCAGGGTTTGAGCTTTACAGCCAGTCCCCAGCCCACTTCTGTTATTGACACCTTCAATAAATCAGCTCAGCAAAGGTTCAGATGGAGAAAGATTTCACTGTGGCTCAGTGACAGCTTTGCTGTTCAGAGCCTACAAATCACCCAGGGAACTTTATTTCCTGCCTGAAGGTGCTTCTCAGGGCTCTGCACCCTGTGGTTCTTCCTGCACTACCTGTGGGCACAGGGAAGATCTGCTTCACCCTCTGCTTGTCCCTGGCAGAGAATGGCATTTCATTGTGTAAAGGGAACGTCATGGAGTCACGGCTGTAACAGAGTTATTTGTAAACAGCACATTCAACAAGCAGCAGTCCAGTATAGCCTGGACTTCTCTGGTTTCCTTTTTGCACATAGGACCCAGCCCCACCATCCTCTTCTGGCCTCATGTCCCATGGGATGTGCCCACCACAGAAGGGACAGAATTTGCTGAACCAAGAGCTGGCTCACAGAATAAACAAGAGCTTAGTGTGGCAAGCATCACAACTCTGAACCCTGCAACGTATCTGGCTGAAAATGGCCAATGCTTTTAGGAGTTATTAGGAAGGATAGTCTATATGCTCTGTTAAGCCTTGTTTCCTGAGGAATCCAGGCTAAAATATTGCTTAGATCTCTTAAGGCAGTTATGCCCAAGTGCACAAGCTACTTTAAATCAGAAAGCATGAAAGCAAATTAAGGTTTTAAATCACCAGAGGTCAATTACCAAGTGGCTACTGCAACCTGTTATCTTTGCTGAACTACTGTGCAGGCATGAACATCTAAATCAGTGCTGTTTAACCCAGAGCTCTCAAAACAGGATTTTCTCAGTGCTGCTGAATCTCACTGCTCTGCAATCATCTTACTTTCAAATTGATGTAGGAACAATAGAAAACAAAATCTCTCTTAGTAAGGTTCAAGTGTAGCTCTTAACCATCCTCAGTCACCCAAGTAGTAGATCTAACCTGACTTGACTTTCTTGTAAGTATTCACTAAGTTGCTTCAATTCTTAGAATACTCTGTATGTTTTAAATCTTCCAGCACCTGCAATACAGAATACCTTCAAAATATCTTTGCCACCTTTCATTCTAGCTGCTTTCATAGCAGGAATTATTTCTTCCTTTACTGAAAACCAGCTATCACTGGTTTGAACTGGAGTACCATCCCAACAGTGTTTAGGGTTTTGTATTGACTAGAGTTACAATGAAGTCAGAGTAGAAGTGTGATTATTTGTGATTTGATTATGAAGCAGTTGAATTTTTCAAAGCAGAAGGGAATTTTAAGTTTCTGTTTTCATAACTCTGGATGTTATGGCTTTGGGCTTTTCTGATCTACAGTGGACAATTGTTCCCATAACTAGAATTGTCTCAATTTAGATCCTAAAGGGAAGAATCCATCCAAAATTAATATTGTCAGCAGTAAAAGAGCTAACTTTGGGGAAGAAGACAGCATGTGCTATAAAAAACCATGACCCCACAAACACAATTTTCCCCTATAGACTGGTAATGACTCATTTCAGTGTTGAAAACATAATTGAATTGCTCCTTGCAGCAATTAGGAGAGTCTGTCGATGTGCAACTATTTAATTGTGTTTTCATACTGCGGACTTTCGGTGGCAAGCTGAAGGCACCATTCTGATGCTGAAATTACTGGTCTTTGCTGCTTGTTTTTTCCTGAGCTCTATCCTGGACTAGAACTCAGAGTTGGGAGAGTGGTGAGGGTTTTGCTGACTACAGGCCTGGCTCTTTCTCAGCTGGCTGAACTGGTCACTGTCCCATGGCTGGTTAAACCTTTAGCAGCTCGTGGTGCTGAACTGTGCTTGCCCCTTGCCCACCCCACTCAAGGTGAGGATGGTTAGCAAAGAGCTCTGGGTTAAACTGCTTGTGCTAATCCATTTGTTGTGTCTCAAGGGGATTAGGGAGCAGTCACACACATGGCTTTGGTAAAACTCAGACATTAAGAGAAGGGGAAGTGATATATATTGGGGCAGAAAGTACCACCTGAGGGTGGCCTGGACTCACCATCTGGGTCAAAACAAACAGAATGGCTAGGAAATAAAAAAAAAAAAAAAGAAATATCACCTTCTGTCCATCCCTGACAGCCAAATGCATAGGCACCCTCAGCAAGGCTCACTCCCCATGGAAGCTGGTGCATGTGTCTGGCTTAAGCAAAAACACAAGTCCCAGTAGAGCCAGATGTTAAAATAGCAAGGGCAAGAACTCACCTGGTTAGAGTGGGCTGGAGTTGCCTCTCTGGTGCAAAGAAATTCCTGTTTAACAAGGGGTTTTCTTGCATGCTCATCCTTACAGAGAAAGAAACAAAAAAACTTGTTTGTTTCTGTGCTGAGGGGAGTCTCAGAGGTATCAAAGCAGCTGCCCGAAGGTGTGAGGTACCCAGGGAAAGAAAACTGGATTCCTTGTTAAGGGATTGTGTAGGGAAAAGCCAGCAGGTCTCTCTGCTGCTCTGGCTGCCTGCCACGTTTCCAAGCACGAGCCAGCTCTGTCTGGGCAGCTGGATCTGCTTGAGGACTCTGCCAATGACAAGGCAGCCAACTTGCGAGAGTGAGAGGTGGTCAAGCTGTCAGAAACAACCTCTTGGAGCTTCTATGGAGGGGACACAAATGCAGTTCCCTTGCTCTGGCCAAGACCAGCACCCTTGGCAAAAAAGCACCTCTACCTGCCCATCAGCCTTTGTGATTTGATATGGGCAAGTGGATGCAGAGCTTTGATTGTAAAATCTGGTGTTTTGGGAAGGCTTCAATTTTTTATTGCATTTATGTAGCGTACTTTCACTTCAGTGCTGAAAAATTATCATTTTATCTCGAGCCCTATTGCCAGCCAGCTGCAGTAGTTATGTTAGCACAGTCAACCTGTAGCATCCCAGTTGAGTACATTGCAAAACCATCAAATGATTTGATTTGGCTGCTGAAACATCCGAGAGAATAAGCTGTATCCTCCAAACCAGAAGCTTTGGAGCTAGATCAGAGTGTCTTCAAATCCCAGAGAGAGTTCAGATCCAGAACTGCTCCCAGGCCTGATTGTTCCACAGCAGGATCTCAGATACATCTCTGAAACTTCTGCCATTAACAAAGATGAGTCAAGTGGGTCATTTTTGCAGCCTGTATCTTGTCTGAGTCATGAGTTAAAATATTGTGTTAGTGAAATACCAAGCTTCACATGATCATATACTGTTCTTTTTGCAAGAATTGTTTTGTTGTCATTAGAAAAAAAGGTAATTCTAGTCAAAATGGGAAGACTTGTCTGGTCTTGGCTGATTAGCATTGATAAATGGATTTGGAGAATGAAGTCAAGTTAGGAATTTCTGTTGTCTGGCAACTTCATATTCATTATGAAAGTCTAGCAGGGGTTTCAGTCATGCTGCTTTGCACTTGGAAACAGTTTAGCTCAACTCGAGACAGTGGGAACAGTCACAAATGCCAGGAAATATATCTGTGATGCTACCAGAGAGAGGACAGGGATTTGAGGGGTAGTAATAAGAATTAGGAGCCAGATAAGCCTGAAAACAGCTCAAAGGAAGTGAAAAGTGGCATTCCACTCTCTTGTAATGGGTGGCAAGAGAAGGAAGACCATCCAACTCGGTCATAACAGAGAATTGGGAATGTTTGAAGGATGTGTTTTGGGGACCCTTAGGGGTGTCAGGTGCTGTTGGGAGCTGAGGGAGCTGCTGTCCCACCACGGCAGGGCTGGTGGTGAGGGCTGAAGCCCAGGACTGGCATGCTGAGGGATCTGGGCTCTCCAGGGTTATGGGATGTCAGAGGGCACATTTGGTGCTGCCTCGTGAGGGCAGGGATTGACTGGCACCCCAGGGGGGTGTGTTATGTGTCACTGGGTGTGTCACTCTTCAGCCGGGCTGTTGGGGCCGGTTGGGAGGTGTCACAGGTTTTGTTTCTCCTTCGGCTCCAAGAATCCTATTTCTGAATGATTCACCATCCAAAGGTGCTTCTCCAAAACCAAGGGGACCAATAAACTCCTTGGATTTTCTATAAAACAAGAAAAAGCAATCATTGAAGAGAAGAGGTGTTTCCCATAGAAGTATTTTGATTTCTTCCCCATGTCTGAGCATGGGAAGCAGCTGAGTGCTCTCTTTCCTTCCTGAAGGGAAGGGAAGGAATGGGAGAAGGAAGAGGAAGAGAAAAGAAAGGAAAGGGGAAAGGGTAAAGGAAGGAGAAGGGGAAAGGTAAAGGAAAACTCCCAAAGGTTCTGGGGTTTTGTGCTTTCCTTGCTTAAAAAAACTCCAACCAACTAAAACCCCGAAACAATTTATTTTGGTAAATGCACCAATTCACCATTTGGGAATGAAATTCCAAAGTGGCTTGGCTTTAAAGCGCTAAAATTAGTCCAGTTGGCATTTAATGAGCCTTCTTTAGCAGAAACTATTCCTGTCACACCCCGGAACAGCCCCTGCTCCTGCACTAGTGGAAGCTAGGAGCAAGGTTAGAAACAAACTATTTACTTGCATAAAAGTACTTACTCCAGAGCAGCCTGATCTAATCCTAGGCCTTTGTGTCTTTTGGCTCTGTTTCTGCTGGTAATTATGCTATTAGTGGGATTGGACAGGAAAAAAAGGGGTTTTTTTCACAGTATGAATGTGTGTTTCAATTTTTGTGCTTCAAAATGTCATCCCCCTCCTTTCAAGGGGCCAAACTTTGTTTCAGACCAAGACCTGAAATAAAATACCATGTTTTGCTTCGGGAAGCTGTGTTGGTTGCTGGTTGATTTTCAAACTGTCAGTGAACCACATATTGGGTTGTTCAGAGAGTAATCGATACTTGATATTCAATCAATTGAATGATTATCAATTGTAATTGATAACTGATATTCAATCACCACAAATGGGGAAACTGAGGCACAGATGGGCTTCCCCTCCCCAAAGCTTGGTGCCAGAGCTGGCAGTGGGACCCAGGTTCCTTTGGTACAACTCCCTGTCTAACTGGACCCCTAAGCAATTCCTAGGGAGAACAGATATTGATTTTTTCCATGGGTTGTTAAGGCAAGACTGAACACAGGGTTCAAAATCTCTGGATGCAGTTCTGCAACTGGAAATCAGGGAGAAAAAAGAAATAATTAAGGAAACAAAGCTCATGGGAAGCAGGAATGGCAGCTGAGCCAGGTCCAGCCTGTGTCTCTGGGCCCTGCCAGTGGCATCCCAGTCCTCACTCAGGTGTGCAGATCTTACAGCAGCAGGATGCTGATTCCTTTTACCTTGCTGGATCCCCGATGGCGTGGGTTAATTGAATGGACATATTTCATTAAACAAAGCCTTCGCCATCTGTTCCGTCCCAATTAGAAATGCAGAAAAGAACATATTTCTCAATGACAATGGCAGGGAGGGGGAAAAGATATCAGTGGTTTCAAATCATGTAAAATTTTTCTGCAAGACAGACTCACAGCTGGGAGGTTCAGTTTTTTTCTTGGGCCAGGCTCCCAGATCTTTAATTTCTCTCTCTGAAACACCAGTTTGGCTGGGTGGGAACTTCTGCAGTGTTGTCCCTCCACATGATTTGGGAAGGGGATGCAGGGGTCTGTTTGCTCTGCTCATTCCTGGGACCAAGGCATAAGGAAAGAGCTCCCTATGAATTGTTATGTTGTTTTACCTTCCTGGTGTTGGAAATTGCACATTGATGCTATGCTGAGTTGCCATCTCTTCCTGAGGGAACTTCCAAGCTGAACTGAGGTATTGAGTAAAAGAACTCCAAGTTTTTTAATTGCAAATAACAGTGATATACAGACAGGGAAAAGTTATTCTCTGAAATTAAAGAGCCAGTGGTGTGAACCACAATTTCTGTCCATGTCTTCTGTGTCTGGCTTAGAATGTGTTTAGTTTCTGCTCCATCCATTTGCTGGGGATGTTGGGAAGCAGCAGTTATCTGCTGGGGGAGGCAAGAGGGGGATGCAGAAGCAAATGCCTGATGTTGTCCTAGGAGATGATTTCCAAACCAGGAGGCAGGTTTGCTCTGACCTTTAGGAGGCAGAGCTGATTTGTTTTATTGCTGTGGTGTGTTTTATCTTTATGTTCCCATTAATCATTTTCATTCAAATGAAACCTGCAAGCATGTAATGTGCAGAACTCCTTTCATCGAGTCCTTGTGTGTGTGTGTTTGTGTTTCTTTAAAAAAAATACCGCAGCCAATTCGGTTAAATTATTAGCCCTGTAATTCTCAAATTTACTGTCACCCTCAGGTAAAATTGCTGCTGCAACTAAATAAAACCCCTGGAAATGAATTGCAGCTCTTGACAGCCCTTAAGCCCTTGAGGCATTTAAATTCTGGATTTAGCGCAGGATTATTACTTCAGTGCAGCAGTTAACCGTGTCTTTAGCAGAGTTGCCTGCCACACTCGGTCCTGATTCCAGCGCCGCCACAATGGCCCCTTTTGTTATGTGTGCCTGATGTAAGCGTGGGACCGAGCATCGAGCATCCCGCATTGCTCCAGGAACTGCTCCACGCTTGCAGCCGGAATTACTTTGCATCTCGCCCCTGCTGCACTGTCCAAGCCCCTCATTTCGCAACTACAGCCGCCTTGGCAAAAATTCCAGTGCCTTTTTCTGTTTGTTTGCTGGTGGTGTTGCTTTCCTGATGGCAGCAGCTCCGCAGGAGGGGTCATTTTGCTGTTTTTTAATGGCTTCAAACTCTCTTTATTGCTGAAGCCAGCGTGTCCACCTGCTGAAGGGGCCGTGCATGGCTCAGTGACACGGCTGTGGCCACGGAGCCAGCAGTGCATGGAGGGGCAGGAGGAGCTGGGGGGGCTGCTGGATCAGGTCCTGCTCTCAGATACTCAGAAATGCTGGAGCAGGAGAGTAAAACCAGCCAAGGAAGTTGAAGCTGTGCAGAGCGTCAGCAGGGATATGTCCTTTTCCTCTTTATTCATGTTAATGCTCTAGTGGCAGCCTGAATTATATCTCCTTTTTTTGAGACTTGCATCTTGGGCTACTGTCCTTCTGCAAAGACAGTGTCAAAGCCTTTCCTGTGCCATTGCACAGGAGAGGAGGGAGCACACGCTGGGCAGCAGTGCCTGAGGCATGAGATTGTGTCTGGGATTCAAGTTTGGGGAACCAGAGGCAGTACAGCTGATCAGAAGCTTTACCCCTGGAGATAAATATGTCACAGTAGAAGGCTTATTGATAATATCCGAGGCCTTGGCAGGCAGTTCTGGGTTCTGATGTTTAGCAGGAGGTCACCAGCAGAAAGACAGAAGACAAACGTTGCCATGCTCTTTATTTTGTAGTGTTTCTGAAGGAGATCCTAACCCCATGGCAGTCTTAGTCCTGATTAAATACCCTGTGTGAATACTGATGAATTAATGAACACTTGAACTCAGAGAGCTTCTGGCCAGCTTCTGCTGATCCCACCCCAGACAGTTTTGGTCTTGATGTCTGAGCAATTTAGATATTCTAAGGTCAGGATGGTCCTTTTCCCCTCCTAACATCCCAGCTTTGACAGATTTGAAGACACCATCAGCCTTTGGAAGAAGGAAGAACACGTCTGACTCCACCCAGAGGCAGTTACATCAGAAAAGAGCCCAAACAGACTTCTCTCCCTTGCTATTTGTGCTCAGCTCTTGATCACTGCAGCTGCGAGACATTTATAAACAGACCTAAAATACATCTGTGCTAATTGCTGACAACTTTGCTTGATGACCAAATCCCGAAGAAGACCAATATGGTGATGGTCCCCAAGCTCCTTAGAAGATGCCTGTTTCTCAGCCCACAGCAATCTTGGCCAAGTCTGTGGTGAAGAATTCATAATTCAGACATTTGGTGGTGAGACACTGAATTACCGTGTGAGTTTTGCTTGTCCCTCAGCCAGGCTCCCAGAGGAGAGGATGTAGAGACAGGCAGTGCAGAGGGGCTGTAGGGTGAGGGATAGGACCAGCTCTAGTCCAGATAAAGCAATGAGCACAGGCTTTGCAGCACTCCCAGCATCACTGCCAGCTCAGTGGGCAGCCACAGGATTTGGTGTGTCCGAGCTGGAGGTGGCAGCAGCCCTTTGAGCAGCAGTGGGTGGAGGCAGGGGCAGGTAATGGCAGAGGAGAGCAGGGAACGGCAGCACTTGGCACTCTGGAAAGGTTTATGAGCTGCAGACCGGGGCTGCAGGAGAGTCAGCCAGGATCCAGTGCAGTGTCCAGGCTAATTACGCCTGGGGATCCTGTGCTGAGCACAGGCAGCTCTGAGCCCGTGCACACAGATGTCTCTCCCCCACACTCCACTGAGCCGCGTAATGGAGAGCTGACTGTTTGTGACAATTTAGGGCTGTGCTCCGGCTGGAAGGTCAGTGTAAATTAAGATGGCATGATGAGAATAGTGAGGACATAACTGATGGGCTTAGCATTTTCTAGCCAGGAATAAACAAATTCCCGTGTGTCACAAACTTACAATGAGTGAAAAGTGTTCAGCCCTCTCCTCGGTGCACTTGTGTCTCCACTGACAGGCACTAATGGGATATTAGAGGCCAGCAAAAATAGCTTTTGCAAACCTTAGGCACAGAGCAGTGCTCAGACACTTCTCTGCTTTCAGGGGCTCGGGTAAAATGTGTGCCTACCTTGGGAGAATAAACATCCTGCTGTGGGAGGCAAACAGGCTGTGTGCCTCAGCTGCAAGACTGAAAAATTGGGTCCTGTAAGTGTCCAGTGGCCTCAGAGAGCCAAAACAGTCCTGTCAGCTGTGGGCAGTTCCATCCTTGCCCTCAAACACCACTGAGCACATCTCTCTCCCAGCTCAGGGCTGCGCTTCTGGGCACCAATGCTGGAACGAATTGTGTCCTGGGACTCCAATTTTAGGTGTGGACATTTGACCAGCTACAATGGAGAGCCCAGCAGGATACGAAGAGAATCTGTCACAGCCTCAAGCCATGCTGTCTAGCAGCAGGAGGGAAGGAAGTCCTGGCATGTAGGACCTTTGTGGTTGTTGGACAAGCGCTGGGCACAGCTGGCACTGGGCTCTGGGATGGGTTCAGAGTTTGCTGCTGCAGATTTGGGCTGTGGTTACGTTGTAGAGCTGAGAGTAATGGCTAATTAATCTGCTGAGTGACAGAGCTGGGGGAGCAAACCTGCCCCTCCTGGGCCCAGTTCCAACCACAGGCATTACATGCCCTGCTCTGTGCAAATGGAAAGTTGCATGAATTGTTTGTGTGCCACCAGATCCCTGCTCAGGACTGAAAAGATGTGAGCAGCTTTGTCCTCCTCTCCTGATAAGGTTAAACAGACAAAAGGGTACCCTTTCCCTTCCCATTTTCCTTCCCATCTTCCCAAGCTTAAAATCCAGATAGCTGCCACAGAGGCAGTGAAAAAAGAAATAATTCCTATGGTTGTATTCCTGTCCAGGGAAGTAAATTGTGTGTGCCTGCATGTATGTGCACACACACACACACAAATGATGCATTTTAATTACGCTCATAAAGGATGAGGAATGTGCATCTGGACATGACTGTGAGCCAGGAACAATGCATTCATTTCCTCACCATTGCTTTATCCCTTTTGACCTTAATTTGAATCCCTCCGAGCTGCATGGTTGCATCTGTCAGGGCGGCTGTACCTTAACCTGCTGGGACCAAAGCCTGGCGCAGGGAATCTCTGTGCCATCCATCTCTGCCCGTGGCCTGGCATTACCTGATGTTCTCCCAGTCCCTCCCTCGCTGCCCCCACCCTCCTGTGCTTGGTGCATTCAACCTGCATCTGCCCTAATTACTTCAAGCAGAGGCTGAGCACAGGCGGTGCTGTCCCTGCCCCAGTGGTGCAGCCATTGGGGTCGGCAGGGAGGCAAATGAGGTGATTCCCATTAATTCCACCTCTGTCATTTCCCTGTCTGCAGGCTGGCTGATGAGCTTGTCAGCCCTCAGATGACAGCAGGACAGAAGGGCAGGTTTTCCTAACGATGCCCAAGGAGCTTGATCTGTGTAGCATGACCATGCTATTGTAGAAGGGCTCTGACTCAGTCTGCCTTTGCATAGCTTTGCTGCAAAACTTTTCCATCCTAGATAGAGCCTGTGTCCTGCAGATCTTCCCAGACTAATCTGTTAAATCATCCCCCCCTTTCATTGAGTGTCCTTTCAGCCATTAGTCACAGTCCGAGGCGCTGCCGGCAGTTTCTATTTAGGTGGAAAGGGATTGGGGTGAAGGGGTGCTGTCTGTGGAGCGTGAGCAGAGGGTTGGTTCCTGAACCCTCTTTCTCAGGGGTGTCTGCACAGCTGTTTTTAAAAACAGTTCCAGGCAAGTACTCCCATTGCCTGAAGGCAACTGAAGATCCCAGACCTGTGTGGTGGCTTGTGAGCCTGGGTTTACAGAGACTTGATGCAATGAGGTGACCCCACAACATGACAGCATCATCTGCCTGTGACACCCACAGGAACAGCTGTCAAATTAGCCTTAGACTCTGCTCTGTGTTTCCTCTCTGTGTTTGGTCTCTTCAGCCATGCCTAAGCTCAGTGCATTTCTGCATCTGCTCTTCCCTTGCCCACCTCCTTCCCTGCTCTGCTGTCCCTCTCTCCAGAGCATCTCCTGGTTTGCATCTCCTTGGCAATGGGGAAGGACAAGGGTTGTGTCCCACCCCTTCCTGACCCGCAGAGCTGCTTTTCATCCTTGGCTGATAGCAATTAGAAGGTCCCAAACTGTAGCATCTCCCAGCCTGAGGGAAGACAATCCTGGGGTTCACCACAACCCATCCTAGGAAGAGATTCTCCCAAATCCCATGCACTTCCCAAGTGGCCATGGTTTATCCTTCCTGGTGCTGCCACAGGGATCATACCTTGTAGCATCCTTGCTCTTTCCCTGTAGCACTCGCTGCAAAGCCTGGGCAGGGATGGCTTCCTAAGGCTGGATGGACCCTGTCATTCTTCTGGCTCTTTCCAAGCAGCACATCAGTGCTGACCCTGCCAGACTGCACCAGAACAAAAGAGCGGCGCCTCTTCTCGCTCCCTTGTTATTTATTTATTTCGAGGTGAGTGGCGGGACCCTGGCGGGATCCGGGTCCCTCCTCGGGAGGCAGAGTTAGCAGAAGGTCTGCTCAGATGGTGCAGCGGGCAGATGGCTGCAGGAAACCCCCAGGGCAATGCTGACTAAAGAGCACAAACTGCTCTGGGCCGCGGCCAGGAGGAGGGAGGGATGGCCAGGGGGAGGGAAGGATGGCCAGGAGGAGGGAGGGATGCGTGGGAAAGCAGAGAGCAGTACCCAGCCCATCCGCAGTGTGCTCCCCAGCAGATTCCTGCCTTGCTAGCGGCGTGGTCCATAGCGGCGCTGGGAGGGGATGCAGGGACCATCTGGTCAGTGCTGCCGCTCTCTTTGGCAGGAGGAGCTCTGGGAGTGGTGGCTGGGGCTGCTGGTAGACCACAAGTGGCTCTGCCTGTCTTGGCTGGCTCAGCAGGAAAACCGAGCTGGAAAAGCCATGAGTGTGTCTCCCTGCTGGGAAAGGAGTGAATCATAGCAAGGATGGAAATCAGGTGATAGTTCCCTCTGGAAGCTGGGGGCTGGAGGTGACTGCATCAAGGTGAAATTGAGGGTTTGGCGTTTTTTTTCTCTGTAGCCGATTTGTGATTAATACAGCTGCTTTTATGAATTTGAATTCCTCAGTTGAACCTTACCTCCTGCATCCAGATGCTGCAATTCAGCTGTGACTGTGGTCTAACAAATGTTACCCTTGTCCACTTCGTCTTTTGTATTGGTTTCATAAGAAACCAGAGTGTGAAAACACAGCACCATCAAACCTAGATACAGCAGGTTATTCTGCAGTAAACAGGATAATCAATTGCTCAGTATCCCAGTGTCTGCTAGCATTGCATCTGTTTGAAGTATGGTTTTCAGTGAAAAGATGGCTCTGCATAATGCATAAAGCCTCTCATCTCCATCAATATACCTGGCCAACAAGGACTGAGCTGGAATTTGAACTGAGTAGGAGTTCACTCTTTTACCACCTTTTGCTGTTTTGAAGGTTAACTTTTCTTTCTTAAAATGGATTGTTCCCATACTTTTGGAAAAGACCGTATGAGGACTGGGGAAATAATAGTGGTTGAAAATGGCTAACTGAGCTGTAGGAAAATATAATTTACAAAAGGAAAAATAACTCTCCTTGCCAGTGCATTAACTCATGTCATGACTTTTTAATGGCAGTGTTATAGGTTAATCAGTGTCTGTGCTGTCCTTGTGCCTACCAGAGTTATTCACAAAGGATCATGGTCTCATTAGGTAGGACTCCCATAAAGACAATCCTTCTATAAGTGGTTTAGTATCTGTGTGCATGTGTAGAAATGTTTTGCTGTTATCGGCAGAAAAGGATATTAAAGGAACCAGAAATTAAAATACCTGCACACTGTTGAGATTCTGACTGAGGGCTTAGAGAGGAAGTATTTTCTCTTGGATTTTCCTACACTTTGGCTTTGTTAACTTGCTTTGGGGCTGAATTCAGGCACTGAGAGCTGCAAAGTGTTTCCCTTTGAAGGACCCTGCTTGCTCTTGTGGAGCAGCCAGAATGGCAATGATCGGCCTCCTCTGAGCATCACCGGGTGCTAACACAGGATTAATGTTGCATGGGCCTCTCAGTCTGCTGAGGGAACACAGCAAATGCCTGAGGTAATGCAGCGTTCCTCCTTGGAATAGAGAGGGGGAAATAGGCAAAACGACCTTTCAGCTGTGAAAGTGAATGGAAATGGGAGTGTCTGCATCTGAAAGAAGAGGCAGAGAGAGCTGGGTGAAATGCTCCCCCTGTCAGAACGGAAGGCTGAGGAATGCCATGATTTTTGTCCCTCATTTTCTGTACGTGTGTTACACACCTTTGACATACACATTCCTCTCCTCTCCTCTCCTCTCCTCTCCTCTCCTCTCCTCTCCTCTCCTCTCCTCTCCTCTCCTCCTCTTTGCTTCCCTGTAGCTCACAACTGCCCTATTCCCCAGAAGAAATGGAGTGGATGGGATAGCATAACAAAAAATCTTAGTTTCTCCTGAAGCTTCCAGACTGATGGTGGTCCCCACCATGGCAGTGCAGGGATTTCTGCCCTGCTGTCCAGGAGGTCTGGTTTCCAGAGGCCTTTGCAGCTTGAGAAGGGCTTCATACGTTAAAAAGTGGGTACTATCACCTTGGATCTCATGCATTTGAGAGAATTTGTAGCAATTCAGATATTTAATGCAGCTGTGCCTGAAACCTTCTGTGGTGGGATTTCCATGACCACAGGGATGAGTGAACACAGCCCTGAGGAGAGCTGTGCATCCTCACAAACCCTCCACCAACTGCACACCCAGAGAAGCCAAGGGAGGGTGAGTCAGGACAATCACCTCCCTCTGGTCAGCCAGGTCTCCCAGGACAGGGATGAAGTTTACACTGTCGGTGTCTCCCAGCCCTGCTCATACTCTGCCGAGAACCAGGATGCAGCACCAGGTTACATGTGACAGCGTGATTTCTGGGCTCCATCAAACTCAGATTTTGCAGAGAAATGGTAAAAAAACCCCTTGGTGTACTGTTGATCCCCAGACTCAGGCTAGGGTAAGAAGCCTTAAATGTTAAACCTCTTTGTCAGCTTGCTTTCCGTGGAACTATAGACACCTCTGAAAGTAAAAAAAAAATTGCGGGTTTGTTTTTTTTTTTTTTACTACTGCAGTCTGCTTCATAGAAGGTGTCTTAGGACAAAGAATCCATGAGATTTATAAAAACCAGTAGGAAAATCTGCCTTTGCTTAGCTTTCCCCGGGAAGGAATACTTGTCAAGTTGACAGCAGCAGAGCTGCATCTTCTTTTGAATCTTGGAAAGCAGATCACGGGCAAGACTAAAGGAAATGGTGACCATTTGGTTCCTGGAGAGAAGCCCAATTGCTTCATTAAAGGAGAGTTGTCACATGCTTGTTTCTTAAATCCTGCTAAATACCTGCTTAGCAGCATTATTGACAGGCTTTTCTCATGAACATTGAGCTGTTAAGCTGCTCCTGGTTTACAGCAAGAGGTTAAAGGATTTCTCAAAGCTCCCAATGAAAGCCTTACTAACTGGATTAACTGCTAACATGGATTTAGGCTTTGAGTCAGATTAACCCCCATTGCTCAAAGTAGGTTCTGCTTGTTCATCTTTTCTTCCCTTTGTCTTCTTTCTTCCCAGCTTTTCCCTTTTTTTATTGTAAGGAATAAGGGAAAAATAAGCCTCTGTGCTTGTGTTCGAGCAGTGGGACATTGGAGGCACCGTCTGGGCTGGGTGGTGGCCTGGCCGCATCAGACATGACCGTTTCTGTTTGGGAAACGGGAAGCTGTGATAAGAATAAGGAGAGTTATCAATTGGTCTGCAAATGTGGCTTCTGCTTGCCTTTGCTATTCTCTTCCTTAGATTTCCTCAGCAGCATGAGAATCATGATCTCTGTTTTTATAAAGTGATTTAACTATTTACACACCTGGCTGGGCAGTTAGCAGAGAAAGTACCTCAAACTGGGTAACCCATGGTCTTCATAGCACCAAAGACGTGAAGTTAATGTCATTTAGGCTGTAGTTAAATGTGTGTTTCTTCAGCATCTTAGGAGGACTGAAGCACCATCTGAGCTCCTGCCTTTGGCTGATTGTTTCTGCCATTGCACTGTTTTCTAGGCAAGCGTTTGTATTTGTAAGCAAGTTAAAGCATCTACTGCCCCATTTAGAGGCATTATCCCTCTGTGTTCCCATCCACGAGCAGTCTGGATCCCCGGTAAAGGCGTGAATTAGCAACCCCACTCATTGCTGTGCCATGGCCATGGTCCTGGGGATGGTCTGGCGAAGTGAGGGTCTGCTCCAGCCCATTTCACAGGACCTGCAGTGCAGGAATCTGTTAGCAAATGCTGAAGGATGTCAGGGGAAAGCAAACAGAGATGTAGTCTGGAAGGAGCCGAGGTGCAGCACTGTGGTTGCTCTTGCCTGACCAAACTGGCACATGAGTTGATTCCCAGCCCAGAAAAGAGATCAAGGAATGGAGCCAAGGCTTTTTCTGCTTCTCTGTCATCTGCTCGCTGCACTGCTCAGACCTCTCAATTACCTTTTCTCCCAGTGTGACCAGCGATGCCATGGCCATGTGATGTCCAGCCCACCGAGGTCACAGCCCAGTCTGGCCCACCCAGGCTGGCAAAGTGTTCCTCTGTCCCTGGGGAGGGAATCTTGTACCAGAGCCACTCAGAGTCCCCCTCAGGGTGGTGGCTTGTCCCCAGGGATTGGAGCTGTCTCATTTAGCTCTGTCTGCTGTGCTGGCTGGGATCTGAGTCCAGCTGGCTGAGGACCATGTTGCTAAACAGAGCTAAATGTAAGGAGCTCTTGCAGAGTGTTTGTACCCCACTGAATATCACCCCCGAGTCTGTCGAGCTCCTGGCAGCACCTGGGTGCAGCTGGGTCTCACAGCGTCACTGTGCTTTTCAGACAGTGCTGTTTCCAAGCTTGCTGTCTGATGATCCCAGAGGGCATTCAGGAGGTCTAGCAGTCCCCTGCCTTTCTCTGGGCCCCTTGGGGGTTTATGTACGTCTGTTCTGCTTTTTGGCCAGCTCCTCTCTCAAACTGCTGAGACTCCTGTCCTCTAAAAACCACCAGCAGGATCCAGATGACCCTGCTTTCTCATTTCCCCCCAACACTCATCATCTCCCCTGTGCACTTCTTAATCTCATGTTCTCTGAGTCCCTCCCTGCTGCCTTTATCAGCATCTAATCCATTTTATCTGAATTGCTAACCTGCTTTCTGCCTTCCCCTCCACCTTCCTCACCCCCACCAAATGTCTCTTTAATCTCCCATCGGATCCTCCCCCCTTTTCCCGGAGAGCAACTCCTCCTCCTCCTCTTTCCTCCAGCCCATCAGGCTTCTCTGCTTTCTCCCCAGTCTGCACCAACAGCCCCCCAGCTGCTCAGCATCAGCCTGTTCCTGCCTCCTCACTGCCAGGGGAATCTCTCACACATTTCCTTTACTGATTTCTTCCCACACCTCACTAAACATCCCAGAGGGAGCACCAGGTCACTCGTTTGGTGCTTTCCGTCAACAAGTGCCGATTTCTTAGAGGCAATCAGTCGCCCCAGGTGTGTGACACAGCTGATGCTGTCACCCAGAGGCCGTGTCTCCCTGCAGGACCTCTGACAAAGGTCTCAGGGGGTGACATGACCTGTCTGCCTGCTGGCACATCTTGCTGTCAGCACGTGCAAGAACGTCCCAAAACCTCTCAAACTTAGGCAGAGCCACATTTCTCTGCAGTGCTGGTGCACTTAGCTGATCACTTGGTGGTCATTCATATCCTGCCTTCCCTTTTTGGATATCTGAACTGTTATTTGTGGTATTTCTTATGGGTTGATATGTGGCATTTTACAGCACAGCTCTGTCATATCCTTTTTACATCAGATGACAAAATTAATGTTTCCTAGTGCTATGACTTGCAGCGAGATTGGCCAAAGAAAAGGAAGAGGGGGGAAATAAAATGAAAATCTATCAGAAACACCAGAAGGAAGTGGGCTGTTTATGGGGCCCGAGGGAAGGTGACCCCCTCTGATTTAGTGTGGTGATTGGAAAGGGTTATGGGTAGATGGTTTGGAATGTGGCAAGATACACCACAGCTCTTAATGCAGCCCTTTCCTGTCAGGATATGAATTCACCTGCAATGTGACAAGCATGAAAGCAGAGAAGTTGTAACATGGATCTTCCTTTTTGTTCTTACAGATACTCCAGAGCTCTTCTGAGCTCTGTGCAAGTGGAAACAACATTAAGTTTCTCCAGCTTATTCTCTCTTTTCCTTTAATTCCCTTTGAGCTAAGGGAAGCAAAACCTTTGATGCATTGATAAGACTTCGCTTCCCACTGCCTGACATTCAAATGCCCCTTCACTGCAAATGCAGGGGCTCTGTCTGGGGAAGGGCCCTGCCTTCAATTGCACAGCAGTTGGGAGACCCCCTGCCCTCCTGATCTTCTTAAGGGTCTGTTTTTGAAGAGCTCCTCATAGCAACTGTGGCGTAAAAGCACTTGAGTGTGACTAAGTATTGGCCTTGATGGATTTCCTAGGTCTAATCCCTGGCACATTATTCCAGCCTTGGCTTTATAACAAGAATGATGAATTTTAATAGCAAATCAGAGACTTTCTGGTGTCCATGTTCCCCCTTTAAAGGAGGCACCAGGCAGAGCTAAAAGCTGTGGGATCTGAAATGGGCTGTGGCCACCTCTCTGCCTTTGGAGACAGGGTGGAGTCAAGTACTGACTTGAGTCTGAGATCTCAGCCTGATGAGCCTGATCTCTCCCTGTGGGTTTGTTATGGGACACCTCCTGGCAGCCCTGTCTGTTAATAACAGACATGGAAACACAGATGAGGTGGTGTGTCAAAGCTTTGGGATTTTTCCATGTCACCTTTCACTGCTGGGGGGCCTATCATTCTCCCAGGACTCCATTGGAGTAACTTAATAATCTTCTCCCTGGAACAGGACTGACTTGCTCGTGGGGCTAATTTCCTTGTAGTCTGCTCCCCCAGTGCTGATCTACGTGAGTGCTTTGTATTAAAGCGTGCAATTTGTGATATTTCATAGTTGAGAAATGCTTGCCAGGTGTTATTGATTTGGATTTTGGCATGTAATGGCCAGGACAGCAAGCACTAATAGATGGTTCTCTCCCACCATTTTCAGCAGTCACCTTGCCTACTTCTTGCTGACATAGTTCTTACAGTAATTAATGAGCTGGCACATTCCTAGGAGCCTTGTCAATGAATTAATCTCTGCACAGAGGGAACAGCTGAACACAGGTTTCCTCCTGTTGGCTCTGGCAAACAGGGGAGATGGAGAGCCTGCAGAGAGGGGGCTGTACAAGGAGTCCCTGCTTCAACAGTGGCTGAAATTATGCATTTCGCACATATTTTTGTACATATGATTTTATCCTCTTGAGCCCTCGTGTGTCTGATTAGTGTCCAAGGTGGTTACTGTTCCTGGCAAGGGAGTGCAGCTCATAATTAACTCGATGCTACAGGAGGAGGAGAGGTTCAGCTCTGTTGGTTGTGTGAATGCATCTGTGTGGAATCATTTTGTTCAAGTAAGCAAAGGAAGGTGAGATATAGAAGGATGATCAACCCAAGCTGCTTCTTCTTGATAAACTGTGTTTCAAGATTGGTCAAATTCCAGGACTGAGGCTGGAAGTGAAACAATGAGGGACAACAGTACCTTCCTGAGGGGCTGCAGACACAGGCTTTATCCCACTGGAGGAAATGTCCATAAAGGCAGTGAAGGAACATTCCCTTCACCCTCCCAAGCACAGATTGTAGGGACCCCATGGCCTTGCACTGCCATTCTTCTCTTCTGAATCTCATTATGCTCAGAGGCTGAGTGAATTTGAAAGATCCTGTCCAGGCAGCTCCTGACTAGCTGTCCCCAAGGGCCACCTGTCGCAGCTGACCTGCTGCTCCCCTTCTGCAATGTTTTATTAAACACTGGGCAAAGCCACTTCGTGAATTATCACTAAGGGTTGGGGAAAGAGGAATGGGTGGTGGTCCCTGAAGTTGTTGCTGGTGTAAATGAGGCAGAAAACATGAATGTAAAGAATTTGTGGCTAAAACCACTGAGCTCTGCCGTGACACTTTATTGGGGTCTGAGTCACCATTGCCTTCCTTGAGCCATCTCCTGGTAAGTGGGTCAGTGGATCATTACACATCCTGTTAAGTGTTCAGGAGTTACTCCTGAAGAAGAGGAGAAATCTCTCCTCCTCCAGTGTGATGCTCCTAAAGGAGAAGGTTTGGCACTTCTGCAGTAGAAGTGGAAATGACTCTATAATGTGGGCCAGGGCAAGCCCAAGGTTTGATTTGCTGAAATGTCCAGCATAGGGTCTTTGGCTGTGAATCACCTGGGCAGAAGGATGTTTAAATTTTGAGTTTAGGAGCTGTTCCTTGGTTTAGACAGAGTATTAGGACAATAACCCAGCTGCACAGCCAGTGTTGTATTAGAAGTCCCAGGGCTGCTGGTATTAATCCCAGCACTGGTCTAAAGTAACTCATGCCTCTGTTAGGAAAGAAAATTATATGTTTGCTTGAGGGACAAGGTGATCCATGAGAACTAAGAAATGAATGTTTCCTTCGGGTGTTTAGGAGTGAGACATAGAATTTATCATCTGGTTTAGTACTTGCTTGCTTTTCCCCCTCTAGTTGCTAGCCCTAGCCAGCCATGGGGAGAACTCTTAAGGTTATGGCAGATCTCTGTTTATTTGATTGTCCAAGAGATTGTAAAATGGCCTAAACTAAAGTCAAGCCCATCCACAGGTAATGAGGGAATTGACTTCCAGATAGAAACTGGCTACAATTCTGCAGCAAAGCCACTGACTAAGCTCTTAGAGACAGGTTGGGTTCTATCTTGTGGGATACTGGCTCTCCCCTGGACTGTGCATGTTTTGCTTTCACTGTCACCAAAGACATCTCAGTGATGAAAACAAAAGAAAAGTAACATGAGTGGGTTTTTATAAAAATGTATTTCCCATTTTGGTCGAAAAGGGACCCCCCTCAGGCCTCTACTCTTCTAAAATCATCCAGGTGCATCAGAGTGTTTCCAAACAAATTTGTCATCATTTCAGGGGCTGACTGCCTGTAGGAACAGGGAGAGCAGTGATTGGGTGCTACCCCTTGGATGTACAGATCTGTTTGACCCACCCCCAACCCATGGCACCAAAAGGACTTTCACAGTGTTTCTTCAGCTTCAGTGGATTACACTGAGCTGGATTCTGCACTGGTATTTCAGCGGTACTTTTATCAGTGTAGAATTACAGTAAAATGTCAGCTGGAAGGGCACAGGAATACTGCACTCACACCTAGGGACATTTTCATGGTCAGTGGTGCAGCTAACACACACGTGTCCCATCCAGCACAGATACAGTGGCTGTCTTGCTCTGTTGAACTGCTAAACTATTTTTTGGTTCACATAAGTGCTCTGAAACTGCAATGATAAACAGACCAGAAGTTTCTACAGAGATCTGAAATATTTACCTACCACTGCCTTCATACTGCGTAACCCCTAGAGGTTTATGGTAAGTTGCTCTCGTTTGTGACCCCTAAGAAAGAGGTAGAGACATCCAAATTTAATGGCTGAATGAAGTTCCTTTAAAGTGTTTGCACACATGTCCTTTAATGCTTCTCACATTGTGAGAAGCTGTGGATGCCTCATCCCTGGAAGTGTTCAGGGGTTTTGAACAACCTGGTGTAGTGGAACATGGCCCTGCCCATGGCAGGGGAGGAAATGAAATGAAATTTAAGGTCCCTTCCAACCCAAACCATTCTGTGATTCTGTCTCAGCATATTCACAGCTCAGGGTGTTCTCAGCTGATGGCAGGGTGTTTGTCAGCTAATTTAGATGGTGACACCATTCAGTGGCAAGAGAGAGGCTCCCTCTCTGGTGTTTCCAGAGCAAAACTGAGCTGAGAGGTGTCTCAGATCTTTCAGGTAAAACTTCCCACAAAGATCTGTCGTGTTGCTGTGAATTAACAAACCAAGATCCATCTTGGTTGGATGGAAGGGAGAGGATGGAAACTTGCCAAGAAAATTCAATGTGAACCAATAAAAAAATGTTCTGGCAGCCCTTATGTTAGAAGTCACATTGTGTGGCACTTATATTAAATCTGGCTTTTGCTTTACGGTAGGCTGTAGCTGGTGGCTCCAGTTGTGTCACACAGAACAGAGTTCCAGTGCTTATTTTTGGTTACACACCCTAAAGTGTTTTCTTTCTAAGTCTTCTAACATCTTCTGTTTTAATTGTGCAGATTGTCCCAAACTGCTTTCTCAAATGCCAGGTTAGAAACAAAAGTGCCAAATGTGGTTTTTTATGTTTTTGACCATGTCTGTGTTGTATCATCTCATTCATCTTTCTGATTTCTCTTCAGTAGCCATTATCTTTGTAGCCTTTTTCCATGGAGAAAAATCTCAATTATCTTTACAATCCTGTTTGAAATTGTGTTCATTTTCCACCATTGCCTCTTGGGTTCATGGCACAGATCTGATCACAGCACTCACCAAGGAAATTACTTGTGGTTTCCCTCATGCACAGCACATTGGCATGTTCTGTTTCCCAATATTTTGACTCTGAAGCAGAAGTTTGACACATCTGCTCAAAACATCTGTGGTGTTTAGAGTGTTTGATCATGCTGAGCTGATTGAAATGACCTTTGTTTTCTCAGGCTTTCTTCCTCTCACCAAATGTTGCAGTGAGTTTAGATCCTTTCAGGCAAACTACCCCAACTCTTGCCATTGTCTACAGCAAACATCATCTGAAGCTGTGCTGACCACCTCACTCATATTTGGCAGTCTTATTGAAATGGTGTCCTTGCAAGTCCTGTTAAATTTTCTGTTTCGCTGTTCATTTTTTTGTCTCATTATTCATTGTTTTCCAGCCAGAAGCTCAGAGGTATCTCCAAACCTTGCACTGACCATGCGGCTTGTATGGGCCTCTTCTCCCTTGAAGGCCGACCATAGGAAATCCAGGCAAACCCGTGTGGCTCTTTGCCTCCCTCAAGTGACTGGCACAAACCCTGACCTCTGTGCAGCTGTAACACCCTCCTCCGACTCAGACCCTCAGGTGTGCTGTTCACCTAGAAGGAACTCATCTCTATTTTTACTCTTGTTTCTTTGGGAACATAGATCTGCAGATTTTTAGATAGAGGCTTTTTCTTTGTCCAGGCACATCAGGATGAGAGAATGATGGCCTCAGACTCTCCTCTGACATTGCTGCTCCAGACCCAGCCTTTTCCAAGACATCATTGCTAGCCCATCTGACTTTCTAGCATCTGAAAAATCCCACATTTAAACTTTACTGCCACATCTGATTCAATAGCTGAGGTGGTGAGGGCAGACCTTGCTGTACTGGGCTTGGGGGAAGTGAAAGTGCTGTGCTGCTTCCAGCTCACCTGCAGTGAGGCACTGGGTCATCTCCTAGGCTTGGCAGTTTCTGCCCAGAGCTCATGACACGTTGTTACTAAAGCTGTGCTGGGGACATCAGAGCCAAGGTTGCTTCAAGAGAGCTCAACTCAAGCTCAGGACGTTGCAGAATTGTCCTTTGGTTCCTTTGTCATATATACCTGTCTTTTTTTCACTGTGTCCTTTAGCTATCCGTATCCTTTTTCCAAAGTCACCAGACAGCTCCAGTCAGGGCAGTGGCACGTGAATAAGCAGCATGAGGGACACTTGAAAAGAGAATTCCCAACCGGCTGCCTCCATCCTCAGCAGCAATGATTAGCCCGGCTCTGAATGACAGAGTGCAATAAAATGGAGACAGCTCTGCCCTTGATGCATAATAAGTGAAAGACTTGTGGGAAATATCTCTGAAAACTTTCCTCCACTAAGAGGGGATGAGTGAGCAGAGCCGTTTTCTGTCTGCCTTGCTCTTCACTCAGCAGCAGCCTAGAGCTGAGTCTTTGGTGTCTTTGCCCTTCTCTTTCCTACCTTCTTTTGCATCTCCTATATACAAAAAAATAATGTGGCTTTTCTGGCGTCCTAACCCCATTCTGTCACTCCTGCTGCACTGCTGTGGAACGTGCATTATCCGGCAATAAAGCTGCTGTGCAGCCAGCATGGAAATGCTATTGGCAAAGCTGTAATGGAGGCAGGAATTTATGTCTGCGGCCAGGTGGAGTTCTGAGGGATTGTACCTGAGCTAATAATACCTTGCTGCAAGCTACTGAGTTCAGCTTTATCATCTGGGGCAGGAAAATCTATTTGTGCTAATCAAGTGTGGCTACCATAGTAATATCATTTTTCTTTGAAAAGAAAAGGTGTTTACTTTTAATTGGAATGAATGCCAGTCACTTGTCTCACACTGAAAAAGAGTTAATGAGAGCAAAGTATAAAGAGAGTAAAGTAGTTGAAAATTAAAAATATTTTGTTATGACTAATTATTAAATATCCCCAATTTTAAGTCATTATTACCTGGAATTAGGCCAAGTGTAGCTGACAAGTCAAGGTGCAAGTTTGTGTCTGAGTAACTTTGGAGTACATAACCTGTTGGGCCAGTGAGGCAGGGGAACATGGACCCCACCGGGCATCCCTTCCTTCCTCCATCCTCACTTGCTGTGCTTGGGAAGAGCCCTGCGTGCTCACTCACCCCTGTGCCACAGCCAGTGCAGCCTGAACCCTACCTCTGTGGAGATGTGGCTGCAGAGTTTTTGAGGGTGGTACTTTGGGGAGTCCCTGATTGCTTTCAACACCAATTTTCCATTCCTACCCCATCTGCTTTCCCTCAGGGAGTGGGTACACCCCTCAGTGCAGAACTGGCCATGGCACAGCTGGACACAATGCACGTCCTGGCACAGCCTTGGGAAAATCTTAACCTTGGCTTTCAGAGTGAAGAATCAGAGTGAAAAAAATACGTCCTTTCCCATCTCTTGCCACCTTCCTCCACCCCATTCAGAGCTGCACTGCTACAAAGCTGGTGCCCCCTTTGTGTCTCCCACGTCTTCATGTAAAGAGCTTTGTTGTCCCTCTCAACCAGAGTATCCCTAGGTATCCGTCAGCTGCTAAAGGCACCATTTTCTGTTTATCTTCTTCTAAGCTGCTGCTCCAGCGGAGCTGCAAAATTAACATTGTGCTCAGCAAAACTGTCTGTGTAAAACAAGGGCAATTTATACAGAAATATCCATAATCCTTCACATTAAAATTTGGCTGTTAAAATTCTGGCACCTCTCAGAGGTAGGTCACTCTAACCTAGTTAAGTTCTGTTAAGAAAAGCTGTTATTATGGCTCACAGCTTTTTTTCCCCCTACAGTATTGTTTCCTTTTGTCTTGGGCTCTTCAGCACTCACCTCTACCTCCCCTGACCTGCTCCTGCCTCTCCTAGTTTAAATTGCTTTCTGTCATACATTATTAAGGACTAAACTTAACTACCTGGACACCATGCGAAGTACTCAATAGTGGGGTTAAAGTTCCTGCAGTATTTCCTTGTTTCTTCTTTTCCCTGGTTGGTATTTTGACCACAAATGAAGCACGTTAAGGGAGGCTCCTTGTAGAAAAGGTGCTGGGCTGGAACAGAACAGATGTGAGTTCAGTTCCCTGCTGTGAAATGGGTTTCCTGTCTGTCCTTGGATATATCATTTAATTTGTCTCTCTCATTCTGTCTCATTCCCCGCCTTGTTGCTTTGCACATGATAATATTTGTTTTCACCATCCAGCATATCTCAATGGGTTTCTTCTCCTAGTGCAATATCTGTATTAACCAATGTGTACACAGGAGTGTGGAGAGTAGGATTTCAGTCTCTGGACCTCAAATTTGATAATACCACACAAATAAATACATTAAATAAGTGCTTCTCCTTCCAGCTCGTTCATCATGACTGTATGATGTTTGAAACAGAAGGATGTTAAGGTTAAACTTGATCTCTCTTGCCTGAAGCTTTTAATGAAGTGAAAAGGAGAAGATTTCATTCCAATATTAATGTGACAAGTCTATGACCTTAAATAGAGTCCTGCTGAATTTCTCTGGGGGATAAGTACGTGGCAATATAAATCATAGAATCATAAGATATCCTGAGTGGGAAGGGATCACTGAAGTCCAGCTCCTGGCCCTACACAGGACAACCCCAAGACTTACACCATATTTAGAGCCGCTGACTTCCTGGTGCTCCTTTTTTCAGTGTTCCCTTTTATCTGCTGAATGGTGAAACCTGGATCACCAGCTGTCCTGCTCCCATGGCACAGGGCTCATGAGCACTTCAGGGTGCAGTTGCAGGTCCTGGCTTCCTGTAGGGCAAGTTTCAAGGGAAAACTTGCAGAAAAAAATATGGCACTTGGCGTATCAAGACAGAGGAGAATTCCTTAGCAGGTGTGGGAACAACATCTCACTTGCAAAACAAGTGGATGTTTCTGGAACTATGACAGGATCACAGATTGGCTTTGAGGTTGCAAGTGTCATTGCAAAGTAGGAAAATGCTTGTGCCAGTGTAAGTGGGCAAACCAAGGGTGGCACAGAGGGCCTGGGCAGAGAAACCTTGGGCAGCTGTCCCTAGGGACCTCCTGTTTTCTGGCAAGGAGATAAAGCAAACCTTGCTTCCCCTTCATAGCTGGCAGCATGAAGCTGCAAGAAGTTTATTCTCAAGATGTGCTTGAAACAATGTTGGTAGAGTCTACAATCCTCATCATATAGATAAAAGTGACTAAATTAGGGCTGCTGAAAACAGCACCTGGGATGAAAGTGAATCTCCTCCTCCGTGCAGAAAGGAAGGTAATCACATCCAGAGGGCCCCAGAGAGCTCCTATCTCTGACACTCATATGAAGAAACACACTGAGAAAGATCAGCCTGACAAACAAAAATATATTTGTATGGCAGTAATCAAAGGCACACAGGCACTGCACGCTGGGAATGTTGCCTTTCTCTTTTAGGGGCCTTATCTGATACTGGCAGGACCATTCCCTCGTGTGTTCAGTTATGGAGCTGCTCCAGGATATAAAAACTTCTGTACTGCAAAGTTTTGAGTTGGCAGAGGAGCACATTTCAGTGGCTCCACCATGCAGGTAGTTGGGGGTATCAGTGAAATGAATTGTATTACTGAAAGTTAGTCCAGGGTTTAACCATAATGCAAAATAAAGTGGCAGAGGCTCACTCATCACCTTGGTGTTACACGCTGTGGGTTATTCTGGGCAGCCCTCTGGTTGTTGAGAGGTTTATAAGGACTCTGCAATTTCACTGCAGGAGGCTTTGCTATAGTTCTCTTTGACCACGTCCTTGGGATTTTGTGTGGGCTGGGGTCTCTTTAATAGCTTTATAGGCTCAGAGAAAAAAACCCCAGATGAGAAGGGGTTTTAAGAGTTTTCTTTATCCATTTTTTTCCCCCTCTAGCAAAGATCAGCTATCTATCTATATAATTTCTGATGGATGTTTGTTCTTTAAAAGCCTCCAACAGTGAGACTCTACCGCGCCTCAGGCAATCTATTCCATCCCCTACTTCCCTCACTATTAGGAAGCTTTTCCTGAAGTCTAACCCTCATATCTCTTGCTGTCACTTAAACCCATTATTTCTTGTGCTTGCCACCTGGTTGTGGCAAACAGATTATTTCCTTCCTCTTTCCAACAACCTTTAAACAATTGATGGCTCTCATGCTCTCTCCAGTGTTTTTCTCATGTTCTCTCTAGTGTTTTTCTCTCCTCTGCCTGAACCAGCAGCTCCCTCATTGCCCCACATAGATCATGGCCTTTGATAGTTCTCATTTCTCTCTGGAATTTCTGCAATTGTTTCACTTCCTTTTTTTTTTTTTTTTTTTGAGGTCCAGTGGCCACAGTGGGATAAAACTGAGCTTTTATTGATACAAGCTGAGGGAAATAAATCAGTTAGCTTTTCTTACAGCTCATGACAAATTCCCATCGTCACCTTACACTTGTAGAAAGATAATTTAAGACAGAAATTGGTGCGAAACTGTTTTCTTCTTGTGGCAACTTATCTGTTGCCTCTCAAATGATGCTATTAAGTTTTATTACAACTCTGGTTCTTTCTCCAAATCATTAAATCTCTAGGACAGCTGATACTGCTCAGGTGACCACACCTACATCAGTCCCTGCTTTGAGTGTTGACGTTTGAGTACTGGCAGCTGTTCCCAAGGAATCAGGGTGTCTCTGGAATTAACCAGTCTCACAGACCCTGACTTTGAAATTAGAGTGTTTGGGGGTGGAACTGTGGTGGTTTTGTCCCCTAAGAAACAAAAAGGTGGCTAATATTGGTCATGGGCTTCCAGATGAGCAAATGGGAGCCAGCTGGTCACTTTTTTTTCACCTTCTCCTATTGTAACTTTGTTTTGGAGATCCTTTCATGTGCTTTGAAGGAAAGCCAGGCCAGCATAATTAGCTCTGTGCTCATACACCATAGGGACATCTTCTCCCCATTACTGATACCAGACTGTTGCCCAAACACAGAGAAAATGAAATAAGAAAGGACAGTGGGATTTCACTGCCTGAAGGACACCTGTGTTGGATCCCACTCTGAGACTAACACAGATGTGGTAATGAGACACCCACAGAAAGTATGAGAAAGAGCAATCCAAGCCTGAGTCCTGGGAGTATTCCTGATGGAACAGGATCATATCTCACACTGTCTTCTTGGCTCTGATGAGCACAGGAGATAGAAGCTTTTGTTGTGAAGGGAGAATGGTGGATATCACAAAACATGGACAGATAAAAACCATCTTTCCGCTGAGGAAGTTCCTAACTGTGGCCTTTGACTTCAAAGGAAGGTTTGTAAGGAACAGCTGATGTTGAGAGGAGATGGGGAGCTTTGAAAAGTTTTGATGTGTTTTGGGTTAAACCTTGCTTGCTTCTTCCCACTGAGGCCATGTAAAGGCCCTTCTCTATGTTTGTCTCCCTGTGTCATTCCCTGGGTTGGAGCCTCAAAGGCTTAGAGATGATCAAAGAGCCTGTACTGAAAACAGGTCGATTTTCCACAGCTTTTGAGTCCGGATGGAGTTCTACTAAAACATAAAAATTCACAGAGGACCATTTCTCTCAAAGAAGGGAGACAGACTCTTTTTTTCAATGTGTGGACTTTGCAGCTGACACCAACAGGTGACATTTTCCAGCTCCAAAGGTCTTCAATAAAATCCAAATTCAGTGTGTCGAGATTGAGGTCTCTCCTCCCATATTGTAATTTTTAGGTACAAGGGCTGCCTAATTGCACTGTGGGAATCCTTCCAAAAAAGCACCTCCTGACAGGGATGCTCTTTAAAATAGGCCATTAGTCTTGTGACAGGGCATCATGGAGTTAACAGTGAGTTCGTTAGTGAGGCAATCTCACATTGCCTTGCTCAGGTTCTTCCTCTGTGAAACAGAAATTGGTCTGAGGAAATCAGAAATGAGACACCATGGAATAAATAATCAGGGACACTGTGGATGGGACAGCAAAACACCTGGAGGGCTTTTGGCCTGTAGTGTCTGTTCCTTTGGCACAAATCTACTGGTGGGTGTGACCCTCAAAAAAAGCCCCGTGGCCTGAAATTCACTCAATGGGCATCACAAAGTCAGGTCTGAACTTAGAGAAATTCGTTTAGGGAGAGATCTAGCTGGCTATATTTTAATGCTGCTATGGATTCCCAAAATTATCTGGTATGTCCACACTGGGCTTCTGGAGACCCAGCACGTCCAGAAGTTCAGTGGGAGACCCTTGATTATTTTAAGTGGTACCAAACACCTGACCGTAGGGACCTGATCCTAGAAATGGCATTTGGAGATATCTAGAGTCTCCAAGGACAATTCAGCCCATCCAAAAATATCTGTAGAAAACAGAAGTGGGGGGGTTTGGAGGAAATTCCACACCTTGAACTTGAATATGCCTTTTATTGCAAATTTATGACTCAGTCCTCACATGGGGTCGGCCCAGTACCTTCCAGCCTTAGGCTCTGATCCTGCTGGTGAGCTGGTGAGGATGACACAAAACAGGGACCATAAGAATGTTGTGCTAAAGAACAGAACTGGGGCAAATCATCAGAAGGGAAAATGGGAAGAAACATAGAAACATCACTTTTAATTGTGTTAATGTAGAAATAAATATTGCCCCGGTATCCAGGACATGTTTTCACCCTGACATACGGTCAAGTTTGTGATGCAAGCTTTCTACAAGAACTCAGGCTTCAATATTTTGTTATGTTTTTCTGACAATTTCTCTTGCTCGTAGCTACAAACACCTAGAAATCCCAGCAGCATCAGCAGAGCACCGTGCTGTCCCCATGCTCAGGAGAGTGTAAGAGAAGCTGGCTGGAGATTGTGTTGACTGGACCACAACAGCCCCAGCACATTTAACTTCAAAACATGGTCAAGTGCTGTGTCAGCTGCCCTGCACAGTGAGAGCTGCACTGGCTGGCAGCTGTGCTCCTGGAAAGGAAGTATGGAACTGACATCTCTGCCATGTGGTCTGGATGTTTTACTCATGATAACTGGTCCATGAAAAATGTTTCTGCCCTTCCCAGTTCCGCAGATCTGCTGCTGTTTCGTACCCTGCCATGCAGAGGTGTGGTAAAAGGCGTTAAAGGAAGACGGGTATTTTTGACTTGTCTCATTGAAATCCCCTGATCCGTGGGCTCTGTCTGAATTCCAGATTTTATCTGGATTCACCTTGTGGGGATTTCATTAGATCTACACAAGGAGCGGGACACTGAAAAATGCAGAGAGGGGCAGGATGAGAAGGATCAGCTTTGTGGTTACATGTGACCTGAAGGACAGAACTAACACATTCTTGGTGGTTCAGATTTTGGATATTATGAAGTTCTCACATAGGACAGGATTTTTGGCTCTTTTTCACAGTGTACATGACGAGGATATATATTTATTTTAGATAAACACTTAGCCAGAAGGAGGACAACATGTGGTGTAAGGTAAATTATGCAGATAATGTTCTATTATGTGCACAGAGTAAAAAGTACAAAGGACATGAATTTCCCCAGGGTAACACCTTTGAGAAGGGAGACTGGGACAACACGCAAAATAAAATAAAGAAGAGAAGGAAGAAGAAAAAATAAATTGGAAATAGTCAGTTCTGGCAGGTTTTGCTTGAAGAAGACAGAAGACTGAATGAGCAAAAGATTGTACTGGAGGCAATTGCTTCAAAGAAAGGACTTTGTATTGACTGTCACTTATCCAGGTCACTGCTCCAACTCCTGAGGACAGGGTTTTGACCCTGCAGGTATTTATGAAGCTTGGAGTGAGCAATTGGAAAGTGTGAAAAGAATCTATTTAGAAAACAAGTTGGAGCATCTCTTCCCTCCAGACTTTCCCTTTGCTCCGAGGTGGGGAATGCAGTGATTTTTTTGTAGTTCTGCTCTGTTCTATATGGTCTACCGAGGTCTGGCTGGAGCAATTCCTGTGGATTGTGTGGCCATGCAAGATCAGATACAGCAGAGAAAGCAGCCCCTGGGCTGAGACGGGCACAAAAGCACTGCTGAGGGTGGAGTAATAATTGTATTTGAGCAGCAGAACACAGGGAGAGTCTCAGTGGGCAGTAACACTTCATTTCATCAGGAACAGCAAAAAGAGGCTTTTCTACAGCCTCTGTTGTTTCACTCCCAGAGCTCTACCTGGTAGGAGCAGGTTTCAAAACTGGTGTTTTGGATCAGCCCCTGTTCCTGCCTGCACTGATGTTCAGCTCCACTGCAGCTGCAGTCCTGAGGGGTTGTGTGTGTGTTCTCCTGCACAGTGCAGCAAGGCTGAACTGTGCTCAAGTGAAAAATCTGAGAGAATAAAATGGTTTGGGGGCTTTGCAATACGTGTAATAGGTCCATAAGGTGTTAATCTCCTCCACATTTTCCTCAGTGTGTTCAGCCTCAAACTCTCTGACCTGGCTTTTGAGACTTTGGGATACAGGATTTCACAGGATGTGCTGCAGCCACTGACAGAAATATAATTGTCTCTTCCCATGTGGCTGCCAACACAGGCTTCACTGCAGATAAAAGAATGGGAAAACAAATTTAAGTGCTGGAACCCTGTGGCTCTGCCTTCACATGGATGTTTGGGGTGACCCCTGGGCTGTGTATTGACCTCCTGCAAGCAGCTGCTGGAAGAATCACTCCCATTCCCTGATCTCACCAGGTACAGTCCCACATTAAGAAAACAAGCTTATCAGTCTTTTGTGTTTGTGTTGACACCCGCAGCTTCAGAGACTTTTTGTTTGTTTTCCCTGTTCTCCTCAGTGTATAATTGGCCAGATTGCATTTACTTTTTTGTCTCTCTTGCACTAATCACAACTGCAGACTGGAGTAATTTGCTGATGCTGTACAAGGAATTGTCTCTCCTGGAGACCTGGCTGATGTGATCAGAACTCACATATGGTATCAGAACAAAGGGCCCTTCAGGCAAGTGGTGCTGTTTATTTTGGCTCAGGTCACTGTTGCTCCCTTCTCTTTGTGTCTTCTCCTCCCTTTGTGCTGTGCACATATTTTTTCCTCTGACTTCGGAGTTGCTGGCTCCTTGCTGTCAAACCTAGGGTGGCCTGGCTTGTGCAACATCAGCACCACAGGTTTGAGGGACGTAGGAGAAAAGCGTCCAACATACTGCTTGTGGTTAATACGCTGTCATGCCTTGCTTCCCTTTTCTCCTGCTTCCTTTCCACAGCTTGGAGGCTAAGCAAAGAAACAAGTCCAAGGCTTCCTCTCTGCTCCCCCTCCCTTTCTGGTTGAAGATATTGTGAGTGGTTTCATGTGGGCTCTCGTTTTTCACAGACACTGTTGGTTCCACCATCTACGAATTAGTCTAATCCCAACAGCAGTTATTGGCCTTGACTTATTCCTTATTTCCTTTGTAACAGCTGCTGGCAAAGCTGCTGCTCTCCTGATGGATTTTGTAGGTCTAATTTTTGATAGCATACTTACAGCTAAGGCCCACAGCCTGTTAAAACAGTGCTGTCTCTGCATTGATACTTCTCTGCCCCCAGCTCTCATTTAATCTAAGTATTAAACATCACTCACAGCGATGCAAAAAGCAGTTGCAGTTTGCAATATTAGGAGGAAAAAATCACAGGAAGTAATGGATGAAAAAGTAAGTACTGAACATCAGCATCTTTGGTGGTTGTGTACTGATAAAGGATAAAATAGCTGCTGTCTCATATCCTCCTCCTGAGGCTTTCCCTTCTTGACAAAGGGCATATATAATGGTTAATGTCTCTCTAGCATCAGTATCCTATCTGTGGGCTCACAGATTTCTTGTATTTGTGCTGTTGTTTACAAATAAAAGGTTTCCAGGTATTATTCTTGGCCCTTCCTGTATTGTGTGTAAATGTATCTTCTTCTGTCATTTAGCAGTGCTTTAGAAAACAGCTGGTGCCCCCAGGGTAAACCTTTAAACAATGTCATACTCTGACAAAATTCTGCTTTATCAGCAAACCATGCTGTGCATATTTCTCTCATTGTTTTGCAAATTGCTGTTACAAAGAGCTTTTGCATTTAAACAGGCTCTCCCTGACCTAAGAGGTAGTAAAAATTACATTAGAGATGCCATAGTAACTTGTCACTCTGACCTGCCCTAAATAGCTGGACTTATTTCACTTGGATAAATCATTTATTTAAAATGACCTATTATGTCATCAGAATTCTGTAGCAGAGATGCTTCAGCTCCAACTTACATGAATATTCTTTTGAAGGGCTAATCAGAAGAGATATACCATCAGGATTATGTGCTTTAAAAATACAGTTCTGGACAGCACTGCCCAAACTGGGAAGCAATGATTAATCCATTCTAATTACTGTGATCAGATAGATCCGTGCTGCTCACCCATTCTCCATGATCTCAGCTAGAAAGAGCTCTAATTCTTAGGTCCTTTTTTCCCCTAGAGCTGCATTTCTATGACCAGATTTGCAATTAGAGCCCAGAGCTTCCAGATTTCCTTTGATAACTTAAGAGAACAGCACGGTGCAAAATTTTATCTTTCCCTCTCCCTTTTAACAGACTTTAGTGCCCCATTGTCTGTTAGGGGCATCTCTGTCTGCTTTGGACGTGGACATGGTGCATCCAGAACCTCAGAATTCCCTTTGTGCAATTCTGCTAATGAAAAGCCAGCCACAGAAGATATTTTGTCCTTGTAAATCCATGGCACAGGAAGGGTATTCCTGTATTGCTTCCTGTCTACTGTCACTGAGGCCACTGTTCTGGCACAGAGTGAGCCATGAGCAGCTGCAGAGATCCAGGGATGGCCCTGCTATTGCTTTCTGGAGGGATGGAAGTGGAAATAAGTGTCAGGAAAAGGAAATTGCCAGTCATGTTCTCCGTCCTGGCCACATGCTTTTGGGAAAGAGTTGGTAGGTGGCTCCTATTCCTTCTGTGGAGGATGGGGGTAGCTTTTTTCATTTTATCTGCTAAATGCCTGCCTAAACAAAACTGTCACAAAATATTTTCACACATGATTACTGATCTCAACCCCAGACCAGGTCTGGTCTTTATGTCACACCAGTCCTTCTGCTAATTTTAAGGACTTTCTCCTGAAACTGCATCGAGAAACCATTTCTGCTCCTCTTGTGAGGAAGTAGAGTGCCTCACAAACCAGGACACTGGGGAATGACCATCCCCCCTGGCCCTGACCATGCCCTCTGTCCATTGTGCACCTAAACACCTCTGAAAATGTTCATACAATGTAGGGAAATCATGAAGGCAAAGGAATATTCGTGACCTGAGGAACTGTGTGTATATGTGTGAATTTTTTGTTGTGTGGGCTGCCTGTGTGGGACACTAACTCCGGTAAATTCCTGTGGGCAAAATGGGCTTCAAAGAGAAGCCAGCACTTTATTGCAGGCATCATGGAGAGGATGAAGGTGATTGCCCATCACCAGCTGTTCTGAGTGGGAGCTGGGAAGCTGGGCCAGGAGGGACAGCACTTGCACAGTGCCTGTGGGCCCCTGCAAGGATTCCTTTTAAGAGCTCTGTCTTCACACCTTTACAGTCCAAGTAAAGTGGAGAAATAAATCACTGTGCACAGTTGTCATTTTCCCCCTCAAAGCACCAGGCAAAGAGTTTAAATATAGCTAACCCACTGTATTTCCTCAGAATAAACACTCAGATACTCAGAATTAATTGCCAGGTCCTGGTATCAAAGGAATGATTTATAACCCAATTATACTGGGAATTTTATTCTCTATTGTTTCACTGATAGGTTATGGGTCAATTAGGTGTTTTAGTCCAGTGGGAACATATCCTCCTTCCACCATAAAGTGTCTGATCTTGGCACACTGGGATTTGTTCTGTCCATCTTGTAAATCACATCCGGTTTGTGGAAAAACTTTGAGAATCATTCTGCCAAGGGCTAGGTCTGTAATTTTTGTAGCATTTTGTTTCTGTTTACTGCTTAGGGCATTGGCAGGAATGCAGGGAGTTCCCTTCTGGTGAATAATCTTCACCATCTTCTGTTTTCTCATCAGACTTGCAGTGCATAGAAGATGTTCATGGTGCAGCTGAGTCTGTGAGGTCACTGGGGAATGGATATTTTTGAGCCTTCAGAGGAGGCTGACAGCATCAGTAATGGGTCTTCAGCAGGGGCTGTAAGCAAACACCTGGTGAAGAATAAGAATAGAAAAAACTTGTTTAATCTTCCCTCCATAACATTTTTACTCTCTGAGTATAGTCAGCTCAGGATTTCCTAAGATTAATGTGATTCTCAGTAAGCTGCCCTGGGTTCCTCTTGTAGCTGCTTGTCCATTCTGCCCTTGAACATCCACAGTCGTAGAACCACTGTGGAAAAGGCACATTGCTTTTAGAACAAAACCTATTATCCCCTACAATGGTACAAACCCACGCTTACTCTAAAGCCTTTAGTTGAGTATTTTTTTATCAGTGAAATCTGAACGAGGGAGAGGGTTTGACCAAGTTAGTGAATGTAAAAGAGGGAATTCAGGGGGAAACTGTTTTATGATTATGCCTCTTAAATCTTGCATTATTTAGCAATGCAAATCCAATCGTGCATTTTAATTCCCTTGTTAATATGGACTTTTCCAATCTTGCATGATATCTCTGTCAGTATAAGCCAGAAAGGGAATCCAGCCCAAGGGTTTTGTATCATCCTCTATTTGCTCCTCCTCTTATTTTGTTTTTTTTTTTTTACAAATTAGAATAACAATGTCATAATCTCGAATAACATTATACTTTTCTATTCCTATAAACTACAGTCATGCTCTCTAGCCACAGGGAGTTTGAATCTAAAAGAGAAATAAAAACCAACCCCAGTCACATTTCTATGTGAGACCCCAGGCAGATGATGGTTTTGATATTCCCACGCCCAGGATTTTTTGTTTCCTGGAGGTGGCTCTTGGCATCCTGGAGCTGTTTCTAGTAAATGATGTTCACTGAGCAAGCCTGCCCCTCAAAATGCCTGACTCTCTTTGTTGCTCCTCTCCCCACATTTCAATTATCTAACACATTAATACAACAAACACTGCAGTAATTAGGGCACCATATGGCACTCACAATTACAGAGCAATTCCAGCATTAGCGGATTGGGTGAGAAGTCAGAAAGAATAAAACAAGTGTGAGCAGAAGATGACTGAAGTCAGGGGACTCACATGGCAGATAAACACTGAGTAAGTTACGTGCGTGTACAAGCTGGACTCGAGGAATCTTTTAGTTTTGTTCTCATCCAGGATGAAATGGCACCATGGGTTAGAAGGGTGCCTTGAACTGCTGTAGAGAGATAAGTGCCCTTCATGGCACATCTCTCTGAAGATGATCTTTATTATACTTGGCTTCCCTCAGGTCGGTGAGTTCTCCAGTATTTGCCTGCCAGGGATTGTTTTGCCATTTACCAGTTATAATGGGTATTAGTGCTCTCAATTATTTGCTTCTTCATTGAGAGCACAACAGTCATTGGAGCCATTGTGGGATTCTTAGTTAATCCTCTAAAGAATAGAAGGAATCAGGGAGCATGTATAAACTGTGAGATTTTTCTGGTCTGGCTGTCAGCTGGGAATGTAAGCAAATCATGCCCACGAGCCATCATAGTCACGCTAACAAAAGCTTTGGTGCACATGCAAAAATACAGATTGTGAAGTGTTCTTGGGTTGTATCTCTGGAGAAATGTTGTAGCTGGGCTTGAAGAAGTCTTGTGGTGATGTAAAGTGCATGTCCTTTATGGATGGTTGCTCATATGTGCGGAGTGTCAAGAATTCTTGTGTAGAAAACCCCATTCGGTATTTTCTCCCTGCTAAAACATCTTCTTCCAACTGAAACACTTCAGCTACTTGGATGAAGATTGTCTTTCAAACTAAATAGCTGATTTCATATTTGCACTAACCATTTTCTAACAACGTGGAATAGACATGATGGATGCCACAGAAGGAAGGACACGTTCCCAGGGAAGGACAGTGGGAGACCTCCCAGCATGACAGCTTCTCCTCAAGAAGCCCCAGGACATCCTTTTCTTTCTACAGAGCAGATGCAAAGCAACCAGCCCCTTTTTTTTTCCTGAGGACAAATCACTTCCAAGTACATCTGGATGAGCATGAAGAATGAGAACATGAATACAGACAATTATGATGGAGTAGAGGCCCTGTAAATTTACACCCAAACTTACCCCCTGGTAACTCATTCATCTGCCTGTCTTGACAGAATGCATGTGAAATAGTGGGACAATAAGGGCTTTTGTTATGCTGAAAGATGTTAATAGCTGGCCTCAGGGTGAGCTGGATTTCCAAGACAATCACAGATAACACAGATAACACAGCGAAACTCAGGAGAATGAACACTGAAGCCTTTATTTTGAGAGACTGGGGCTATGTCAGAGTGAGGGTTGTCTAAAGGTGTGAGTTTTATGGGATCTTATTTTTATGGAAAAGTACTGTCTGGGACAGCGGGATAGCTGCACTGCTCGTTACACATATGGAAATATCCAGAAAAACATCATTATAGACTTCTGTGCCTCAGCGGGTGAGGGTCTAACGACGTGTCAGAGGGCACTGGGAATGGGCCCGTGTGCCCCTCCAGCTTCTCTGCCCGACTCCAGCACCACGCTGGGAACAAAAGGAGATGCTCGGCAAAGAAATACCGCAGGGAACTACTCAGGCAGCCTTTGGATGGTTAGAGAAGTTTCAGAAAAGCTTTCTTATAATCCAGTCTTTCCGAAAGGGAGGTTATAATGCAGATCTGTCCTCACTGCTGGTGCACAGGGAAGCTCCTTCTATCTCCTTTCTGGCTCTTTTCACTGTTGTCTTTACACAAGCTGCTGTCCCACAGGGAAGACACCCTCATAATCACAGGGAGTGTAAGGGATGTGGATGTTTCCTTAGAGTTCATCAGTCTAAATCTGGGCTGGCTTGCTTCTGTCTGAAAAGAGTGTCCTTTCCAAGGTGATGCTTTTGTGAAAAGACTCAGGAATAAGCAGCTAGAAAGGGTCCACTCCTATGTACGTAGGCAAACATACCCAGGCATTTTGGGTGTATTCCCCTGGCCTAAACGTGATGCCTGAAAGTTGGCTTCTAGTCTAAACAAGTGTATAGGTTTGCTCTGTGGTTGGTAGCACTAGAATGAGACTTTCAGAAACTGATCCCATTTCTCTTGGACAGCCATCTTAGGATGAGACAAATGGTCCTTGGGAGTCTCTCCAGTGACTGCAACAGAAACCAAGACATTCTGCAGGTCACTTGCCCAGGCTCAGCTGAGAAGACTCTGACCCAGAGTTCAGCAGGACTGTCAGGTTTGCTCCATGTACCCCTGTATACTCGATAAAAAAACCTTTCCAGAGCCTTCACCACAGCTGTAAAGCACAAATCCCACAACTGTTCTCTGCCAGAGGAAGAAACCAAGAATATCCTAAGGGAAAATGCACAGAAAATCCTAGAAAGTGCTTACTTTTACCTCAGTTTGGACATGTGACTAGTAACAAAATGACAGGTGAGCAAGGAAATTGAACTTTTTAAGGCAATGCCAGTTGTCGTAGATGAGATCCATTGAAGTGATGGGAGAAACTGAAACTTTGAAGTGGTGAACACACTCCAGAAATGCCAGCCCCAAATGTTAAACAAGTGACTAACAAAAGTGAAACAGAGCACATTTTGCTCTTGGTATCCATGATATAAGTAGAGCCATTTATTTATTTTAGCTTTCATCTTCTGCTTGCTCTTCTGCCCTGAAAAGAGATAGCTTAGATCGAGTCACTTAAGTCTATGCTGAAACAAAATGTACCTTTGTGATTGATACCTCTGAAACTCAGAGTGACAAGGTAATAAAACTGTAAAGATTCGGGTTCCTTCAGGGAAATCCAGTTGCACTCTCTTTGCTGTCAAAATAATGGGGTGTCTATTTTGTGGTCATAGAGTTAATGCATTTGATGCAGGTACAATGATTTTCACATCATGGAGACCTCTTTGGAAGGAAACATTAAGTAAAACTTTTTAAAAATTGCTGTTTCTTATATGTATGCACGTGGCACACCATTGCAGACTAAATATCTGTGAAATGTTGATGCTCTGTAACCCCACATCATGTCTGAGAGAAAACAAACCATTCCATGGCTCCTGGTGAGCTGCTGGGACTAGGCTGGCGCTGCTTTGGAAGAGGATTGGGTTCAGATTTTTGAACAAAGCAGTGGTGAAGCTGGATAAACACAAATGTACTGAGGGTTGATGTTTCAGATCAGGTGGGAGGATTTCAGGAAATTCACTGAATGTTCCTTGTGCTTCAGTTCACCCAGAGGGACAACTTAAGCAAAAAGGAGCAGTCACACTGAGAAACAGATGCCAGCTCTTGGAGCAGGGCAAGCAAAGGACAGCAAAATGATGTGAAGCTGAGAAATCTACTGGGTGATGGAGAGTTGTTTGAGGATGGTGGAGTGTGCAGTGTTTCTAAAGCCATGCTTAGTCATGAGTGGGCTCTTCCCCTTGCTGAGCAAAGTGGGCATTAGTGCTGCCATGTTCTGCCACCCAAAGAAGGAGGCATTACCATATTCACACATCTCAAACAGCAAACAGGAGATGCATTGCAAAATCAGCAACTCAGGTTGCTGAATATGCAGCACCTTCCACTGTACAGTGAAGTGCTGATGTATCCCTCATTGTGAGCTGAGGGAGGGTAGGTCCCTGTGGCAAAACTGGGGATCCTTTAGCTCATTCTCATCCCAATCCTCCACTTCCCCCTTCCCTGAGCACTTACTGTCAGATCTGAGGTAATGATGACTGTCCACTGGATTTAGGAGAGGGGTGTATCTCCTTACAGGCACTAAGAGGATCGTGGTTGGAACTGCAGAAGGAAGGGAGAACAGGTCAGATGTGTGGAGCCCGCTGAGGAGAGGCTGACATGCACAAAGAGGCTGAAGAATTTAAGATTATATTGTGAACAACAGTGGTGAGATTGCTCTCACCTCACTCCAGGTATCTAATCTTCTGCCCTGATTTAGATTTTTACATGAGGTTAAGATGAATCATAGTCTGAGAACACCCTCTCTCTCCATGGCTGTAGTCAGTGTCTAGTGCAGATGAAGTCGTCTGAGCTGGAGCTCTCTGTGTCTGCTGAGCTGGATCTGGCCCCATATGAGGGAGAGCAAATTTGCCTGTGCAAATCCCAGTTTGAGCATTGGGATATTGCTTCCTCTTTCAGTGCAACCTGCCTCTATAGCCATTTCTACACTCCCAGCAGACTAATTATTACAAAAATTCTCTGTCATTGCTTTGCAACGGTCCACGGCTTAACTAATTTAAAAATGCAAATGAATGCTAAATTGCAGTTGAATCTGAACCGTCTCCTTCTCCCTCTTCGTCTCCTCCTTTCTTTTTTTCTTTTCTGCTGGGAAAAGAAAGATACAGCAGACATTAAATGCTGATGGTGAAAATCAATCTTTCAGATTTGAGGTAATTTTAAATTAGGTCCCACTGCCAGGGATAGTGACATCACCAGAGCTGCTTGATTGATCCGTGATTTGAGGAGAAACAGCTTGGACTCGATCCTCCCTTTGTCCTTACAGAGAGAAGGGAATGTTGCAGTTTTCAGCTCTTTTCCCTGGGAAGCTTTCATACTCAGATGGTCTCAGATGTTAGGGAGAGGCATTCAGGGAGAACATGAGCAAATGCCTGAGCTCAAAACAGTCCCCTTGTACTGCCATTGTCCTCGGGCATTGGGATGGGGCTCTGTGGTTGTGAAGAATCAGCTGAAGGGCTGTCTCCTCTGTAGTGTCTCTAACCAGCTGGCTGACACTGAGTTCAGCTCTCTGTACATTCACAGTCTGTAAGATAAGTCAAGATTGTCTCATCCTGGTCCCCTCCTCTCCCTACCTTCTGGCACCAACTCTTCTCTGAGGCAGTAATTCCTTTGAGGAAGAGTCTATAGCTCCATATTTGAGAGGGACTTGGCCAAGGTCTAGCACCATGGTTAGTGGTTTTTAGCTGCAGGATCACACAGACAGCCTAAAAAGCCATTCACAGGCAGTCTTGTTGTTTTCCTAATGCCAGCACTGCGCTGTAACACGAACACTGAGAATGCTCAGAAATGGAACTCTTGAGCATTTAAAGAGTCGGTGATGGGCTCAGAGTTAGGTATTGGGATTACATCCCTCCATCCATGGCAGCAGAGTCTGGTAATCCAAGCCTCACCACTCTTTTGACTGCAGATCCTGGTGCTGTGTAGCTGAGTTAGGTACCCGGAGAAGAATATCCAAAACAAAACTCCTCTGTGCTTCAGGGCTGAGGATAACAGACCTTCTTAACTGTTCATCCTCAGCTCATATATTGATGATACTCTTCATGATAAATGTCATCTTGCTGAGCGAAATATAGCAAATTACAAGAATCACCCCAGAGGGCAGCTGCTGGCAGCTGTGTACACAGGGCTGTATTGCTGTTCATGAAGCATTTTTTCTATTTTGCAAATTGATGCAGAGATGAGATTTCATGAGTGTTTGTTGACACTCACATACAGGAGGCAGATTTCTAAATGGGGTCTGCAGAGATGATTGAAATTCCAATCCCAGCTCCTCACTGTGTCCACTGGTTTTGTAAAATCCCACGTTGTTTGCTGGGCTGATGTGTGATGGGAGGTAAGCATGGTTCTTTGGAGCTGTGAACCCCTTTGTTGCCCCAAAGCAGATGCTAGACATACACACTCCTCACAGACATGCACATACCCCTCATGGACACACACACCTCTCCTCCCAGGTCCCAGACCAGTAGTGTGCATGGGAGAGAGTGGTTTTCAATTAGAATTCGAAAGTCACAATGATAGAGTCCTCCTAATCCTTTAACTAAGGTGTGCATGGTTAAATCAAACTGTAATGCCTCAGGCTCTGGGTAGTTTCAGCTTAGTGCCGAATCTCCTGGGATATTTTCATGGATTCAAGATGTGCAGAGGGTGCTTCCAGCCCTTGCTCTTTTCTGCCAGGTAGATGCAGCTGTTGCATTCCCTAAAGTGACCCCTTAATAATCATGTGAGGAAGAGGAGCCCTTGGCCTTCTATTCCGTGCAGAAAAGCTTTAAGTGTCTCAGCCTGGGTGCAAATGCGTCTGTGAGAAAGTACAGGTAGTTTTCTGTGTGGATTGACTGCATTCAAAGGGGGAGAAAGGGAGAAAGAAGAACAAGGAAGAGTGTTTCCTGCATTTTCCCTGGGGAAGTTTCTTCCTCTACCCTGGGTTCCCCCAGGGACTGTAGCTCGAGTTGGCTGTGCCAGCCCAAGGTTTGCTGGCTCCCTGTCTCCTGTGAGCATGGCAGCCCACGCTCACAGACAGAGTTCTGTAGTGGAGATATGCTTTAGTGCTGCTCCGTTGTCCTGAGTTCCTGAGGGAGAGGAGAAGTCATTGTTGAATAACCCGGGTCTCTCTAGCAACAGGCTGACAGTTTCTGTGATCTAAGCAAGAACCTCCTTGAGGTTTCTCTGTGTGTGCCCATTAAAGCCCTCAGGCGGATTGTGGTGGCTGGGGATTACCAGCACACGGTGAAGGATGGCAGGAGAATTTTCCCGACACTTCTCTGGCCTCAAGTCCAGAGGGAAGGTGACAGAGGAGCTTTTATGCAGACTCAAACTGCAGGAGTCCTAGTGGCCTGTCATGCTGGCTGTACTAGAGATTTGCATCATTGGTGATGCTTTTGTAGGAGCTTTATAGCCACACATGTGGCAGCCTTAATTTTGGATGTGTGTACAAGGCCAAATCCTCATCTTGGTGACACCAGTGTGAAACAGAAATTTATTATTATTTTAACTTCAGAGTAAGCTCAAGGCTTATTTTAGGAGCAGGATCTGACCAAAGACCACCTGTATAGCGGGAAAGGATGAGAAGGAAAACCTTGTAAGCCGCAGTCCCTCAGGGTACAGCACAGAGTGCTGCAGATCTGTGTTTGTCCTCTCCACGTGTGCTCCAAATCAATCCCTTCAGTGTAAAAGCTCATGTCCCTCCTGCCTCAGAGTGTGTTTGGGGGAGGAAGACTAAAACTGGATCTCCTCAGTGGGCATGTTTCAAAACCCCGTATACATATGTGTGCAAACACACACAGAGAAATACATGTGTGTATTTACGTATTTTTCTGTTTCCATATCACCCAGGGGTGTTTTTTTCCCTGTGATTCTCTGCTAGCAGGCACCAAAGCAAATCGAAGATTAATTCCATTTAATTTTAGTGATAAAGAACATTGCAGTCACAAGAGGTCTGCCATCAACGTTGGAGGACATTAAGTATTTGGGTTTTTTTTAGTTGCAAGATAATAATGTTCTGGTGTAAATGTTTTATAATTATCTCATGAATTATTCATGGTTAACCTGTTAACCCGGCATTTTATGGGATATGGTCTCTAGAGTGCAAGGAGAAATTTAAAGATAAATAAATGTGAAGACAGGACCCAGATGCAGCAATGAAAATGCACTGAGGTTTCTGATTTATTTTCTGTCTGCACTGAAGAGTGGTTTCATTCTTTTATTTATATTTTTGTAGTGATGAGCCACAGAACTTGAGTAAGTGGATGAGGTTATTTTCTATATCTAGAGAAAGAAAAGAAAAACTGGGAAATAAATCAAACTCCCTTCACTGTTTTTTAATCTGAAAGTGGTGCTTGAATTATTTCACCTATTGTTCTGCAGCTCAGAGGTTCTGTTATTGTTGATACCGTCTCCATCTGGTGAAGCATTAATGAAAAAATGGAAACCAGCATGTATTTTTCTTTATGCATATTACTGGGCCTTTTTTCTGTCTTCACCCTTCCTTCTACTTCCCCTTCTTCTCTCTTCTTTTGTTCTTAGTCTCATTTCAGTTCTTTAATAGTTCCCTTTTTTAAAATTATTTTTCTCTCTTTCCTTTTCCATTTTTCTCTCTGTTCCTCTGAGATTGTCTTTTTGTCCTCACTTTCCTCCCATTCTTTCACCATGTCTCACCTATTAATGTTTTTTATTGTCTGCAACTCCCTCTTTCTTCTCTCTGTTGCTCACAGGATCTTTGTGGTGTCTGCTGAAGTCCATGAGCTTTAACCCCAACCATCTGAAGACAGAATTAGACCTGGAGAAAAGTTCCTGCAACTCAAAGAAACCAGGTTGCAGCTTCTGGCAGAAGAATGTTGAAACTCAAACCTGGGCTTCCAGCCTGAGTGTCCATCAGGCCTTGATAACCAAAATGCGCCAGGAAGGCATGCCATAACTTCATTGCCATATGCCAGAGGTCAATGGACAAAATCCCCAGCAAGGGCCTGAGAAGGCTCCCAGCTTGCCTGATATCCATGAATCCAAACGGAAAAGAGAACTGGCAAATGACACTTAATCCCAATGTGAGCAAAGGCTGTCCTTGTACCCAGAGAAACAACTGACAGCTGATACAGGACTGAGATCTCCAGGGATCTCTGCAGGAGCAAAGTCTTCTCTGTGGAAGATTAAAGCTTGGTGCAAACTCCAAGGTCACCTCTGTTTAAGCAGTGGGAAGTGAACAGTATAAAACCTGGGATCACCTGAGCTCCCTGGCATCCAGCTGCTTAGCAGTGTTGAGGTTTATTGCGCTGGAGTTTCCACAGAGCGTTCATCCATCAGGAATGCAGGAGCTTTTTCAAAGAAGCTCTGGGTTCTGCAGAGTCTGATGGATTCTGCAGAGTCTGATGGATATCCTCAAAAATTTTGAAGTGGTATTTTGGAGGGTAGCTGGCAAAACATGAGCCAGGAAGACACTGTAGAAAGACAAATTCTCAAGCAGAAATTTTTAGAGAGGGTATTTGAGAATGGAAGAGCGATTCCACCAGCCTGCACCATTCATTTATTTAAATTTATGCTATAAAATGGACAGCAGAGGAAAGTCAAAAGTTGCACTGATGATTTTTCTTTCCCTTCCCCCCCCGCCCCCAATCTTTTATTTATTAAACTGCTCTGGGTACACCTTTCAAAGGACTTGTTTTGGCTTACTGTTTATTATATCTTCATCAGCCTTGAAATGGGAGCTGCAGGCAGCTTGATAAATGGATCGAAAAAGTTGCTTCTGCCAGAATCCAACCAACAAAAACCCCTCAGCATCCGTAAGCCTTTTTGTTTTAGCATTTCTAAAACAAGCACTATTTCCCCCAGAACATCACTGAAGAGTGATGCACCAGTACCCCTGAGTGTTTCAACAGAGGGATTTTTTTATCCAGTGATGCCCAGGGCAGAAGTTCATCACTGGGTCATGAGCAGGACTCAGCCTGCAGCTCTGGAGAGCAAGGGCAGAGAAAGAGAGAGAGAAAGAGATGGTCTTAGTAAGGCTGAGCAAATCTTGATTCCAAAATATGCTGGGCAAATCAATGGAGCAAATGAGGCAAAATGTATGAAGTTGGCACTTGCAGCTGTCCTGCTTCTATATAACTATTTTTTACCCAGATACTTTCTAAACTCTTCCTTTCCCCCCAATCCTTCTTTAAATATGAATAATATTATCAGTATTGCTCAATATATCCCTGGTTCAAACCTTTTGTCCTTAGCACACTTAAATGCCACAGCTGGTCCAGCCTGGCAGTAAACAAGGGTTTAGCTACTGTCACTTATTGACAGTGGTAAATGGTTCAGTCCCATCTGTGAAGGTACAAAAAGTTCATGAGGAAATAAATACCCCATAAGGAAGTGGTAAGGAACTATTGGTTGCAAAGCTTCCAACCAGCCAGGTGAAAACCTGTCATGTTATCTGCGGTAGCTTACAGCACAAATGTTGCAGCAAAGGGGGGGGGGGGAACCCCCCCCCACAAAAAAAAAAAAAAAAAAAGACCAAAAAGGAATGAAAATGTGTGGCTTGTGAGAGGAAGGAAAAGCTCTAGTGGTGAATACTGCAGGCAGAATGACAGAGGCTTGTACTCTGTTCCTCACTAAGGTTGTTTGGGCTCTACATGCAAAGGTGATGAATATGCAAAGCAAAGGATGTGAATCTCCCCTTGGCCTGAGCTCACTGGTGTGGAATTTGCCACTGTGGATCACGCTGACAGCAGTGCACCCCACTCTCCCAACACAGGTTCCAGCACCCAGCGAGGTGGCAGTACTGCCAGGGCACTTGATGGGCTCTGCCAAAGTTAATAATCTTCTTGTCTCTGTTCTTACCCATTGCCTCCTGGGTTCTGACTGTCTCTGACTGTCTGTGTTGCTGAGGGGCTGCCAAGGTCCTGGCTGCTTAGGGGCACACCTTCCCAGTAGTGATTCCAGTGCCAAGGCCATGCTGTGGCTTTTCTTTCCTAATTATGGGGAGCCACTATCACTGAGTTATTGCAGTGACCCCACCCTATCTCCTTTTTTCTGTCTGCTCCAGTCCCTTTTAAGAGCTGCCTGGGTTCAGGAAGAACTTTGCTGTTCCTTGAGGCAGGAGGTGAGTGTGGGACAGAAAGATGGATGCTGCCTTTCTCTTCATGGAAAGATGTGGCGTGCCCAAGGCCACGCAGATAGGAATGCTGATGGGAATAAGAGGTAAGAGGGCAGAAGGTACCTGGACCCTTGTGATTCTCTAGTTATTTAGAATGCATAATTGCAGTTTGTTTAACACCAGAGGATAACTGATCATTCACGGGAAAGAAGTCAGTGGTGGACATCAATATTTCTATTGCTGTGCTAGAAAAATAGCAGAAAAGGAATGGCTCTTTAATTGTTACAGCAGAGCAGAAGTCTGTGCTTAAGGCTGTTTGTAGCAGGGGCCAGCAGAGGGTTTGTGCAATGCTGGCTCTCATTTCAGACTTGAGCTGCAGTGGATGAGTGTGGATGATGTACCCTGCGCTCCAGATGTGGTCTGGCTGGAGACAGGGCAGAAAACAGCTCTGCCATCCTTGATACAGAGAGAGAAATTAAGTCACCCTGAGGGTTAAATAAGGAATATATGTGGGATAGTGACCTGAGCAAAGCACAACTGAGCACTTCAGTCTCTGTTTTCTACTCAGACCATACTGATGAATATTTTTTGTACAGCCGTAAGAGTTACCAAGAGCTGACTTCACTTGTCACAGCCAGAGCTGAGTTTGCACTGGGACCTGTGGGATCCTGTAGTAAAAGCACAGATAATCTGTTTTACCAAAAAGTTTAGCGGAAGGGTTTTGTTTCCAATCAAATATTTTTGAGTCTTCTTGGAGGGTCTTACAGAAGGAGTGGGAGGAAGTGACTCTTTGAATGTGTAGGAATTCTTTATTATAGGCACTGGCAAGGCATTTGGCTCTGGATTAGATATATCTGATCTTGTACTTGTTTTGGTCATGAATCAATATCTTGATTTCTCATCCAGAGCTTGCAACTTGTATATAATTATTTTGCCATGCCCTGTGAAACAAAAGCCTGAGAATTGTCCCAAAACAAGAGATTTTTCCAAGTCGGTTTGGATGAGGTGGCCAAGCCTGACTCACCATCGGTGCTACCACTGCTCACACTGGCTGGGACCTGAGGAGCAGCCTGGCTTTCTGTGAGCCTGTGCCGACCGAACACACGAGAATCTCTTGCTGAGCTTATCCAGCAACAGACCACTAAGCAGTTTTAAGCAGGGGGGAAAAAGAAATGGAAACATGAAGAATCTCTACATCATAAATCAACACCCGGGGAGCTGGAACAGGTTTTCCCTTGGGGTGTCCTGTGTACCACAAACACAGGCTTAGCGCCCAAGGCTTCTGGGAATCAGGGTACCCCAGTGCTCACTCCCACACAGGTTTCCATGGCGCAAGACTGACCTCCAGTGGCACTGACTAGTGTGGTTGGGCTGTAAATCTGGGGAGGCTGTGTACAAATGCTCTGAAGAGGCCACACGTTCAGATTTCAGGGCAGGTATTTGCTCCTTGCCTTCTTCAGACCTTTCCAGCATAAACACAGACGTTGGGGACAGTCTCCTGCTGAGCTGGTAAATGCAACGTGGTTCAACTGAGGTAGAAAATTCTAAAAATGTTCTCATGAAATAGGAAGGAAATATCCCATCTATGGCTTCGCTACCTGCAGACCAAAGTGATGAGAGAGAAAGGGGCAAAAGAGAAAGGGAAGAACCTGAAGCTCTTGGGGCAGAGTGAATTTCATTCTGCAAATGAAATTGTGCTGCCTGCATTTGAGGTACTTAACCCTAGGATACTGCAGCTCTGCCTCTGCAGGGTGAGGGGGGAAACACATCCCAGTTTAACCTGTGGTTCTACTTTCCAGGGTGGCAAGTTGCTGGGAAGAAGTGCTCACCCGAATGAGGATGAACCATCTGCATCATCATTTAGGCTTTCCTTCCTCTCCAGAAACCACAGACATCTTCTAATGGTAGAATTACAGCTCTTGATTCCTCTAAAACTGACACTGAGCCTTCCCTTTTTTATTGCTGGTGGGAGTTCAGGTCCCCCTGTGTCTTTGTAGAGGGCTTCCTTGTGTTTCACATGTCCTCAACACCGTTCTGTCGGTGGCTCTCACTGACAGCACTTTCCTCATTGTGTGAATACAGATCTCTCCTCATTCTTAGTGCAGCACCCAGCTTCTACCAGAGAGGAGTCACTTGGTGGATTTAGGAAGAGGTGTTCTGGCTGGATGATAGCTACTAGACCTCCTACAGAAAGAAGAAGGTATTTCCTCTGCCAGTCGAGGACTTCTGTGGTTGGTAAGACCAGCAATGCAGCAATAATTTATCTGTGAGAAGGTGAGGAACCTGTCAGCTGCTAGAGATAGATCCTGATCCTGATTTCCAAAGGAAACCTGGCATCCCAGGCTAAGGAGAGGATACGGCATGAGGGGCTGCCTTGGATCTAGTTCAGCTGGTGCATTTTTGTCTCAGAGTGGATTTCCAAGGAGAAACCTGTCATTGGTGTAGGACTTTTGGGCACCCAGAGCTGCATTAACCAAGAGAGATCTTTGACCTCCCACTTGTGTAAGTCATCAGAGGTCATCCTGGACTGAGTATATCCAGTGTTCAGGCTCAGTATGGCTCAGATTTGTACCCAGGACAGATTCCAATCATAGGCTCTGAACTGAGGCACTTTTTCCCTATCAGAATATGGAAAGAGGAGGTGGAAAAGTTGCAGTGCCCTTGGCATCTGCACAAGAGAAGCATTCACCTGGTGATTTATACTGATGGCTGTTGTGGAGCTCAGGGGTTGTGGTGAACTTGGACAGGCTGCAAAACAGAGAGATGAAATGCCTCACTGAAAAAGAACAGCAGGAGCTGGGAGCAACTGGGAGAGGTCTCTGGAGGGAGCAGGGCAGGCACAGCTGAGCTGCCTTTCCCAAAGCCTACTTAGCATAGGCCAAGGCCCTCATTTACTATTGACTGGAGGGATGTTTTACAAGTGCCACTTCTGGTTTAGAGAGATATGAAATCTGTCTGTAATTAAGTTAATTTGGAGTTCAACATGGGCAAAGATAATGAGCTGAAAATAACAAAACAAAAAATAAGGGAAGGTGTTGCTAAGGAACAAATCTTTTGCATTAAATCCTCTCCCCTCCCCAATCAAATAAACAATTTTTAGGATCTGGATGGCTGAGTGATGGGGCAGACAGAGCACAGGCACGGAAATGACTGCTAGATCAAGAGTTCAGAATAATAGTGGAAGTACGAGGAGGGGTGTGGCTTGGAGAACTGAGAAAGGCAAAAAGGGTGACAGCTGTGGCCAGTACAGTTTAGGAGCAGAGCAGTGGCTTTGGGATCAGCAGAGTGGTGTCCTGCACCTGACTTACCCCTCGTTTGAGGGAACCCCCCCCAATGCCCTGAGCCTCTGTGGGGAAGTGCTCCGAGATATGGACATATGGACTGGCCACCACCACATCTTGCTTATCAAAGACCAGCAAACAGCCCCTCTCAAAGCACAAGGCTTTTAACTTCTCCAGTGTTTGACCCTGGTGAGAATTCCCACTGGAGTCAAGCATCAGGGTGGAAGCTTAAGATTGGTTCTCCTTGGCTTTTAGAAATGGGGTAAAATACAGTATGTTCAAGCCAAAAGGAGGATGGAAGAGAGGTCCACAGAAAGGACCAGAATATTTAACAGCCTGCAAAGCATAAGTAAATAGACAAGTTATTATCAATGAGTTTGTTTGAATTTGACAGAGCTTTCCTGCAAACATGGGGGAGGGAAGGAGGGTGAAGAATCCCCTGCCAGGGTGAGCTGTAATAAAGGACCTGCTGTTTTCTGATTCTCACTCTCTGTGAAAATTGAAAAGGTTAGCCAGGTAATTGAAATCGGGACTGGAATACAAATAACGGTGTGAAAACCCTACAGCTGGCAAATAAAGTTGCAGGGAAAAGACTCAATCCTCAGTGGAATTTCTTAGCAGCAAAAAGCTGGATGGATGGAGAGAAGAGATGATTTTCAATATACCTGTTCCTCCTGGGAGGGAAGATAGGGAATGAGATGAGACCGGAAGCAACCAGACTGAGACTAACACTCATATGAGTGTTCCTTGCTGTTAACGCAAGAGACACACGAAAACTGGGGTGTGCTGAGGCTGAATCAGTCCTTGCTGCCTCTTGGAGGAGTGCAGTGGGTTTGCTGGGATTTGTTAGGCTGCCATGTGAGCCCCAGCTTTGGGACTGGTTAGTGTTATAAGCAGAGAGAGCCAGCTCCACGACTCAGCCGCTCGTCTTGGGACTGGGATACACAACCAGAGCAGATGGATCTGGGCCAGTGTCAACTGCTGCTCGTCTTTGTTACATGCAGGAGCACAAGCTGGTTTCATCACTTTAAGCTACGAGTGTGCTGCTGTGTCTCAGTTCCAATGGAGGGTCCTGCCAGTGCTGCTGAAATGGAAATTTGTATGTGCTGCTGTTTCTGTGGTTTGTTTTTCTGCGGGAGCAGGTAACGAGCTGGGAGGAAACAGTGGTGCAGGGCTTAGGGGAAGCTGAGTTTTGTGGTAGTAACCAGGTTTGTTCACACTCAAAAAACCCCTCTGCATGCAGGATTTGCCTACCACTAAGCCAGCTAACAAACCCCAGTACATGCTTAAATAAACATGGTCAAATATACCTCCAGGTTCCTGCGTTAGTGCTTTGTTTCCTTCCTCCCAGAGAGTCTGGTGAGTTATTCTGTTTCCCAAAACTGTGACTCTTGTACTTTTTTGCTGCAGTTGCTCTGTGCCGCCCAACCCACCTGCACTGCAGTAAAGAAAATACTTCTTTTTGGAGACTTTCCATTGAGTTCAGGCAGCTGTTTAGCACGTTCTCTGTCAGGACAGATCTTCCTGCCCTTGTCATCTCCTACAGAAGCAAAGGAAAGAAAACTGAAATGTTGCAAACAAATGCTGCAAATTCTACATGTGCTAGAGCTTTGTTGGAATTTCTCTGCCTTTTCAGTGTATCCCAGGTGTCCCAGAGGCACCTGCCCCAGAGCAGTGAACAAAGTGGTAGGTGAGCCCCTGAGGATGCTGTTCTCCCAGTGTTTAGTGGTGATTTAGCTGTGAGCCATTTGCTTTGCTCATTTGGAGCATGATTTTCACAGTGAGTCATTTCTAAGGGAGTCTCTTGGGTTCTGAAGAAATGAAACAAATTGAAAGGGTCTGATAAACATACCTGCTCTGCAACAAAGAACACACAGAACTCCAAGGTGACTTGTACCTTGTTGCCTGGCTGTGTTTTTCAGCTGCAGAAGATGTGCATAAAAACTACCTGTAAAACACCTAAAGTAAATGACTGAAATAGGTCAGATAAATTGGTTTTAGAGCAGCTTCTCTCCCCCCTCATTTGTCTAGAAAAAGAATACAGATTTCCTCTGATGGAGATCAATTTGAAGACATCTGAGTCAAAGGGTCTGCTGGAAAATCCACCTCTAGCCACAAAAATCCAACAGAAGCCTGTTCCTCTGGGAAGGAACTTGCTGCAATTCATAAAATAGTGTAAGAGGAGGATGCAAGAAAAAAGTTATTTGGGCTTTTACCATAAACACCTCAGTATTTCATTCACGAATTAGCATCCCAGCAGGAAGCAAATTATTCCAACAGCTCCCATACACCTAAAATTAATCCTTCTCTAAAAATTAAGTGGATTTAAGATACTTTGCCTTAAAAACATCAGCTACAGCTTTTCAGGTTTTCACAAAGTCTAGACAGTAACAGAAAGTTTTCTGGTGGCAAATGAGCTTAGCTCTGTGTCTCGGGTATGACCAAAGCAGGCTGTTGACTACCCAGAATGTAAATGGAAAGAAATATGGAAGAAAATCAACAACCCTTCTTTCTCTTGGAGAGGGTCTTACTTTATGGTCCACTTTGTACATGGCAAATTCCTTTTCAGAGTCAGGGAATTGTGCAAAAGATGCTCACTGTATTTTGGTGAGTGATAACCTACCCTAACAACCTCAAAAGTGTTTTTTCCCAGGCAGGGAATCCTGCAGGGGACAGATTGGGCAGTTTGCTGCAGTTTCTTTGCAAACTCTTTTAATCCTCAGCTCACTCTGAAGGACATTTACCATCATTGCATTGACTTGGACTAAATTCTAAACCCAAATTTTAATCCTTGCAAGAGCTTGTTTAATTTCTTGTTCTTTCCCCTTTTTCTTCCTCAGTTTGTATACGGAAAGAAAAAGTCCAGATTATCATTCTGCTTTCATTATCATATTCCTCCTTGCATTAATATCCATTTGATATGGAAATGGCACAGCTCAGCAATTTGCTAGTTTGTGGAAAAAGAAACCTCAGTGGGGAAAATACTAGCAAGTGTCATAATGAACAGCAGAGAAAATGAGACAACTGTGAAAAACACAGAGGGAGAGCAGATCTGGCTGTTCCACAGCCTGGGAAGCAGCAGTTTTTGCTTTGGGACCCTCTCCTGGCCATGCCAACTGTGCTGCCCAGTTTTTAACCTCCTCCCCTATAGGAGCAGTTGTGCAGAGCCCTTGGATGAGCTCTGAGATGTGCAGAGCCACAAGTTCCATGGGGATTAGTGCTGGTTTTGTGCAAATATACCAGCTGAAATATGAGGGGTTTTTTAAGTACTGTGACTTGTAATGAGTCCTTGGTGTCCTGTGCCTGGTGCTGGCTGAACATCTGGGGAATCTCCATCTCCTGCTGCTCACATGAAATCAGAGGGAAAAACAGCAAGTGTGAGGATTTCTGGAGGATGGACCAGGCTTAGGAAGACAGACTTTAGTACATTTATTTTCATTTTACATACAGATACAGATAAGCATCTCTGCAGCTGAAGTGTACATTTAGTTTTACTGATAAGCTGTGGTTTAAACACTTTAAAACACAGTGGTGTTCGAAAACTCTTCAAATAAACTTAGCAGAACTGCCCACTTGCTGTTCATGGTGTTTTTTCCAACTGAACCTGGTGTTAGATCTGAGCATCACTCACTGGCAAAGAACACAATTCTTCTCCCCTTTGAGTGCTTCCTTGCAGCACATTTCAGACCCTCCACATCTTGTTCACACTTTCTGTTCCCACACTTGCATGTTTCCCAGAGGGAAACAGAAGCAGAGAAATAAATCAATAGACATGGAGTCACGCTTGATTTCAAATAAATACAGTTTTATCTTTGGGGGAAAGAGAGTTGTTCTTTCTGGCACCACTTCGGGGGAAAGAGAGTTGTTCTTAATTTTTGTGCAACAGGATTTTTTCTCAGCCAGTTGCCAACATTTTTCAGCACTTGGCTACGAAAGCTCCTTAATGTATAAATAAAGGAAAAGCATCAGCTTTCCTGACATCTCTATCCATCTTCCTGGTTTTTTCATCATTGGATGCAGCTTTCAAAATGCAGGAGGTAAATATCAGAGCAGAGTGATAAATAACTCAAGCACTGACCTTTTGGGAAGAAAAGCCTCCAGTGGACATCGACTACATTTAGGGACAAGGTGCCTCAACTATTTTCTAGAGATTCTCCTTCAGGAATGAGGGAGTACAGAGCTGTGCAGTCACAGGGAATTTAACTCGGAGTCTCCAGTTAGTCCACGTTTTTTTCACTGCATTTATTTTATTTTTAGCAGAATTCAGAGGAGTTTTGACATGTCTCTCCCAATAACACTTTCACAGAAGGTTTGGTTTGGTGCAAGACTAAATGTTTTCAGCTTCGATTTTGGTATTTGGCCAAAAAAGCTGAGTAATTTTTGCTTATGAGTATCACTTCTTTTGACTGACAACAAATTAAATGTGATAAAAAATGCTTTGAGGACAAAAAGAAAAAAATTTCAGAACCAGGTGAGTTCCTGATGATTTGCTTCTCACTACTTCTCTTCTAAAATTTCTTCATCCACATGCATTCCTCCCACCTCTGCTTCCCCTTCCTCACAAAACCCTTTTGTCTTCCCTTGGGACAGAAACGTGGCCATTTTATTTAAGACCACATGAAATCTTCATCCTCCAGCTTCACCCCAACCCTTGTCTGCAGGTCTGTGTGCTCATCTGCGAGTCACGGGATGCATTTTTCAACCCTGAGCTTTGCAGCCAAAGGTTGGGATTCTCCCATGAAGAGAGGAGAGGGCGGCATCACTCGTGGATGGCTCTCACTCATGGGTGGCCCTCTGTGCACCAACACAAGCTGCTGTCTCATCCTGAATGCATTACAGGTGTTCAGAGAGCCACAAAACCTTGCAGAGGAGTGTCTCCACCCCACGCTGGATGTGTGGCTATGTCAAGCTGCAGCGTCTCCTCCCCGCTTTGGCTATCTCTAGGACAGCTTTCACACAGCTGGGACACAGAAACCCCTGGGCTCAGTGAGGGATCTGCCCAAGGGAGGCACAGGGTGTGGGAGGAAATCCAGCAGAGCCACTGCCCAGGTGGTCCCCAGGTGGGATCTCAGAGCTTGGAGCCCTGCGCAGGCAGGAGAACAGGGACAGGGGCAGCCCACAGGCAGCAAGGCACCACTGGCATGGACTGTCCAGAGGGAAAACACGCTGTAATCTCTGGCAGAGGGAAAAATAATGCAAAATTTCTGCTTAGAAATGTAAATGTCACTGGTAAAATGCAAGTGTCCACTTGGGGGTGGCAAAGCATTTCAGCTGTGTCTTGAGGGAGCAGGAATGGCCTTTTCTCTGCAGGCTTTGCGTGTGGCTCTTCCCCTCTGCAAGGCTTGTTTCTCAAGATTGCAGCTGGTAAAAAGGGTCTGAAAACATTCCCCTTATGCTCCAGGAAAAGGTGACTCTCCAGCATGAGTCTCTCACCTTCAAGCCCCACAGTGAGAATCAAACAGAAAACTTCGGGGCAAACAAAATAAGAGGCCATGGTAACTGAGCCTTGGTAGGAAATGCCATCTGGGTCCCCAGTGACCAGAATGGAAAATGTCTTTATGCATACAGTATATCATCTTTCAGGAACTAATGTTCTTATTTGCTGGGATAACTCTGTGTTCTCTGACTGTGTAAGTAGCCTCCAGTCCCCTGGTGACACTCATGCAATGATTCTCTGTGGCAGTGCGTGCCAAGCCTGAGCCCAGTGTGGGGACTAAACCCAGCCCTGTGCCACGATGCACATGGGAGGCATTTCCCTGAAACAAAGTGAACAGGCTTTGAAACCTGTGAGACAGAATTCTACAAAATTCTTTATCACGTAATGGACTCCCCCGAACTCCCTTGGCAAAATTCTATAGGGCCCTGTCTCTGCAGTGAGCAGAGCCCAGGAATTTGTCAGCTTGGACGTGAGTGTACTGCCTTTAGGATCTGTTTGCACTACTGGGACACAGGAAAGTTTTTCAGACCTTATATTGTGCTTTGTGGAAAAAACTGAATTTAGTAGATGCAATATCACTGCAAAACTCCCCATTTTATTGCCCATGCATCAGGTTTGTCCCAGTCCCCTCTGTTGTGGATGCTGTCCAGGCTCCTTCCTGGTGATTGCTAACCCATGTAGATCTCTGACTTCTTGCAATCCACATGGTATAGGAGGAGTGAAGTCTGCTGAAGCACAACCACAGGGCTTCACTGGTGGAGACAACACATAAATATCCAAAGGTGAAGTAATGATAAGAAGCTCAGAAAGCAAAAGTTTGCTTTACACTTATTGGCTCCCTGGTTCTTCTGTCCCAGAAATAGCCATTGCTGGTGTTTATCAGCCAGCTCTGAGCTGCTCTCATTCCTGTTTGCTAATGTTTAACAGGGGAGGTTTGCAACAGCCATACCCTCAAGAAGGTCATGGCAGAGGGAAGTGGGACTGGCTTACCCAAACCTAGATGTGGGTAGACAAGGATTATGCAGAAAGTTGTCCCATTTCAAAATAAGTAAAAACTGATGGTTAGGTTGCTGCACAAAAAGCCATTTGCTAAGACTTTGCTAAGCTGATTCTCTCCCCCATGCTGGCAACACTGGGAGTTTCTCACCTTTTAAAGCAGCTCTTTGCTGGCACAGCCTGCAGTGAACAAACTCAGATTTCCAGCCCTCGCATCAGCTTGGGGGTAATACAGGGCTTCCCTAACACATCCTAAATACAGTCTTCTCCGTCATCCATTCAATGGGACACCTCCTGAGCTCGCTGAAATCAGTCTTTTAGGAAGGTCTCTTCTAGTTTAGTTTCTCAAAGTAATTTTCTTAACCTTCTCTCTCGCCTGGTTCACAACATGGAAAGTCACAGGCCAGTGGAGAGCTGAGAGCTGCTGACAGATGTCCTGTGTGTGCCAGGGAGACTTGTGTTTTCAGCAGAGTCCATGAGATTGTGATTCTCAATCACAAACGTGCTCTTCTGGGATGAAATCTTGCAAGTGGGATGTTTAGCGGCACAGTGCTTGCAGCAAGGAGAAATCACACTGAGAAAAGCCATCCTGAAGCGCTGGGACAGCAGGTTGTAAATTATGGGGTTTGTGGCAGAGCTCAGGTAGAAGAAAACACCTGGGAGAACAAGGGGGGGGGGGAGAGAGAGACACATTTATGTGTGAAACAATGTCAGAAGAGGAAAATCTCTTCCTTGCCTATACAGCTCCACCAAGCTTGGGTGCAGAGGGTAGAGACAGCAGCAGTGGAGCTCTGTTGCCTTCCTGGCACAGGCAGAGGGATGTCTCACCAAGGTTAGCTCAGGCACTGCAGCAAAAGGAAAGTGGGAGAGAATGTGAATTGGAGCTCACTCTCTCCAGCTGCTCAGGAACCAGCTCTCTTTTGAGCTGCCCTGACCTGCCTCCAGCACTGCCCTCATCCCCACAGCAGGGTTTGCCCAGCTGGTGCCCCATCAGAGCTGTCAGAGGATAACTTCCAGCCAGGGGAAGCTAATTTCCTACAACTCACCAGGACAATTGCACAAAATTGGATTTGTCTGAGCTGCCTAATGACCACATTCAGTGTTTTCCCGTGGCAGACTAAAGTAAGAGTCCTCTTTGAAAAGCCCTTCATTTTTTGGTTGGCAAGGCCATAAACATTTGGTTTCATTTCCTAGCTCTGAGCATCATGTAAGGCTCTTGTCTTGCATTCGGTAATGTTTCCTATTTGCCCCAGAGAACTTGTGGAGGATGCCGCCTGCTCCTGTGCACTTCTTAAAAGCAGCTGAATGACAGCAGTCTTTACTTCTGAACATTCCCAAGAATGAAAAGCAGCTAGTAATGATGCATGATATCCTTTTTTCCCCCCCTTTTACTCTTTGTGACAGACATAAAGACTTTTTATTCAGACACTGAATTTGGCAACATGTCCAGATCTTGAAAGCTGCAGAAAACTTGCCTGCAGTTTTTATTCAGGCACTATTCTCATCACTGCCCAGCAAACCTCAAGAAGGTTTTCCATGCAAGTCTCATGTCCCCTACAAAATAAATGACTACAAATTACAAGTAAACCACTCATAAATACTTTTCTTTTTTGCCAGTCTCTGTGCAAGTGGAAGAAGAAAGCTTTACCTGACACCACATGAATTAAGTTGAACGTATTGGCCAAAGGCTCAGTCCATTCCACAACAAAGCTGAAGAAAAGCCGGTCTATATGGAATGGAGCCCAGCAAATGGCAAAAACTATCACAAGGACAACTGGCATGGAGAAAGGGGAGAAAGAAACAGGTCAGTAATGGGAGGATAAGGTTTACCAGCCTGCACAGGACAGGGAGTTCAGAAGGCTGGGTGGGAGACTTAATATACAAATTTTATTCATGGTTTCAAAACTTTTGCCATAATTTCTGTCTTACCATTACCAACAAAAAGAGCAATCTTTCCACTAATTTCTGTATTGGATAACCCAATGCATGTCCACAGAGTGACATTCAAACAGAGCAGGAAACAGCCAGGCAATGTTGGGGTATATATGGAGCCCAAATATATTCCAGGCTCAGAAAACCAGGCTGGCTTCAAAGTACAGTTTCTTGGTTCAGACAGTGACTTAAACTGTCTTAAAGAATAATGTTGTTGCAGGAAATATTGAAGGTGGTTTCTGTTTGCTGCATAAACACCATCTCAGTAGCAAGGTGATCTCTGCCTTAAAGACAGCTCCAAATTAGGAGGTGATGTGAGCGCTTTCAGGGTGATTGGAGCATAAATTCTCTTGAGTGTTACACAATGTGCAAGTCTGGTTAGGTCCAGCTTTTCTTTGGGGTGGTTAAGTCAGCAGTAGGTGATGCACTTGGCCTGGCAGGACTGTCTCAAGAAAAGATAGCTGAGAGGGGACCTCATCCCTGTCTGTCCCTGTCTGCAGGGAGGTGTCAGAGGAAGGATGCACCAGGCTCTGCCCCGTGGGGCCCAGCAATAGGACAGGAACTGATGCCCAGGAAGTTCCACCTGAACATGAGGCAGAACTTCTTTACTGTGCAGCAACCCCACACTGGAACAGGTTGTCCAGAGAGGATGTGGATTGTCCCTCGCTGGACATATTCCAGAAAAATCTGGACACAATCCTGTGCTCTGGGATGACCCTGCTTGAGCAGGGAGGTTGGACCAGTGGGTCCACTGTGGTCCCTTCCAACCTGAACCATTCTGGGATTCCTGCTCATGAGCAGAGCTCGTGGTGTAATGAAAAACAGATGCATATTCTGTAAAAATGTACAAGATAAACTATTTGAAACAAAAGGATCCTCGCTGGAGGGCTGCAAGAGCCAGTTTGGAGTGAGGGATTTTGGAGAATTGCTGTGCAAGCACCTGCCATGTAGGTTTGCTCAACTTCCTCTTGTGTTGGGGAGGAAAATTGGCTTTCTGAGTCTTTTGGTGGTTACCCTTGCTGCTGCATCCTGTAAGTTCAGATAAAACAGCAATAAGTTGGTGTTTTGTTTTGTTTTGGGGTTTTTTTTTTGTTTGTTTGGGGTTTTTTTTGTTGTTTTTTAACAGCTACTCATCTCATAACTCTTGTATCCAATAAACTTGCTCGATACCTTTCAGGATCTGGTCACACTCCTGTCTATGGTAAATAAAACATAGAAGGACTCACTACTTACACAGCATCTTGGTGACTGATTTCCTGGATGGTCTCTGAACATTCACAGCCATTTCCTCCACTTCCAGAGATTCATCTCCTTTCAACTGGCAAAAGGGGGGAAACCAAAGGACGGTTTAGACAAGAGAGCACATCCCCTCCAGACATAGTCTGTTCGATATTTTGATAGATGTAGTTTGAGAAAGCAAAATTTGGGGCCACTCAGGACTCACTGAAAAAAAATCTACATTTAAATTTTGGTTTTTGACTAGAAAAATGTGGAAGCTTTAGGTTCAAAACAATCTGCAGATTGTTAGGTTCAAAACAATCTGCAGATTTTATGAGTCTGAACCTGTGTATTTACAGCAAATTTATCTTTCCCTTCCCCACTTACCTTTTCTCATTGAGTCAACATTTGGTTCACAGTTTATGTTCAATTCCAACAGTATTTTGCGAGGCATTATCTTCTCTTCTAGCAAAATATTGTTTGTTTGTTTATTTTCCTAAAAGTGTTCCCCACAATTAAGCACAAACCAATGATCCAAAAAATACCCAGTAAGGCCTCAGTACAACACAGCTGTAATCATTGGAAAAAATCCTGTAGAATTCAAGGGTGTTTGTTTCATGCCCTGAGTGCTGGGGATAGTTGATATTCAACCCATCTAATGAACAAACCCCAGAAATGCTGCCTTGCAGACAGGCAGCGTGCATGGTACACACAGATTTACCCACAGACTACTCAGGTACAACAAGGAGAGGTTTTTCTCCCACAGATTTTCCTGGACTTCTAAAAAATGGGCATAAAGAGCAATAGTCTGATCCTCCCTGAAATCCTTCCCCAATAGGTTTATGGTGAGAGCACTGGTGCTTTGGTGACAAAAAGATCAGGTCTAGAAAAATAGGACAATTGATTTGAACACCAAAGAAATCATGTCTGGAAAGTCCATATTCGTCCCCAGCTTCCTGCAGTGGGAACTCCTGATCAGCCAACAGCTTTGGCTGTTTTCAGCTGAGAGAAACTGGAAACAAAACTTTTAATTACACGAGACGATATCAGGAATGAGGGAAAAGACAGAAATCCTGTGGATTTGTAAAAACCTCATGAAAACATGCTAGTTGTGCCATTTGCCTTTTACACTGTGACTTTGCTTTCTGATTTCTGATTAATAACACTTTTCTGTAAGGATGATGAAATGAGTCCTTCTTGCAATGCTCCCTTTATTCTATTTATAAAAGGAAAAAACATGTAAATGGAATTATAGTCAATTATAGTGCCATTCAGCCTCTCGTGTTTTACATTATTCCCCTTGTAACTTTTAGTCATAGCCACAGTTGCTTGAGGAAAAGACTCAGTTGATTTGGAACACATCTAGTGATAAATGATCAGATTTATTAAAACCCCTGGATTCCCTTCAGTGCTTTTCAGTCTCAACAGTAATCTATTCCAGGCATATTCCAAAGCCTCAGAGAGTACAGTGTGCTGATGCTGTAATAAACCAGAGACACATGTATCTTTATTTTTCACCTTCCGTTATTTTGATGATGCTGTAAGGCTCCTCTTTAGCCTCAAGTGATGAAGGTGTAACAAGTAAGAATAACTCAGCAGCTGCAGTTTAATAAAACAATGAATCATTAGAAACAGGGAGGGAAAAAAATAAATAAGTGAGTCTATGGCAAAGGTTGTAACTTGAGTTAATGCCAGTGGTTTGAGAGGGGTAGAACTCCAGCCCAGGTGGTGGTTACTTTTACATCACTGTGATGTATGAGGCTGTGTAGGTTTGAGAGGAATGTTACCCTTTCACTGCAAGAGAATTAAAAGTGACTGGAGCAAGAAGCTGAAAATTGGATTTTCCCCTCAGATCTTTATTAGCGACAGCATTTCATCCCAGAAGTCAAAAGGCAGAGTGAAATTAGGGTCTCACCTATCCCCAGACAAATCTAGTGAGGTTTGCAAAAGAACTGTTTTCTGTAATCTGCAAAAGCTGAACTCTTTTCTGTAAACTCTTTGGCCTGTCTGACACTAGTGGTGATCAAAGCTTCTCTCCAGCTGATGGAAAAATTGATATTTAAACCTGACAAGGCTTGTGCTAAAGCCTGCAGTCCTGCCTGATTAGGAGATTTGGCTGAAGCAGTTGCTGCTGAGCTGCAGCCTTGGTGTGCCCTTAACTCACCCCCACAGCAAAGGAGAGCTGGCCACTGGGACAAGGACTGCTGAACAACCTCCACGGAAAGGGGACAGGCTCTGGAAGAGCTGTGCTGGGCTCTGCAGAAATTAGCCAAAGGCAGTCACCATCCACAGATGATTCTGGGCTTTTGACAACTGGGCATTTGGGGGCTGAAATGGATTTTGATGATAAAATCTGGACCAGATGTGCTTTGCCTAGAATAAGTTGTCTTGCTTCAAAGACAGCTAAATTAAAATTGCCAGTGTGTATGTTATTATTAATATTATTATTATTATTATTACTGTTATTATTAATATTGCCAGTTACTGAGGGGATGAGAGACTAAGAGAAGAATTGGAACCTTGTGAGAAGAATCATCCAGCCTAGGCTGTCAGAAACCCTTGTTAAATAGAGCATAACTTTTAGACAAGCAGTGATCCACACCTATGCCTGTGTCCTTTTAGGAATCAGTTTGAAGGAAATGGGCACACGCTGAATCCTGCTGCAATGCAGACTTCTTCTGAAGCAATCCCAGCCCATCTCAATCAGTGTTCCAGGGATAAACTTCCACGAGCAGCTACTTCCCAATATTCTCATCTCCTCCCTCTCCCCTCCCTCCTCAGCTCTTTGGCTGTGGGTTGCAAGCAGTAGCCCAACAGCTGCACTGGGTTTGAAGAGCCTGGATGATTTAGGGATTTATCCTAAAGGTATCTGTGATTAGAACCCCATTAAAGAGGCAGCAGGAAGCTTCCACAATGAAGTCTAATGAGTTTACAGTGCAATGATCAGTGTCCTCTTCTTTACGCTGGTGCTGGACAGATCAATTGACCATAACATTGCAATATTAAGCCATCAGGCCTTAAAATTATACCCAAGTAGATAATGAGGTAATCAACCATTTCACAGTGAAAAAGACAAATGCATTTTTACAATTTTCAAGGAATTAAATTGTAAATTAACTCAGTTACCCTATGACCCATGTTTGCTGCCTTCTCACAGCTGCTTGGCAGGTCACCTGTTCCCTTCTGCATTGCGTCCTGAGACTCTCCTGCACTGGCAATGCTTGAGGGAGAAACTGGTGAGGAAATGCCCTTTCTACAAAGCCTGGTTGTGAAAAGGTTACGTCTCTGTTTGCTGAATTTGAGCTGTTGTACAAACTTTGGATCAACCCTGAGCTTTTCCACTACATTCTGTGAGTGATATGTGGCACTCACGAGACTGCAGGGTGTTGCTAAAGCCTCACAGGTTTCATCCTCTGTGAGTAGATAAGAAGTGTCTCCTCTTGGAAAATTATATAAATATACATCATTCTTCTATCACTTCTGTTGAAGAAATGAAATCATCTTGCCCAGTGCAGCTTGGAGATAATGCAGATCTAGCCAGGATGGATCCTGTTGAAATTTGGAAGTCTGAGCTGGATATACAGAAAAACAGAGGCACAAACAGTGAGCATTACTGTCCTTAGGAAAGACAGCTTGAACAATTGTGTGAATTTGCAGAAGTCCTGGGGGATCAGCCCTCATCTGGTACTGAGCTTCTCTTCTGGGATGGGTATAGGAATATCTGCTGCTGCAAATAGAAGTTATTGCAACCTTCAAGTTTTCTTTTTATTAATTCAGGGATTTATCTTTTTCTTTTTGTAACAACTCTATTTTCAACACCTTTCATTCCCTTCAGGTCTTATTTTGCAAAATATTCATTGACACTATGTAAAGACCCCTCAACAGCCTCCAGACACTGGGGATAGTTTAACCCATTCACTGCCTCGAGGATCTGCTCTGTGATACGGATTTCTGTCAGTTAATCCTTTTTTTTTTTTCCCCTGGGTAAGTAAAAATTTCTTCTGTGTAATTTCAGGGAACAGTAAATATCAGCCAGCCCAACAAAATTATATACACACCAGCAGAGATTTGGCTGAGTTTCTTGCACATTATTTAATAAGTTCATTCATCTCTGTTTCTTGCTATGGGATCAGACACATCTTTGTAAGCTTTAAGTTATATTCAGTGCTGTAAAACAGGATTTATATTGTCTAAATGTCTGTAACTTATGAGAAGAAGGCACTCATCAGGTCACTGGGATTAGCAGTGCATTTCAGTGTTGTGCTTCATAGTTTTATAACGCTGTGATCCTGATTGTTTTATCCACACATGTACATGATGGATACTTGGCAAAAGTAGTCTCACTTTCTGAAGAGAGAAGGAATATAAGCTCTAAGGTAGCCTGGTGAAACAAGGCTGTAGTTACATAAAGAAATGATTGCTGCATTTGCTAGCTGCAGCAAAAAGGTAACATTTTAGTTTATGAGAGCTTCGTGAGCTTTAACAAGTGAATATTATCACCAGCTGCAGGGAAGGAAAAGGAGAAAGTAACGCAATGGAAATTCTACAGTCACAAGAAAAGGGAAAACAAATAGGACACAAGATTCAATCACTATTCATCTTCTTTTTATTCTTTCCACATCTTCCTTTTGGTCCGTTTCTTTCTAGTCTCTACTGCAAAGGTGTAAATCTCTGGGAGGCTGGAATCAATCTAGAGACTTGGGTGTTTCATTAACATTCAGATGTGAGCAGAAGTGATGGTAAGTTTTTATAAGATTGGGGTAAATTATTCCCCAACATAGCTATATTAATTTCAGAATGGGATTGCACCAGAGAAGGAGCTGGATCTACTGTTTTCAGAGGTTTGAAACACTTTGGCTGTTTTGGGGAGAAAACAGATGGGCAAGAAAGAGGCGCAAAAGTCACTCGAAGCCACATATAGACACAAACACACAAGAACGAGCCAAGGAAACACTGAGCACAGTTGGAGAAGGACTTACTCTTAGCCCCATCAGATAGTACAGCACACTTATCACCCCCATGGGCAGCACATAGAAGAGGAAAGAGGTGATCTGGACAATACAGTTGTAGATCCAGAGGGGCATGACCACAGTGCAGGTGGCAGAGCCGGGGACCAGGGTGCCGTTGGGGAAATGCTGCAGCACGATGCCGTGAGTGCCCGTGTTGGGGAGGGCGAAGAGCACGGAGAGCACCCAGAGAGCCACGATGGTCCTGAGGGCGCGCTGGCGGGTGCTCTCCAGCTTGGCGCGGAAGGGGTGCAGGATGGCGATGTACCTCTCCACGCTGAGCGTGGTCACGCTGAGGATGGAGGCAAAGCACACGGTCTCGAAGAGCGCCGTCTTCAGGTAGCAGCCCACGCGCCCCAACAGGAAGGGGTAATTGCTCCACATCTCGTAGACTTCCAGAGGCATCCCAAAGAGCAGCACGAGCAGGTCCGAGACTGCCAGGCTGAACAGGTAATAGTTGGTCGGGGTCTTCATGTTCCGGTGCTTGAGGATTACGAGGCAAACCAAGAAGTTCCCCACCACCCCGACAATGAAGATCACGGAGTACACCAAAGCCATGGGCAGGAATAGGTGGCTCCTCCTGGGCCCACACAGGAAGGTTAAATAATCCTCAGTGCTGTTTAAGTACCCCCTGAGACGTTCTTCATGTAGAGCAAGGTGGTTTAACCAAGAGAAATTACTGACCCAGGCCATGGCTGGACCTGCTGAAATGTTTCACTGCTGAGGTTGGTTGTCCTTTCTGTTTCTCTGAGCAAGTTTGCTCACTTTTTGCAGAGATGGAAGGAGGGGTGTAGTTGCCTTGCCAGCCCTGATGCACAGAGGCACTGAGGATGTGAATGAGTGTGTTTGCCTGGCTCTGGGTAAGGTTTTGCTGCTCAACAGCTGTTCCCCTGCACAGAGCCCCTCAGCCAGAAAGCCCCTCCTTTCCCACATATTCATTGGCTCGCTACGTGCGTTAGATTATAGAGTGCAAAAAGAGGTTCCAGCCACTTGCATCAGCTGCTGTGGCTGATGCATTTACAGAGTCAGAAATGTGGGATTTAGGGAGCTGGGAATCTGAAATACAGGATACAAAACCAGCTGCAGGTTATTTGTATTTGCCAGAGGGGGGGAAAGCAGACCAGAAACACCCCCAAAACTCAGTCTAAACAGCTTTTACAAAATGATAGTGATGCTACATCCAGTTACGAGCCACAAGCAAAACAAAACAAAACAGAAGATTCTGACATAATTTTGCTTTTCAAATCTCTGCTGATTTTTATTTTCTGTTGTCTATGGCAGCAAGTACTTGGAGACAGACTTTGATCGGTAGAAAGCCAAATGGTTTTTGTAGCCATTTATGTGGAATTATAATGCTTCAGCCTTTTTTTAAACACTGCAATTGTTTTTCTCCTGAAATCTTCTCCTGACAAAAGATTTTAATTGCAATTCTTATTGACTTAAAAATATTTTCTCACTGTCCAAGTATGCTGGAATTTGATCCTATATTCTTAGAGAGCCTTGTTTTGGGAATATTTCTGTACAACATATTATTCCATATTTATTGCCCATGGGGCATGAACTTTTATAAACTCTTATTTCTTCATGAATGACAAGCATTCTGCAAACACACTTTCTGAGCAAAAAAAAGAGTGTCTCCTGCAAGGATCACGGCTGTGCCAAAATAGATCATTTATCTCTGAATGAATGCTTGATTCCTTACCGAATTTCTCTAAAACCAAAAAAGTTCCAAGTCTGTAGATACAATTTTCTGAGATTCAGAAAACATTCGCCTGTTTGGAATTGAAGAGGTGCAAGATCTGAGGGTGAGTTTATGGGATTTTTGCCAGCTTGGTGTGTGATTTTTCTGCCCAGAACCTCTTACAAGGTTCAAGGCCTCCTTGAAGCCTTGTAAACTTTTTACATCCCTGACATCCTTTGGCAAGGACTTCCTTGAATCTGCTATTTATGTGTGTATCTCTTTTCTCTATTTGACTCTTTATCTTGACTTCTCAAAAAAAGAGATTGTTTCGATAAGCACAGACTGCCTCCAAAACAGCAGCAGTGTGTGAGGAACCAAAGGTTGGTCCCTTTGAGGCACATTCAATGTGTGGAGCCTGGGAATTACTGTACAGTCACTTAAAATGTGAAAGACATGGAAGGTACCAAAACAACCATACTAAAAGGCAGAAGCAAGTCTCTTGTGATGACTTTCAGACCTGCTGAAATTATCTCACACATAAACTGTCTCAGTCAGAAGGACCCAACTCATTTATTTTTAGCATTGCACAGAGGTATTTTGTTCAGCGGATCGAAAAGTTTTACTGGATTATTGAATAACAAATGTGCCCCTTTGACCTATTGTTCCCTTCATTAAGGATTCATCTTATAGCTATTCCCTGCATTTTAATGTTGAATTTGATCTTGATCTGCTGCTGATGTAAGAGGTAGGAGCAGAGGAATCGTTAGTCGGGTTCCTGGCTGACACCCAGATTAACTCTTTCGGAGCACAGCAGAACATAAGTATTTGAGAATTTGTGCAAGAATAAACATTTTCTGTTCCTCTGCTTAACTTTCAGGTTCGTAGGGTATTTTTTGTTTCATTTTTTTGCTTGTTTGTTTTGTTTTGTTTATTTGGGGCTTTTTAAAATTTTGTTTTGTTTTGTTTTTTTTCCCCGCATAATCTCTTAATACTTAATTTCTTTCCGTTTTTGCTTTTTCTTCCCCTGGTAAATTCCACCACTCCACACGCTGCAGCATGACTGAGGTGAGTAAACACTTCTGAAGTAGCTACCAAATTGGCTTCATTTTTCTTCTTGCACATTAACCACTGTGAAGAAAGTGAAGTGGAAGATTGAGTCTGTTCAGCTTGAAGCCAGACTTACAGAAAAGGAAACCAAAAAGGATTGAGTTATTTACTAAAAAGCCAAAAGGGCACTAACACCCACTGTGATCTCTGTGAGAGGAAAGCAATGGGCTCTAGAAACACATCAGGTTACCTGAAAGTGTGGATGTGCCAGACCCACCTGTGCCTACTTCCACTTGTTCTCAATCCTTTCTGATCCTGCTGAGTGCAGATGCTGACAGCCTGTAAGAATAGAAGCAGAAGAAAAACAGATAACCCAGGGAATGATGTTGCTATGACCACGATTATGTTGCAGATGGAGAGGACAAAGAGAGTGGAAAATATATTTCAGTTCATTTCTCAAAGTTTTATTTGTGTTCTATATCATATCTGTCTCAATAAGGACAGAAGAATGTATCCAACCAAAGACTTGCTTTGGCTCTATATGAATGGAAATATTTTATTTTTATGACTGAGACAGAAAATAAAAACGAATTTTCCTTATGATAGTAATATTAAAGCATTTGGTATTTTTCTCTATAAAGCAAACTTCATTGGTGCTTGCTTTTATACACTCAAAGGAGGAGGGTGTGCTGCACGCTGGACTTGGAACTGTGCAGCTTTATATAATAGCAATGCAAAGAATGTAATGTACTATTTCCATTAATGTAGTGTAATAGTGGCAACATTAACCCAGACAAGTTTTTTTGGCACTGTGCAAGAGTCACAGTGAGGCACTGACTATGTCCTCGTGCTGGTGATGTCTCTTGTACCACGTTTACAGTGTGGAACATTTCCCTTTGCCCGTGGAATGGGCTGCAGCACATCCCTGGCTTCCACTATGAACAACAAAATGCACATTTAAGAAGGGCTGAATTCAAGCACCTTCATGTTTGTCAAAGCCCTTGTAAGGGCATCCATTAACTACTTTATATCAGTACCTGGTGAATAATTGGAAAATTTGGCACATTAATCAAAAGAGGCAGAGGACAGCGGAAGTTATCCAGAGTAGAGAAAATGGATAAATGCTCCACTGGCCTCACTGACAGAGGGATGTACTTTGAACTATGAGCCATTATGATGGACTCTTCTGAACATTTGTTTATCTCAGAATGGAGACTTGCATTCATGCAAAACAAGCTATTTTTGGATATTTTTATCTTTGTGGTGAGACAAGGAGGTTTCTCATCCAGCTCCATGAGCTCTGGTTGTGGAACTGGAAGTAACAGAACTGTGTGAATGTGCTGTGTAGGTTACGGGCGGGTTCGGTCGGGACGGAGACGAATGGAGAGATCTCTATAGGCAGGTCTTGGGACACAGTCGGTTTATTGTAAAAGCGTGGGTATAGGGGCGCTGCTCAGAGCTGCCAGACTCAGCTCTGAGCAGGCCCAAGAGAGTAAGCAGGTGAGAGAAAGAGAGAGGGTGTAAGAGCAAGAGTGGAAGTAAGAGTAGAAGTGGAAGAGAGGAATAGAGAATGTCTGAAGTCCTGGTTACAATACAATAAATCATCTTCTGTACTGAATATTCTAATTGTCACTAACCAATCTAATACAAGATACAAATCCTATAGCATTTACATACAGCCTATAAGAGTTCTTATATTACCATAGAGTGTTACATCTTAACTTCTAAAAACTACTCTTTGGACCCCTTCTGCTGAGCTAGTAGGGTCTGCTCTGACCCTTGGACCTGTTTGCAAGCAGAGGGTATTGTTCCATCAAGAGGGGATTACTTCAGTGGCCATACCATTGTTTTCTAGTTGTTCAGTAACTAAGACCTGGTATTTCAAAAGTGGCTTTCATTTCGATGTTGCCTGTAGTTTTCATATTCCCAAAATCTTTTGTCAGGCAATCATATTTCCAAGGTTTTCCTGTTTCATCTTTCCCAACAGTGCTGGTGTGCCACACGAATCAATTCTGTTGGATTCCGTCAGTGCAATCCTGCACTTGGCATCCAGGACTTGAGCTGACATCTCTTAGCAGACCTGCAGGGGATCTGCTCAGTGTTTGCAGGAAAATGCTGCACTGCTTACTGTGCACACACCCTTAGGAAGGCATCCTGTTTCACTGGAAGGGCTTGGAGAGGTTCTGGGTTTGCCAGAATTCTTGTCAAGAAGGTCCAATATTTTTTATCTTCAGCAGGTGAAGCTTGGCCTTTTTCTAATTTCTAATTTCTGTTTGCAGATTCTGTTGTTTCAGTGGTTTCTCCCCTGCAATTTGGGGATACTGAAGGCAGAGGCAAAAGCCTTTAGAGGTTCTGTGTGAGAGAGCTGCTCTCTGGCCTGTCTGAGCCTGAGTTCACTGCTCCTTTCATGAGCCTTTCAGAGCTGCCCGTGGGGCCACACAATGTTCTGAATTGCAGCTTCAAACACCCTGCTTTAATCCTCGGCAGTACCATGTGTTTCTGTCCCAGAGGAACACAAAGAAGAGGATGTAATAAGAGGGTGCAGAGCTGGAAAGCAGAAATGTTAAGCCATCCTAAACTGAAGATATTAACACAATTTCCTAGAAAAATATAGCCCCTCACCCCTTATAAACTCCTGAGCTATAATAACAGATCTTGGATTTGACTTGCCTTTTCTCCTTTGAAAGTCTTGTTTGAAATGTCCACTACAGTGAACAGCTGGAATATGAATCCTTGTTTTCCTAAGTACATTCAGTATAAAATTCAACATGACACCAGACACACAGGCACATTCTGTGCATTTTCTCTCCCTCAAGGCTGGAAGAAGGAGCAGCTCTATTACAAAAGCTGGATCTGCAATAGCCTTTCCATGCCTCATTGTAAGCCATTTTACAATTACCTTGGCTCTTCACAGAGAGCTTTTCCATAGCTGTGCATGACATCTGAAGTCCCCAGGATATCAATCAACAGATGTAAGAAGTGGATTTCATGACTACAGTATAAAATACCAAGAAGGGCACCTCTTTGCCTGGAGCAGCTGGCAACCTACACAGGCAGTGCAGACACAGGCCACCTTAGGAGAGAAACCCAATTTGACTAACTTTAGTCATTAAAACCAGCAGAAGAGTCTTCACAGATTTTTCAGGTTCCTACTTGTCTCGGTTTTGAAAGACAGGTGTCTGCTAAGGAAGGCAGAGGCCC